>NC_090268.1:264504744-264818911 GCF_040414725.1 Anabrus simplex
GATTTTGAAACATGCTGATTGGCCAAAGTACACATCATTAGCTGCCTTTAACGATGATATCAGGCAGACCGTCGGCGAGGAAATAACTTATATCACCCGAGTTATTCTTGCTGCTGCTGCGGAGTCCATTCCGTTCTATTCGGGGACTCCTCGCCGAAAGCTTGTTCCTTGGTGGAACGAAGAAATAGCAGCAGCTATCAAAGAACGCCGTCGCGCTCACAAACCGTCGACAGCCTACTGCGGCCAACTTGATTACATTCAAGAAACTCCGCGCTAAGGCGCGAGTTCTTATTCGTCAAAGTAAGAAGGCTTCATGGGAGTGATATGTGTCGTCTATGACGTCACATACTCCATCATCTCAAGCGTGGACTAAGCTTCGACGTATTTCGTGTATCCATGGATCATCTTCTGTACCGGGAATTTCCATTGCAGGCAATATTGTCACTGAATCCCTCCTGATTGCTGACCATCTAGCCAGTCATTTCGCGGATGTATCTGGTTCCGGGAATTACCATCCTGGTTTCCTCGCTCTGAAGCGAGAGGCAGAACGGCATCACCTTAGTTTTGCCTCTCAAGCTTCAGAGGACTACAACGTGCCCCTTACGGAGTGGGAACTCCGCAGCGCCCTAGCGCTTTGCAAGGACACGTCTCCTGGACCGGACAACATCCGCAACCAGATGTTGAAACACCTTAGTGATTGTAGTCTCCTATATCTCCTTCGTGTGTTCAACCGAATCTGGACAGAGTGTGATTTTCCATCTCATTGGCGAGAGGGCACAGTTATCCCTGTCCTCAAGCCTGACAAAGATCCTAAGTATGCAGGAAGTTACAGACCGATTTGTCTTACAAATTGCCTGTGTAAGCTATTTGAGAGGATGGTAAATTGCAGACTCGTGTGGTTTCTGGAGAAACAAGGACTCTTGTCCGGGTACCAAGGTGGATTTCGAGCCGCTCGATCCACCACAGACCACTTGGTACGCCTGGAGAGCTCTATCCAGGAAGCGTTTCTCCGCAAACAGCACTTGGTAGCTGTCTTCTTTGACTTGGAGAAGGCCTACGACACCACCTGGCGATATGGCATCCTTTCAGTCCTGCATCAATGGAGATTCCGAGGTAACTTGAAGGTATTTATTGCGAATTTTTTGTCCCTCCGTCTATTCCGTGTCCGAGTAGGGAGGACATATTCGCAATACCACGTTCAAGAAAATGGAGTCCCACAGGGATCGGTTCTTAGTGTCACTCTGTTCGCGATTGCCATAAACGGTATTGTCGCTGCTGCTGGTCCAGCCGTAATACCGTCGCTATATGTGGATGACTTTGCTCTGCACTATAGCTCGTGCAGTATGGCAGTCGCAGAGCGACAGTTACAACAAGCTATTAGGAGGGTGGAGAAGTGGACCTTAGAACATGGCTTTCGGTTTTCTGCCGCAAAGACCTCCGTTGTCCACTTTTGTCGTCAACGTACTCTTCACCCTCATCCTGAGCTTTATCTAGGAAATGTCGTTCTTCCAGTTGTTGACACCTACCGATTTCTTGGGCTCCTTTTTGACAGTAAATTATCGTGGGAGCCACACGTGCGGGAGCTAAAAGTGCAATGCACCAAGAGGCTTAACCTCTTGAAGTTTCTTAGCAGCACTAATTGGGGAGCTGACAGCGTGGTGCTCCTGCGATGGTATCGGGCACACATTTTATCCCGGTTAGACTACGGCAGTGCAGCATATGGCTCCGAAAGACCAAGCGTTCTTGCGAAGCAGAACAGTGTCCACCACAGCTGGGTTAGGTTGGCGACGGGAGCTTTTCGTACTAGCCCCATCGCTAGCCTGCTCGCTGAGTCTGGTGTGCCGCCTTTACACCTGAGGCGCCAGCAAATGCTTCTTTTGTATGCTGCAAATTTGCGACAGATGCCACTTCATCCGAGCTATCCCTGCGTGTTCAACAATGGCAACCGTTTGTTGTACGCTGCTCATCCTCGTGCGACGCGGCCGGTTGGGATACGCTTGGATAGCAGTTATGAATTGTTTGACGTACCTTCGATTCCTTGCCTTGTCAGACAACCAAGTGGGGTACCTCCGTGGGTTGTACGACGACCTGAAATCATCCTGGATTTACACACTGGTCCGAAAGGAGACACGGACCCTTCGATTTATCGGAGGCTCTACCTGTCCGTTGTTGGCCGCTATCCAGGTTCAGTTGTCGTTTACACGGATGGTTCAAGGACAGATACGAAGGTGGGCTGTGCGTTCGTTGTCGGAAATGATCGGTTTCTTTTTGCTCTCCCGGAAACCTGTAGTGTGTACACAGCGGATCTTTATGCTATCTGTGGAGTTCTGCGGTACGCACTGTACAATGAACGCCGACACTTTCTCGTGTGTACTGACTCCTTGGGCTCGCTCCAGTCTATTGATACCTGTTTCCCTCGGCACCCTCTGGTGCAGCGGATCCAGGACCTGCTGGCCGGGTGTTGGGATGCCGGCACCAGAATTACGTTTGTGTGGCTCCCCAGCCACATGGGCATAGAGGGAAACGAGTTAGCAGATCAGTCTGCCAAGGAAGCAGTTACACTGCCCCCGTTGCCTTTCAAGGTTCCAGCAAGTGATATTCGCTCTCAGCTGAGACATCTGGTTATGTCTCATTGGGAGAAATGAGTGGCAGGCCACCCCACTTCCCAATAAGCTGAGAGCGATAAAAGGAACAACGAAGGTATGGAGGACTTCCCTTCGGGCTTCGCGGAGGGAAGCCGTGGTATTTTGTCGTCTTCGGATCGGCCACGGTATCTTGACGCACTCCCATCTACTGAACGGAGAACCCCCTTCGGTGTGTACCTGCGGCAACCATCTTACCGCGGTACACATCCTTACGGAGTGTGTGGACCTGGTCGATCTGCGCCGTAGTCTTAACCTTCCGAGTACAATCTCCCTTATCTTGCGCGATGACGAGCAGTCAGCAGACCTCGTCATCCGCTTTATGAGGGATAGCGGTCTGTTTTATCGTGTGTGATGTTGTCCTTTGTCCTAGTGTTGTTTATGTCAGTTGCGCTTTTATCTCATTGACTTCATTTTAGTTTGGTTTGCGCATTTTAATATGTTATTTTAACCTCTAACGTAAATTATGTGTTAATATCTGTACTACTGGGCAATGCCTTATTCCTTCGATTTCCTGTACTTCCTCTTCTTTTAAGAGAACATAAGGCATTGCGTATTAGATCCACTGATTGTTTAATCTCACCCTCATTTTTCTTCATCACCACTCTTTTTTAACTCTAGTCAGTGGATACATTTTAAAATTTTAACTTCATGTCTCATGTCATTCATGTCGTTCCATTAGGGGCCGATGACCTTCGATGTTAGGCCCCTTAAAACAACAAGCATCATCGTCATCATAATCAGTACCCGTGCGTCGTACACATGTGAGCAACACCGCGGGTTTGGGCTAGCCTGTGAGTTGTACCACTATATGAGCGGCACCGTGGGTCAGCGTTGCCTGTGATTAGTATCCACTATGTGAGGAACACCACGGGAATACCGGCGCCCGTGACTAGTACACCTAAGTGAGGAGCCTCATCGGTTTGCGTTGGCTGTGAGTGGCGCCATTGTGTGAGAAACACCATAGGTCTGCGTTCCCTGTACGAAGTGCAATACTTATGAGTAGTACCAACTTGTGCGGAACACCGTGAGTCTTCGCTACTTTTGATTAGAACCCCAACATGACAAATACCATGGTTCTTCTTTACTCGCGACATGTACCATTCTGTGGGGCCTTAGACGTGGATTTTGCACCCCTGTAGACATCAAGCATCATCACCATCATCGACATGAATTTTGCACCCCTTTAGACATCAAGCATCACTGTGCGTTATGAGTGGTCCCTTGGTCAGTAATACTATTATTTACGATCTTTTTTGAGTCTGATCCACTGTTTTTTGTTTGTTTTTGTTTTTTGTTGGGTTCATGTCCATCCATTCATTGTTCATGTCATTTTTTTAATTTATTTTTGTCAGTGGACGAATTTGAACATTTTGTTATTTCATTCCGTACCATTAGGGGCCGATGACCTCGATGTTAGGCCCCTTTAAACAACTAGCATCATAATCATCATCATGTTCCAGTTGCAAGTATTCCACATCCATTCCACTTTACTTCTTGTATTGCTACCATCATCACATTATATTCCTTCATATCGTTCCTCGGATTCAATAAACCTCCAGGTTTATTAAGCGTTCTTACATTACATTTCGCGAAATGCCAGTTCCTACGATGTTTCCGTTGCCAGGGTCGCTTATCCATTACATCCGCTCAGTTTCCTTTGTCCTTTGGTTCCGTAACAAGATATTTTTTGTTGACCGGGCGCCCAACCCCCAACATGGAGTATTAGACTATACTTGGGGATCAAACATGACGACCTCGTCGCACACCACTACTATCCAGCGGCAGCCTGGTGTCTTTTAGCGGCTTATGGGATTTATTATTTCTACCGTAACCGGAGTTGTCAAATCTTCTGTACTCAACAAGAAGAAATGGTATAGACTGAAAAAGAGAGTGAAGGACAGTGGTTCGGCAACCTCTCCACACCAAATGAGGATCCGTTATAACTCGTTAATTCAGCAGAGACCCCCTGTGGGTGGGGGACGCAGATGGAGAATACACCCACGGTATCCCCTGCCTATCGTAAGGGGCGACTAAAATTGTCCCCAGGGACTCTCAACTTGGGAGAGTGGATTGGCAACCACGGGGCCCTTAGCTGAGTCGTGGCATTACTTCCACTTACTTGCGCCAGGCTCCTCACTTTCAACAATCCTGTCGGACCTCCCTTGGTCAACTCTTGTCCTTTTCCGACCCCGACGGTATTAGAGCATTGGAGGTCTCGGGAGTCTTTTATTTTCACGCCCTTCGTGGCCCTTGCCTTTCTTCGTCCGTTACTTCATTTTTTGAAGTGACAGATCCCTACTTTTTATCTTTGTCTACCCCTTTGGGTGGGGGACGCAGACGAAGAATACACCATCGGTATCCCATGCCTGTCGTAAGAGGAGACTAAAAGGGACGACCAAGGGATGATTGCATCAGAACCATGAAGCTACTTGTGATTAGTACCATCATGCGGGGAACACCATGGGTCGCCTTTAGTTGCGAGTCGTTCCACTCTGTTACTTACTCAATTTTGTAATTCGTAGCAGTAGAGCGGGATTCACTGTGGGTTTCCAGTACCTGTGATTAGTACCACTAAATGAGGAACACCACGGTCTTACGTTGCCCGTGACTAGTACCATTAAGTGAGGAACACCACGGGTCTGGGCGTTGCCTGTGGTTAGGAATACCATGTGAGCGACACCGTGGGTATTCGTTGCCTATGATTAGTACCCACTATATGGGAACACCACGGGAATACCGGCGCCCGAGTTTAGTACACCTAGGTGAGGAACATTATGGCTTTGCGTTGCCTATGAGATTCGCCATTCCACGAACCTGCTACGCAGGCGTAGCAGGGGGAGAGGTGATACTCCCACGTGGCGCGTCCCAGGTGGCGGATAGGGGGGTCCTAACCGGCTTGCCGGCGGACTTGAGGGAAATAAAATACCTCTCGCGGACCAAACACACTACCCCCTGCGGGTGGGGGACACACATGCAGAATACACCCGCGGTATCCCCTGCCTGTCGTAAGAGGCGACAAAAAGGGGCGACCTTGGCGCGGACATGGATTGCGGTTGGTATAATGTGATGGACCTCCTGTGGATGGGAGGGGCTGAATACATCCATAGGTAATCCCTGCCTGTCGTAGAAGGCGACTTAAAGGGTCATGTGGCCATGGTCCCCTCTTTATTTTTTATTATTTTTCTGAGGGTCGGATGTAGACCATTCCAAATTTGATGTGCGTGCTGCCCGGCGATGGAGCTCCTATGTGTGCGACTACGCTCGAAAGCCCGTGCCAGCAACCACCCAGGACGCGGCGGGTGGGAGTATCATGTACCCGGGCAGTGGTATCCGCCTGACAACGCAGGTCCCCGCACAGCCGAATGCCAGAAGGACATATTATTATTAATTATTTTTATTTTTTTCTCTATACTTAGTGCTCTGTAAACGCTATGGGGTACATGCTATTGCGGGTGACTGGAGGAAGGGAGTCTTAGTACTCATTGCCTCAGTCATGCCGTATTAGGCATCCACGAACCTGCTACGCAGGCGTAGCAGGGGGAGAGGTGATACTCCCACGTGGCGCGTCCCAGGTGGCGGATAGGGGGGTCCTAACCGGCTTGCCGGCGGACTTGAGGGAAATAAAATACCTCTCGCGGACCAAACACACTACCCCCTGCGGGTGGGGGACGCAGATGTAGAATACACCCGCGGTAACCCCTGCCTGTCGTATGAGTCGACTAAAAGGGGCGACCTAGGCGCGGACATGGATTGCGGTTTGGTATAACGTGTTGGACCTCCTGTGGATAGGAGGGGTCGAGTACATTCACAGGTAATCCCTGCCTGTCGTAGAAGGCGACTTAAAGGGTTATGTGGCCATGGTCCCCTCTTTATTTTATTATTATTTTTCCGAGGGTCAGATGCAGACCATTCCAAATTTTGATGTGCGTGCTGCCCGGAGATGGGCCTCTTACGTGTGCGATTACGCCCAAAAGCCCGCAACTGTCCACCCAGGACCATTGCGTGGTGGGAGCGCCATGTACCTTGGCAGTGGTATCCGCCTGACAACACAGGTCCCCGCACAGCCGAATGCCAGAAGGACATATTATTATTAATTATTTTTATTTTTTTCTCTATATTTAGTGCTCTGTAAACGCTATGGGGTACATGCTATTGCGGGTGACTGGAGGAAGGGAGTCTTAGTACTCATTGCCTCAGTCATGCCGTATTAGGCATCGTCCAACATCGGACCCCGGGCAATACCTGCTACGACCAGGTGGGTATTGCCTTGGCTGCTTGGTTCGGCTACAGAGACCCCTGATCGGAGTGGGTGGCATTCGGGGAGGATGCTATCGGGCATGGCTTCCAAACGAAGTCGGCTCTCACAAGGTGGTCGCCCACCTAAGTCTTTAACTTTTGCTTCCCTGAGAGGTTCAACTCCCTGGGAACATGCGCAGCGTGAAGGAATGGGATCCAGCTTCCCTAGGTTTCTGGTCGCTACCAGAACCGATGGGAACGATTTTAAGCTGGTGAAGTCGATCCTTTTTAGTCGGCACATCGAAGGCGTCTATGGCGAACTGGAGGAACTGAAGAAAATGCGCAACGGTAGTTTGCTTCTAAAGACTCGTACAGCACTGCAAGCTGATCAGTTGCTTAAGTGCGAGCACTTTGGCGAAATCCCCGTCAAAGTGGAGGAGCATAAATCCTTGAACCTGGTTCGCGGAGTCATCTTTCACCGCGACCTTATTTTGAACACTGACGACGAGTTGATGGAAGACATGAAGAACCGTGGCGTGACACACGTCCGGCGCATTACGCGCAAGGTCAACGGTGAAGACGTTGCCACTGGTGCCTTCATTGTCTCTTTCAAGTTGTCAGTGTTACCAGAGAAAGTCAAGGTCACAACTTATCGTTGCGATGTGAGGCCGTACATCCCGCCTCCTATGCGATGCTATCAATGCCAGCGATTCGGACATATGGTCTCTCGCTGTTCGAATCAGGCTGTATGTGGTACATGTGGACGAGTAGCTCACGGCGCGGAGGAGTGCACAACTCCATACAAGTGCACTAACTGCTCCGGTTTTCATTCTCCTCGGGATCGGAACTGTCCGACATACCTGAGTGAGAAGAAGATCCAGGAGATCAAGACCCTGGATGGTCTTTCCTACCAGGAAGCGCGCCGTAAGTTTAATTCTACGAATACACCTGCCCGTACACTAGACTATAGGTTGATAGCTCAGAGTCTTCCAGGTTCGTCATTCACAACCTCGACACCTGTCCAGACCGCTGCGCCCAAGGCGACTGTTGCTGCTCCCAGCAACGTCGCGAATAGTCAAAGCTCGAAGGGGGGGACCACCCCACCTTCGACCAACCAGAAGTCTGTGCCGGCTGGCAGTTCCCAGCCGGCACAGCAAGGGGGGAAGACTAAGTCCCCCCCCCTAGGAGGTCGACGAAAGTCGTGCCCCAGCCGGCGGAGGCGGCATCGTCGACCAGGGCTGGGAAACCATCTCCCAGCCCGTCTAAACTCGAAAAAAAGAAGGGGAAGAAGAGCGCCCGTCCTGAGCGCTCTCGGACTTCCCCTGCGAAGGAGAAGTCATGCCCCCCATCTGGGGGATATGAGTCTGCGCCAGGAGGCACTCCTGCTCCAAAACCGGCGCGCTCTCCTCGTAGGGGACCCCCTCGCGCCCGAAAAGCGTCGAAGTTCTGGGCGACACCCCTGCCATCTTTCGATGACGGAATGGATGTCGCACTGTCCTCTACATCTACGGATGTAGAACTAGATAGTGTTTAGGCTTACGAGCACTTTTTCGCTCATAACCTAACACTCCTTTTATAGTCCACACTATGGCACTGTTACAGTGGAATTGTAACGGTTATGACAGGCATCTTGCTGAGTTACGTCAGCTTATTAGTGAGTACGCAGCGAGTATAGTCTGTCTTCAGGAGACCAATTTCAGACCTGGTCATCATACGGTCTTGAGGCATTTCAAACTATACTCGACAGAACGATACTATGCTCACCGGGCTTCCGGAGGCGTTGGCATTTTTGTACGTTCTGATAGCTACAGCGAAGAGGTTCCATTAAGAACCCCTCTTGAGGCTGTAGCTGTTCGCGTCTCGCTGCCTGTCATAGCAACAGTGTGTAATGTTTATCTTCCACCTGGCCAGCATCTGAACATCAATGATGTCGCTGATCTTATAGATCAGCTTCCACCACCCTTCCTCTTATTGGGCGATTTTAACGCCCATCACCCCATATGGGGCTCTGAAACACCTTGCCCACGAGGAAGAGAGCTGGGAACACTTCTAACAGATCTGGATTTATGTATTTTGAACACAGGGGAACCAACTCACTTTAGTGTACGTTACGGCACATACTCTCGCATAGATGTAAGTCTATGCAGCCGTACGTTGGTTCCACTGTTTCGGTGGAATGCACACGATGATCTCTGTGACAGTGACCATTTTCCCATCATTCTTACTTTGTTGAAACATAAACCCGTCGAGGCTCCCCCTCGATGGATTCTTAAACATGCTGATTGGCCAAAGTACACATCACTAGCAGTCTTAAACGATGATGTCAGGCGGACCGTCGGCGAGGAAATAACTTACGTCACCCAAGTTATTCTTGCTGCTGCTGAGGAGTCCATTCCGTTTTTCTCGGGGACTCCTCGCCGAAAACTCGTTCCTTGGTGGAGCGATGAAATAGCAGCAGCCATCAAAGAACGCCGTCGCGCTCATAAACGTTACCGTCGACAGCCTACTGTGGCCAACTTGGTAACATTTAAGAAACTCCGCGCTAAGGCGCGAGTTCTTATTCGACAAAGTAAGAAGGCTTCATGGGAGAGATATGTGTCGTCCATGACGTCACATACTCCATCATCTCAAGTGTGGACGAAACTTCGACGAATTTCGGGTATTCAAGGATCATCTGCTGTACCGGGAATTTCCATTGCAGGCAGTGTCGCCACTGATCCCCTCGCGATTGCTAATCATCTCGCTAGTCATTTCGCGGATGTCTCTGGCTCCGGGAATTACAATCCTGATTTCCTCCCTCTGAAGCGGGAGGCAGAACGTCATCACCTTAGTTTTGCCACCCATGATTCAGAGGACTACAACGTGCCCTTTACGGAGTGGGAACTCCGCAGCGCCTTAGCGCTTTGCAAGGACACGTCTCCTGGACCGGACAACATCCATAACCAGATGTTGAAACACCTTAGTGATGATAGTTTACTATATCTCCTTCGTGTGTTCAACCGAATCTGGACAGAGGGTGATTTTCCGTCTCAGTGGCGAGAGGGCATAGTCATCCCTGTCCTCAAGCCTGACAAAGATCCTAAGTATGCAGGAAGTTACAGACCGATTTGTCTTACAAATTGCCTGTGTAAGCTATTTGAGAGGATGGTAAATCGCAGACTCGTGTGGTGTCTGGAGAAACATGGACTTTTGTCCGAGTACCAATGTGGATTTCGAGCCGCTCGATCCACCACTGACCACTTGGTACGCCTGGAGAGCTCTATCCAGGATGCGTTTCTCCGCAAACAGCACTTGGTAGCTGTCTTCTTTGACTTGGAGAAGGCCTACGACACCACCTGGCGATATGGCATCCTTTCAGTCCTGCATCAATGGAGATTCCGAGGTAACTTGCCGGTATTTATTGCGAATTTTTTGTCCCTTCGTCTATTCCGTGTCCGAGTAGGGAGGACATATTCGCAATACCACGTTCAAGAAAACGGAGTCCCACAGGGATCGGTTCTTAGTGTCACTCTGTTCGCGATTGCCATAAACGGTATTGTCGCTGCTGCTGGTCCAGCCGTAATACCGTCCCTATATGTGGATGATTTTGCTCTGCACTATAGCTCGTGCAGTATGGCAGTCGCAGAGCGACAGTTACAGCAAGCTATTAGGAGGGTGGAGAAGTGGACCTTAGAACATGGCTTTCGGTTTTCTCCCGCAAAGACCTCCGTTGTCCACTTTTGTCGTCAACGTACTCTTCACCCTCATCCTGAGCTTTATCTAGGAAATGTCGTTCTTCCAGTTGTTGACACCTACCGATTTCTTGGGCTCCTTTTTGACAGTAAATTATCGTGGGAGCCACACGTGCGGGAGCTAAAAGTGCAATGCACCAAGAGGCTTAACCTCTTGAAGTTTCTTAGCAGCACTAATTGGGGGGCTGACCGCGTGGTGCTCCTGCGATTCTATCGGGCACACATTTTATCCCGGTTAGACTACGGCAGTGCATCATATGGCTCCGCAAGACCAAGCGTTCTTGCGAAGCTGAACAGTATCCATCACAGCGGGGTTAGGTTGGCGACGGGAATTTTCGTACTAGCCCCATCGCTAGCCTGCTCGCTGAGTCTGGTGTGCCGCCTCTACACCTGAGGCGCCAGCAACTACTACTTACATATGCTGCAAATTTGCGACAGATGCCACTTCATCCGAGCTATCCCTGCGTGTTCAACAATGGCAACCGCTTGTTGTACGTTGCTCATCCACGTGCGACGCGGCCGGTTGGGATACGCTTGGATAGCAGTTATGAATTGTTTGACGTACCTTCGATTCCTTGCCTTGTCAGACAACCAAGTGGGGTACCTCCGTGGGTTGTGCGACGACCTGAAATCATCCTGGATTTGCACACTGGCCCGAAAGGAGACACGGACCCTTCGATTTATCGGAGGATCTACCTGTCCGTTCTTGGCCGCTATCCAGGTTCAGTCGTCGTTTACACGGATGGTTCACGGACAGATACGAAGGTGGGCTGTGCGTTCGTTGTCGACAATGATCGGTTTCTTTTTGCTCTCCCGGATACCTGTAGTGTGCACACGGCAGAGCTCTATGCTATCTGTGAGGCTCTGCGGTACGCACTAGACAATGAGCGCCGACACTTTCTTGTGTGTACTGACTCCCTGAGTTCGCTTCAGTCTATTGATACCTGTTTCCCTCGACACCCTCTGGTGCAGCGGATCCAGGACCTGCTGGCCGGGTGTTCGGATGCCGGCACCAGAATTACGTTTGTGTGGCTCCCCAGCCACATGGGCATAGAGGGAAACGAGTTAGCAGATCAGGCTGCCAAGGAGGCAGTTACACTGTCCCCGTTGCCTTTCAAGGTTCCAGCAAGTGATATTCGCTCTCAGCTGAGACATCTGGTTATGTCTCATTGGGAGATGGAGTGGCAGGCCATCCCACTTCCCAATAAGCTGAGAGCGATAAAAGGAACAACGAAGGTATGGAGGACTTCCCTGCGGGCTTCGCGGAGGGAAGCCGTGGTATTATGTCGCCTTCGGATCGGCCACGGTATCTTGACGCACTCCCATCTACTGAAAGGAGAACCCCCTCCGGTGTGTACCTGCGGCGACCATCTTACCGTGGTACACATCCTTACGGAGTGCGTGGACCTGGTCGATCTGCGCCGTAGTATTAACCTTCCGAGTACTATCTCCCTTATCTTGCGCGATGACGAGCAGTCAGCAGACCTCGTCATCCGCTTTATGAGGGATAGCGTTCTGTTTTATCGTGTGTGATGTTGTCCTTTGTCCTAGTGTTGTTTATGCCAGTTGCGCTTTTATTTCATTGACTTCATTTTATTTTGTGTTGCGCATTTTAATGTGTTATTTGAACGTCTAACGTAAATTATGTGTTAATATCTGTATTACTGGGCAATGCCTTTTTCCTTCAATTTCCTGTACTTTCTCTTATTTTAATAGAACATAAGGCATTGCGTATTAGATCCACTGACTGTTTTAATCTCACCCTCATTTTTCTTCATCACCATTCTTTTTTAACTCTAGTCAGTGGATACTTTTAAAAATTTTAACTTCATGTCTCATGTCATTCATTTCGTTCCATTAGGGGCCGATGATTTCGTTCCATTAGGGGCCGATGACCTTCGATGTTAGGCCCCTTAAAACAACAAGCATCATCATCAGCAGCGTATTAGGCATCGTCCAACATCGGACCCCGGGCAATACCTGCTACGACCAGGTGGGTATTGCCTTGGCTGCTTGGTTCGGCTACAGAGACCCCTGATCGGAGTGGGTGGCATTCGGGGAGGATGCTATCGGGCATGGCTTCCAAACGAAGTCGGCTCTCACAAGGTGGTCGCCCACCTAAGTCTTTAACTTTTGCTTCCCTGAGAGGTTCAACTCCCTGGGAACATGCGCAGCGTGAAGGAATGGGATCCAGCTTCCCTAGGTTTCTGGTCGCTACCAGAACCGATGGGAACGATTTTAAGCTGGTGAAGTCGATCCTTTTTAGTCGGCACATCGAAGGCGTCTATGGCGAACTGGAGGAACTGAAGAAAATGCGCAACGGTAGTTTGCTTCTAAAGACTCGTACAGCACTGCAAGCTGATCAGTTGCTTAAGTGCGAGCACTTTGGCGAAATCCCCGTCAAAGTGGAGGAGCATAAATCCTTGAACCTGGTTCGCGGAGTCATCTTTCACCGCGACCTTATTTTGAACACTGACGACGAGTTGATGGAAGACATGAAGAACCGTGGCGTGACACACGTCCGGCGCATTACGCGCAAGGTCAACGGTGAAGACGTTGCCACTGGTGCCTTCATTGTCTCTTTCAAGTTGTCAGTGTTACCAGAGAAAGTCAAGGTAACAACTTATCGTTGCGATGTGAGGCCGTACATCCCGCCTCCTATGCGATGCTATCAATGCCAGCGATTCGGACATATGGTATCTCGCTGTTCGAATCAGGCTGTATGTGGTACATGTGGACGAGTAGCTCACGGCACGGAGGAGTGCACAACTCCATACAAGTGCACTAACTGCTCCGGTTTTCATTCTCCTCGGGATCGGAACTGTCCGACATACCTGAGTGAGAAGAAGATCCAGGAGATCAAGACCCTGGATGGTCTTTCCTACCAGGAAGCGCGCCGTAAGTTTAATTCTACGAATACACCTGCCCGTACACTAGACTATAGGTTGATAGCTCAGAGTCTTCCAGGTTCGTCATTCACAACCTCGACACCTGTCCAGACCGCTGCGCCCAAGGCGACTGTTGCTGCTCCCAGCAACGTCGCGAATAGTCAAAGCTCGAAGGGGGGGACCACCCCACCTTCGACCAACCAGAAGTCTGTGCCGGCTGGCAGTTGCCAGCCGGCACAGCAAGGGGGGAAGACTAAGTCTCCCCCCCTAGGAGGTCGACGAAAGTCGTGCCCCAGCCGGCGGAGGCGGCATCGTCGACCAGGGCTGGGAAACCATCTCCCAGCCCGTCTAAACTCGAAAAAAAGAAGGGGAAGAAGAGCGCCCGTCCTGAGCGCTCTCGGACTTCCCCTGCGAAGGAGAAGTCATGCCCCCCATCTGGGGGATATGAGTCTGCGCCAGGAGGCACTCCTGCTCCAAAACCGGCGCGCTCTCCTCGTAGGGGACCCACTCGCGCGCGAAAAGCGTCGAAGTTCTGGGCGACACCCCTGCCATCTTTCGATGACGGAATGGATGTCGCACTGTCCTCTACATCTACGGATGTAGAACTAGATAGTGTTTAGGCTTACGAGCACTTTTTCGCTCATAACCTAACACTCCTTTTATAGTCCACACTATGGCACTGTTACAGTGGAATTGTAACGGTTATGACAGGCATCTTGCTGAGTTACGTCAGCTTATTAGTGAGTACGCAGCGAGTATAGTCTGTCTTCAGGAGACGAATTTCAGACCTGGTCATCATACGGTCTTGAGGCATTTCAAACTATACTCGACAGAACGATACTATGCTCACCGGGCTTCCGGAGGCGTTGGCATTTTTGTACGTTCTGATAGCTACAGCGAAGAGGTTCCATTAAGAACCCCTCTTGAGGCTGTAGCTGTTCGCGTCTCGCTGCCTGTCATAGCAACAGTGTGTAATGTTTATCTTCCACCTGGCCAGCATCTGAACATCAATGATGTCGCTGATCTTATAGATCAGCTTCCACCACCCTTCCTCTTATTGGGCGATTTTAACGCCCATCACCCCATATGGGGCTCTGAAACACCTTGCCCACGAGGAAGAGAGCTGGGAACACTCCTATCAGATCTGGATTTATGTATTTTGAACACAGGGGAACCAACTCACTTTAGTGTACGTTACGGCACATACTCTCGCATAGACGTAAGTCTATGCAGCCGTACGTTGGTTCCACTGTTGCGGTGGAATGCACACGATGATCTCTGTGACAGTGACCATTTTCCCATCATTCTTACTTTGTTGAAACATAAACCCGTCGAGGCTCCCCCTCGATGGATTCTTAAACATGCTGATTGGCCAAAGTACACATCACTAGCTGTCTTTACCGATGATGTCAGGCGGACCGTCGGCGAGGAAATAACTTACGTCACCCAAGTTATTCTTGCTGCTGCTGAGGAGTCCATTCCGTTTTTCTCGGGGGCTCCTCGCCGAAAACACGTTCCTTGGTGGAACGATGAAATAGCAGCAGCCATCAAAGAACGCCGTCGCGCTCATAAACGTTACCGTCGACAGCCTACTGTGGCCAACTTGGTAACATTTAAGAAACTCCGCGCTAAGGCGCGAGTTCTTATTCGACAAAGTAAGAAGGCTTCATGGGAGAGATATGTGTCGTCCATGACGTCACATACTCCATCATCTCAAGTGTGGACGAAACTTCGACGAATTTCGGGTATTCAAGGATCATCTGCTGTACCGGGAATTTCCATTGCAGGCAGTGTCGCCACTGATCCCCTTGCGATTGCTAATCATCTCGCTAGTCATTTCGCGGATGTCTCTGGCTCCGGGAATTACAATCCTGATTTCCTCCCTCTGAAGCGGGAGGCAGAACGTCATCACCTTAGTTTTGCCACCCATGATTCAGAGGACTACAACGTGCCCTTTACGGAGTGGGAACTCCGCAGCGCCTTAGCGCTTTGCAAGGACACGTCTCCTGGACCGGATAACATCCATAACCAGATGTTGAAACACCTTAGTGATGATAGTTTACTATATCTCCTTCGTGTGTTCAACCGAATCTGGACAGAGGGTGATTTTCCGTCTCAGTGGCGAGAGGGCATAGTCATCCCTGTCCTCAAGCCTGACAAAGATCCTAAGTATGCAGGAAGTTACAGACCGATTTGTCTTACAAATTGCCTGTGTAAGCTATTTGAGAGGATGGTAAATCGCAGACTCGTGTGGTGTCTGGAGAAACATGGACTTTTGTCCGAGTACCAATGTGGATTTCGAGCCGCTCGATCCACCACAGACCACTTGGTACGCCTGGAGAGCTCTATCCAGGATGCGTTTCTCCGCAAACAGCACTTGGTAGCTGTCTTCTTTGACTTGGAGAAGGCCTACGACACCACCTGGCGATATGGCATCCTTTCAGTCCTGCATCAATGGAGATTCCGAGGTAACTTGCCGGTATTTATTGCGAATTTTTTGTCCCTTCGTCTATTCCGTGTCCGAGTAGGGAGGACATATTCGCAATACCACGTTCAAGAAAATGGAGTCCCACAGGGATCGGTTCTTAGTGTCACTCTGTTCGCGATTGCCATAAACGGTATTGTCGCTGCTGCTGGTCCAGCCGTAATACCGTCCCTATATGTGGATGATTTTGCTCTGCACTATAGCTCGTGCAGTATGGCAGTCGCAGAGCGACAGTTACAGCAAGCTATTAGGAGGGTGGAGAAGTGGACCTTAGAACATGGCTTTCGGTTTTCTGCCGCAAAGACCTCCGTTGTCCACTTTTGTCGTCAACGTACTCTTCAACCTCATCCTGAGCTTTATCTAGGAAATGTCGTTCTTCCAGTTGTTGACACCTACCGATTTCTTGGGCTCCTTTTTGACAGTAAATTATCGTGGGAGCCACACGTGCGGGAGCTAAAAGTGCAATGCACCAAGAGGCTTAACCTCTTGAAGTTTCTTAGCAGCACTAATTGGGGGGCTGACCGCGTGGTGCTCCTGCGATTCTATCGGGCACACATTTTATCCCGGTTAGACTACGGCAGTACAGCATATGGCTCCGCAAGACCAAGCGTTCTTGCGAAGCTGAACAGTATCCACCACAGCGGGGTTAGGTTGGCGAGTACTAGCCCCATCGCTAGCCTGCTCGCTGAGTCTGGTGTGCCGCCTCTACACCTGAGGCGCCAGCAACTACTACTTACATATGCTGCAAATTTGCGACAGATGCCACTTCATCCGAGCTATCCCTGCGTGTTCAACAATGGCAACCGCTTGTTGTACGTTGCTCATCCACGTGCGACGCGGCCGGTTGGGATACGCTTGGATAGCAGTTATGAATTGTTTGACGTACCTTCGATTCCTTGCCTTGTCAGACAACCAAGTGGGGTACCTCCGTGGGTTGTGCGACGACCTGAAATCATCCTGGATTTGCACACTGGCCCGAAAGGAGACACGGACCCTTCGATTTATCGGAGGATCTACCTGTCCGTTCTTGGCCGCTATCCAGGTTCAGTCGTCGTTTACACGGATGGTTCACGGACAGATACGAAGGTGGGCTGTGCGTTCGTTGTCGACAATGATCGGTTTCTTTTTGCTCTCCCGGATACCTGTAGTGTGTACACGGCAGAGCTCTATGCTATCTGTGAGGCTCTGCGGTACGCGCTAGACAATGAGCGCCGACACTTTCTTGTGTGTTCTGACTCCCTGAGTTCGCTTCAGTCTATTGATACCTGTTTCCCTCGACACCCTCTGGTGCAGCAGATCCAGGACCTGCTGGCCGGGTGTTCGAATGCCGGCACCAGAATTACGTTTGTGTGGCTCCCCAGCCACATGGGCATAGAGGGAAACGAGTTAGCAGATCAGGCTGCCAAGGAGGCAGTTATACTGCCCCCGTTGCCTTTCAAGGTTCCAGCAAGTGATATTCGCTCTCAGCTGAGACATCTGGTTATGTCTCATTGGGAGATGGAGTGGCAGGCCATCCCACTTCCCAATAAGCTGAGAGCGATAAAAGGAACAACGAAGGTATGGAGGACTTCCCTGCGGGCTTCGCGGAGGGAAGCCGTGGTATTATGTCGCCTTCGGATCGGCCACGGTATCCTGACGCACTCCCATCTACTGAAAGGAGAACCCCGTCCGGTGTGTACCTGCGGCGACCATCTTACCGTGGTACACATCCTTACGGAGTGCGTGGACCTGGTCGATCTGCGCCGTAGTATTAACCTTCCGAGTACTATCTCCCTTATCTTGCGCGATGACGAGCAGTCAGCAGACCTCGTCATCCGCTTTATGAGGGATAGCGGTCTGTTTTATCGTGTGTGATGTTGTCCTTTGTCCTAGTGTTGTTTATGTCAGTTGCGCTTTTATTTCATTGACTTTATTTTATTTTGTGTTGCGCATTTTAATGTGTTATTTGAACGTCTAACGTAAATTATGTGTTAATATCTGTATTACTGGGCAATGCCTTATTCCCTCAATTTCCTGTACTTTCTCTTATTTTAATATAACATAAGGCATTGCGTATTAGATCCACTGACTGTTTTAATCTCACCCTCATTTTTCTTCATCACCATTCTTTTTTAACTCTAGTCAGTGGATACTTTTTAAAATTTTAACTTCATGTCTCATGTCATTCATTTCGTTCCATTAGGGGCCGATGACCTTCGATGTTAGGCCCCTTAAAACAACAAGCATCATCATCATCATCGATACTCCCACGTGGCGCGTCCCAGGTGGCGGATAGGGGGGTCCTAACCGGCTTGCCGGCGGACTTGAGGGAAATAAAATACCTCTCGCGGACCAAACACACACCCCCTGTGGGTGGGGGAGGCTGACGAATAATACACCCACGGTATCCCCTGCCTGTCGTAAGAGGCGACTAAAAGGGGCGACCAACGATGATTGCATTCGAACCATGAAACTACATGTGATTAGTACCACCACGCGGAGAACACCAAGGGTCGCTTTTACTTGTGCGTAGTACCACTATATTAGGTACGAAATAGGTTTATGATTAGTAGCACACAGGAGCACCGCGCGGTCGGCTTTTGCAGTACCTGTGATTAGTACCACTATATGAGCGGGACCATGGGATGATAGCTACCATGGTTCTGCCTTACCTGTGATTAGTACCCACTATATGAGGAACACCATGGGATAGGGAGAGGTCCCTGTGGTTAGTACTCTCAAGTGATGAACACCATAGGTTTGCGTTGCCTGTAAATGGCGCCGCAAAGTGAGAAAAACATAGGTCTGTATTATACGTCGAATTTCATAACCTCTGAGTAGTACAATAATGTGTGGAATACCGCAAGTCTCTGCTACTTTTGATTATTACCGCAACAGGACGGATACCATGGTTCTACATTACAAGCGATAAGTATCATTCTGAGGGGCCTTTGATCTGTATTTTGGACCCATTTACACACCAAGCATTCTCGATTCAGGATTGTGCTTTGGAAGTGGTCCCTTGGTCTGTACTGTTATAACTATGATAGTTTTTTGAGACGGATCCACTGATTGTTTTAAATTCATGTTCATTCATTCATTCATTCATTCTTCATGGCATTTTTTATTTTGGTCAGTGGATGATTTTGAACTTTTACTTTGTCGTTTCATTTCGTACCATTAGGGGCCGATGACCTCGATGTTAGGCCCCTTTAAACAACAAGCATCATCATCATCATCATCAGATTCGCCATTAAATGTGAGAAACACCAGAGGTCCGCGTTACCTATACGACGTACAATACTGGTGAGTAGTACCATAATGTTTGGAACACCGTGAGTTTTCGCTACCTTTGATTAGTACCGCAGCTCCATGGTTCTCCTTTACTAGCGGTAAGTGCCATTATGAGGGACCATTAACATGGATATTGAACTCCTTTAGACAACAAGTCCACGCACCTGCTACGCAGGCGTAGCAGGGGGAGAGGTGATAATCCCACGTAGCGCGTCCCAGGTGGCGGATAGGGGGGTCCTAACCGGCTTGCCGGCGGACTTGAGGGAAATAAAATACCTCTCGCGGACCAAACACACTACCCCCTGCGGGTGGGGGACGCACATGTAGAATACACCCGCGGTATCCCCTGCCTGTCGAAAGAGGCGACTAAAAGGGGCGACCAAGGGCTGACTGAATTAGAACCATGAAACTAATTTTGAATCGTACCATCACGCGGGGAACACCATAGGTTGCCTGTACTTGCGAGTAGTACCACTAAATTCGGTACGAAATAGGTTTGTGATTAGTAGCAGTAAAAGCCTGGCCTGGTGGATTCCAGTACCCGTGCGTCGTACCCATGTGTGCAACACCGCGGGTCTGGGCGTAGCCTGTGAGTTGTACCACTATATGAGCACCACCGTGGGTCTGTGTTGCCTGTGATTAGTACCCACTATGTGAGGAACACCACGGGAATACCGGCGCCCGTGTTTAGTACACCTAGGTGGGGAAACTCGGTTTGCGTTGACTCTGAGTTGGGCCATTGTGTGAGACGCATCATAGGTCTGCGTTACTTGTACGTATTGCAATACTTGTGGGTAGTACCATCTTTTGTGGAACACCGTGAGTCTTCGCTACTTCTGATTAATACCCAAACATGACACATAGCATGGTTCTATTTTACTCGCGACATGTACCATTCTGTGGGGCCTTAGACGTGGATTTTGCACCCCCTTTAGACACCAAGCATCATTGTGCTTTATAAGTGGTTCGTTGGTCGGTAATAATGTTATTTTCGATCTGTATTGAGTCCGATCCACTGGGTTTTGTTTGTTTTGTGTTTTGTTGAGTTCCTGTCCATCCATTCATTCTTCATGCTATATTTTCTTTTTATTTTGGTCAGTGGATGCCTTCGCAATTTTTGTTCTTTCATTTCGTACCATTAGGGGCCGATGACCTTTGATGTTAGGCCCCTTAAAACAACAAACATCATCATCATCATCTAGACAACAAGTATCTTCGATTCAGGATTGTGCTTTGGAAACAGTCCCTTGGTCCGTAATATTGTTTTTGATCAGGTGAGTTATTTCGAGTAGGATCCACTGATTGTTTTAAATTCATATTCATTCCTTCATTCTTCATCATCACGTTTAGAATTCTGGTCATTGGATGAATTTTCTACTTTTAAATTGTCATTGCATTTCGTCTCATTTCGTAGCATCAGTGACTGATGACCTGGATGTTAGGCCCCTCTAAACAACAAGCGTCATCATCAGCAATTCAGCAGGGTGTAGAGTGTGATTGAGTAATGGTTTCCAAGAACTGAGACCGTCATATTTTGCCCCAAGTATACTTCTTCTAGTTTGGCTCATCGCCTTGGACCGATAGGGGTATAATAACCGGCTTGCCGCGGACTTGAGGGAAATAAAATACCTCTCGCGGACCAAACACCCCCCCCCCCCCTGTGGGTGGGGGACGCAGGCGAAGAATTCACCCACGGTATCCTCTGCTTGTCGAAAGAGGCGAGTAAAAGGGGCGACGAAGGGATGATCAAATTAGAACCATGAAACTACTTGTGATCAGTACCACCACGTGGGGAACACCATGGATCGCGTTTACTTGGCGTAGTACCACTATATTGGGTAAAAAATAGGTTTGTGATTAGAGCAAACGAGGGCTCGCCGGCTTTTACACTACCTGTGATTAGTAGCACTATACGAGCGACACCATGGGATGAGGGAACCCATTGTTCTGGCTTGCCTATGATTAGTACCCACTATACGAAGAACACCGCGGGATAGTACAAATCCCTGTGGTTAGTACACTTAGGTGATGAATACCATAGGTTTGCGTTGCCTGTAAATGGGGCCGCAATGTGCGAAACAAAATAGGTCTGTAATACATTTGCGAATTTCGTTACGTGTGAATAGTACCATAATGTGTGGAATACCGCGAGTCTACGCTACTCTTGATTAGTACCGCACCATGACAAATACCATGGTTCTAATTTTCTAGCGATAAGGACCATCATGAGGGGCCGATGACTTAGAATTTGGTCTCCTTTCGACTACAAGCATCATCGTTTCAGTATCTTGCTATAGAGGCAGTCCCTTGGTCAGTAACACTATTGTTTTACGCCAGCTTCTGTGCATGAGAGTCAATGTGGATCGGTTCCGTTCATCGTTTTAAATTCCCATCCATCCATCCATCCATCCATCCATCCATCCATCCATCCATCCATCCATCCATCCATCCATCCATCCATCCATCCATCCATCCATCCATCCATCCATCCATCCATCCATCCATCCATCCATCCATCCATCCATCCATCCATCCATCCATCCATCCATCCATCCATCCATCCATCCATCCATCCATCCATCCATCCATCCATCCATCCATCCATCCATCCATCCATCCATCCATCCATCCATCCATCCATCCATCCATCCATCCATCCATCCATCCATCCATCCATCCATCCATCCATCCATCCATCCATCCATCCATCCATCCATCCATCCATCCATCCATCCATCCATCCATCCATCCATCCATCCATCCATCCATCCATCCATCCATCCATCCATCCATCCATCCATCCATCCATCCATCCATCCATCCATCCATCCATCCATCCATCCATCCATCCATCCATCCATCCATCCATCCATCCATCCATCCATCCATCCATCCATCCATCCATCCATCCATCCATCCATCCATCCATCCATCCATCCATCCATCCATCCATCCATCCATCCATCCATCCATCCATCCATCCATCCATCCATCCATCCATCCATCCATCCATCCATCCATCCATCCATCCATCCATCCATCCATCCATCCATCCATCCATCCATCCATCCATCCATCCATCCATCCATCCATCCATCCATCCATCCATCCATCCATCCATCCATCCATCGTTTTGAATTGTGCTCAGTGGATATTTTTGGGCTTTTAATTTGTCATTTCATTTTGTCTCATTTCGTTCTTTTAGGGACCGATGACCTAGATGTTAGGCCCTTTTAAACAACAAGCATCAATCAGCAGCATCATCACCTTAGACCTGTCCAGCTTGGGTTGCCCTACCAGGAGCCGTAGCTCCCAATGGCATAGGTCTAAGGGTCATTTGAGCACGCAAGCCTCCGAATACACCCGGCAATGCCATATTGCCTTCGTAAAGGTGGCAGTACATGCGGGAGGATTGTTCATCATCATCTGTTTTAAATCTAGTCAGTAGATACATTTAAAAAAATTAATTATCATGTCGTCCATCTTGTGCAAACCCCCTCCGGGTGGGGGACGCACATGTAGAATACACCCGCGGTATCCCCTGCCTGTCGTAAGAGGCGACTAACAGGGGCCCAAGGGGCTCTCAACTTGGGAGTGTGGATTGGCAACCACGGAGCCCTTAGCTGAGTCTTGGCATTGCTTCCACTTACTTGTGCCAGGCTCCTCACTTTCGTCCATCCTGTCCTACCTCCCTTGGTCAACTCTTGTTCTTTTCCGACCCCGACGGTATTAGAGCATTCGAGGCCTAGGGAGTCTTTCATTTCACGCCCTTCGTGGCCCTTGCCTTTCTTCATCCGTTACTTCATCTTTCGAAGTGACGGATTCTTTCTTATTTTCTCTCTCTATTTACCTCCTGTGGGTGGGGGACGCAGACGAATAATACACCCACGATATCCCTTGCCTGTCGTGAGAGTCGACGAAAAGGGGCGACCAAGGGATGTTTGTATGAGAATCATGACACTACTTTTGATTAGTACCATCACGCGGGGAAAACCATGGGTCGCCTTTACTTGCGAGTAGTACCACTATGATCGGTACAAAATAGATTTGTGCTTAGTAGCAACAGAGAGAGGGTCACTGTGGGTTTCCAGTACCCGTGAGTCGTACCCATGTGAGCAAGATCGCGGGTCTGGGCGTTCCCTGTATGTTGTACCACTATATGAGCGACACCGTGGGTCTGCGTTGCCTGTGATTAGTACCCACTATGTGAGGAACACCACGGGATGTGTGGTTAGGACACCTAGGTGAGGGACCTCATCGGTTTGCGTTGGCTATGAGTGGTCCCATTGTGTGAGAACACCATAGGTCTACGTTACCTGTACGGCGTACAATACTTGTGGGTAGTACCATCATGTGTGGAACACCGTGAGTCTTCGCTACTTTTGATCAGTACCCCAACATGACATATACCATGGTTCTACTTTACTAGCGATAAGTACCATTTTGAGGGTCCTTAGACCTGGATTTTGAACCCCTTTAGACATCAAGCATACCAGATTCAAGATTGTGCTTTATAAATGGTCCCTTGGTCAGTAATACTACTATTTATGACCTTTTTTGAGTTGGATCCACTGTTTTTTGTTTGTTTTGTTTTTCTGTTTTTTGGTTTCATGTCAATCCATTCATTCTTCACGACATTTTCTTTGGGTCAGTGGTTGATTTTGAACTTTTTGTTGTAATTTCATTTGGTACCATTAGGGGCCGATGACCTCGATGTTAGGCCTTTCGAAACACCAAGCATCATCAGCATCATCATCTTGTGCAATTAGGGGCCAATGATCTTACATATTAGGCCCCTTTAAACAGCAATCATCATCATCATCATCATCATCATCTTCATCATCATCATCATCAGTGTCCTGGTCAGTGTATATCATTGTCTTAAGTTTGTTTTTTGGGAAGGTGGGGCATTGCGGGTCGGATCCACTGATTGTTTTAAGTTCATAATCATTGTTCATCGTCGTCTTTTTTAAAAATTCTAGTCAGCGGATTGATTTCGGAATTAATTTTACCTTTCAACATTGTAATTTAAATTCTTATTCATCCATTCATTATTCATTATCATGTTTCGTATTCTGGTCAAGGGATGAATTTTTGAATTTCAGATTGTAATTATATTTCGTCTCATGTCGTACCATCAGGGGCCGATAACCTAGATGTTGGGCCCCTTTAAGTAACAAGCATCATCAGCTTCATCATCGAAATGAGACTCTCTAGACCTTAAAACCATACCATTGTGGCCAGAAAAGTACAAACGTCTACAGTGTTGTCGGATAGGATAGTCAAAATTGAGTAGCATGTTACTAGTGGATGCGCGTAGCAGTGAGAGAGGTGATACTCCCACGTGGCGCGTCCCAGGTGGCGAATAGGGGGATCCTAACCGGCTTGCCGGCGGACTTGAGGGAAATAAAATACCTCTCGCGGACCAAACACAGTACCGCCTGTGGGTGGGGGACGCACATGTAGAATACACCCGCGGTATCCCCTGCCTGTCGTAAGAGGCGACTACAAGGGGCGACCAAGGGATGATTGAATTAGAACCATGAAACTACTCTTGATTCGTATCATCATGCGGGGAACACCATGGGTTGCATGTAATTGGGAGTAATATCACTAAATTGGTAGGAAATAGGTTTGTGATTAGTTGCAGTAAAAAGCCTGGCCTGGTGGATTCCAGTACCCGTGCGTTGTACCCATGTGAGCAACACCGCGGGTCTGGGCGTAGCCTGTGTGTCGTACCGCTATATGAGCGGCACCGTGGGTCTGCGTTGGCTATGAGTGGCGCCACTGTGTGAGAAACACCATAGGTCTGCGTTCCCTGTACGAATTGCAGTACTTGTGAGTAGTACCTTCTTGTGTGGACCACCGTGAGTCTTCGCTACTTTTGATTAGTACCCCAAAATGAGAAATACCACGGTTCTTCTTTACTCGCGACATGTACCATTCTGTGGGGCCTTAGACGTGAATTTAGCACTTCTTCAGACATCAAGCATCATTGTGCTTTATAAATGGTCCATTGGTCAGTACTACTCTAATTACCTACCTTCTTTTTGAGTCTGATCCACTGCGGTCTTTTTTTTTTTTTTTGTAGGGTTCATGTCCATCCATTCATTCTTCATGACAGTTTTTATTTTATTTTGGTCAGTGGATGAATTTGAATTTTTTGTTATTTCATTTCGTACCATTAGGTACCGATGACCTCGATGTTAGGCACCTTTAAACAACAAGCATCATCATCATCATCATCATCATTAGTGGATGCAAGGCCAGGCTGTGCTAGGGTAACAGTGGTCACCAACGCATGCTCCAAGGATGAGAGCTCCTGACCCCTTTTTAGTAGCCTTTACTACAGGCACGGGATACCGTGGATGTCATTCTACCATCCCCACCCACAGTGGGTTAGAGATTCATACGTATTTGATCATCAGTTTTATATACTAGTGTGACGTGGACAGGTCTTCCTAGCATTTGCTACGCATTATTAATCATTTTGATTTTCTTTTGGAATTGTCAGACAATTTTCACGTGAGTCCTGAAAACAATTCGTAATGATGAACAGTCTTCATTATCTATGGGATTTCAAAGAGCTACCATTTTCGTAAAATCTTATAAAACAGAAATTAATGTTAAAACTGAAATTAATCCTGTATCCGTCAAGCCCGCGAAGGACTTTGAATATGCCCGTTAAGACTGTTGCCCAGTCAGGTGGCATACAGGAGTTTAAATGTGACAACTTATTCCGCCACCGTGCTTCTCAGGGACTGTCATACCTCCATAAAAGTGACTGAGGTATGAATGTTGCTAGTAACGCCATTTCGTGTGCAACAATTCAATGACGAATGATGGTAAAGAATACCGGGTAGTGCTAGTGTAATTTCTATGAGACTGGTATAATTGTACCTGATAATTCATTCTGACTTAGTGAAGAAAACAACCGTAAACCACATCGTCCGCTTATTTCCATAACATTTTGTTGTGATAACACCTGATTGTGGAATTGTTAGAAACCTGTAATCTGAGAACTCAACACAGAAGAAGCTTTGCTGGATCTCAATTGTAGATTTAATGGACTATTCTATTCCGGGAATTATAGGACCTTCTCATATGCTATGTATTAGTTTGGGAATAGTTTGGATCTTGATAGGAAATGAATTGCTTTCCAGTCTCCAGTAATCTAAACGTAAACGGTGTTTTACATTCTTTTTAACTCGTATGCCTCATTTGAATGCTGTCTGCCACCTTGAATATCATCAAGTACTTCTCACGGTACGCTGATACAGTTTCTATCTATATTTACATAACAATTTCATTCTTCTCGTTATCTCTATCTTCCTTTCCCTGTTCGCCTCACCTCGCACGCTCGGCTGACTTCTGCCTTGACCCAGTTACGTCATCAGTATTCCGTGTTTATGGAATCTGTGCAGAGTGTCTGGCGCTGTGCCTGTATGTAGCTGCATCCCGGTAATACTAATGAGAGAATAGGTTGCCTCCTAACCTATGAGCCAAGTCATACCGCCTGGTTATCACCTGGCGCCTGCCACAGACGGCAAGGTCGTGGGTTCCACTCGTCAAACCAACAGCATGTAACGGATCAGGTCTTATGTATGGCGTTACGAATTAATATACCAGAGACCACGAACCTGCTACGAAGGCGTAGCAGGGGGAGAGGTGATACTCCCACGTGGCGCGTCCCAGGTGGCGGATAGGGGGTCCTAACCGGCTTGCCGGCGGACTTGAGGGACATAAAATACCTCTCGCGGACCAAACACACTACCCCTGCGGGTGGGGGACGCACATGTAGAATACACCCGCGGTACCCCCTGCCTGTCGTATAAGTCGACTAAAAGGGGCGACCCAGGCGCGGACATGGATTGCAGTTTGGTATAATGTGTTGGACCTCCTGTGGATGGGAGGGGTCGAGTACATTCACAGGTAATCCCTGCCTGTCGTAGAAGGCGACTTAAAGGGTCATGTGGCCATGGTCCCCTCTTTATTTTTTTAATATTTTTCCGAGGGTCAGATGTAGACCATTCCAAATTTTGATGTGCGTGCTGCCCGGAGATGGGCCTCTTACGTGTGCGATTACGCCCAAAAGCCCGCAACTGTCCACCCAGGACCATTGCGTGGTGGGAGCGCCATGTACCTTGGCAGTGGTATCCGCCTGACAACACAGGTCCCCGCACAGCCGAATGCCAGAAGGACATATTATTATTAATTATTTTTAATTTTTTCTCTATATTTAGTGCTCTGTACACGCTATGGGGTACATACTATTGCGGGTGACTGGAGAAAGGGAGCCCTAGTGCTCATATCCTCAGTCAACCCGTATTAGGCATCGTCCAACATCGGACCCCGGGCAGTACCTGCTACGATCAGGTGGGTATTGCCTTGGCTGCTTGGTTCGGCTACAGAGACCCCTGATCGGAGTGGGTGGCATTCGGGAAGGATGCTATCGGGAATGGCTTCAAAACGAAGTCGTCCTTCTCAAGGTGTTCCTCCACCTAAGTCTTTAACTTTTGCTTCCCTGAGAGGTTCAACTCCCTGGGAACATGCGCAGCGTGAAGGAGTGGGATACAGCTTCCCTAGGTTTCTGGTCGCTACCAGAACCGATGGGCATGATTTTAAATTGGTGAAGTCGATACTTTTTAGTCGGCACATCGAAGGCATTTACGGCGAACTTGAGGACCTTAAGAAAATGCGCAACGGTAGTTTGCGTATGAAGGCTCGCACAGCACTGCAAGCTGATCAGCTGCTTAAGTGCGACCACTTTGGCGAAATCCCCGTCAAAGTGGAGGAGCATAAGTCCTTGAACCTGGTTCGCGGAGTCATCTTTCACCGCGACTTTATTTTGAACACTGACGACGAGTTGATGAAAGACATGAAGAACCGTGGCGTGACACACGTCCGGCGCATTACGCGCAAGGTCAACGGTGAAGACGTTGCCACTGGTGCCTTCATTGTCTCTTTCAAGTTGTCAGTGTTACCAGAGAAAGTCAAGGTAACAACTTATCGTTGCGATGTGAGGCCGTACATCCCGCCTCCTATGCGATGCTATCAATGCCAGCGATTCGGACATATGGTATCTCGCTGTTCGAATCAGGCTGTATGTGGTTCATGTGGACGAGTAGCTCACGGTGCGGCGGAGTGCACAACTCCGTACAAGTGCACTAACTGCTCCGGTTTTCATGCTCCTCGGGATCGGAACTGTCCGATATACCTGAGTGAGAAGAAGATCCAGGAGATCAAGACCCTGGATGGTCTTTCCTACCAGGAAGCGCGCCGTAAGTTTAATTCCAGGAATACACCTGCCCGTACACTCGACTACAGCATGATAGCTCAGAGTCTTCCAGGTTCATCATTTTCAACATCGTCACCTGTGCTGATCGCTGCGCCCAAGGCGACTGTTGCTGCTCCCAGCGACGTCGCAAAGAGTAAAAGCTCGAAGGGGGGGACCACCCCACCTTCGACCAACCAGAAGTCTGTGCAGGCTGGCAGTCACCAGCCGGCACAGCAGGGGGGGAAGACTAAGTCTCCCCCCCCTAGGAGGTCCACGAAAGTCGTGCCCCAGCCGGCGGAGGCGGCTTTGTCGACCAGGGCTGGGAAACCATCTCCCAGCCCGTCTAAACTAGAAAAGAAAAAGGGGAAGAAGAGCGCCCGTCCTGAGCGCTCTCGGACTTCCCCTGCGAAGGAGAAGTCATGCCCCCCGTCTGGGGGGTATGAGTCTGCGCCGGGCGGTACTCCTGCTCCGAAACCTGCGCGCTCTCCTCATAGGCGACCCCTTCGCCCCCGAAAAACGTCGAAGTTCTGGGCGGCATCCCCGCCGTCTGTTGACGACGAGATGGATGTCGCGCTGTCCACTACATCTACGGATGTAGATGTTGATAGTCTTTAGGTTTGTGAGCATTTTATTGCTCATAACCTAACACTACTTATATCGTCCACACTATGGCACTGTTACAGTGGAATTGTAACGGTTATGACAGGCATCTTGCTGAGTTACGTCAGCTTATTAGTGAGTACGCAGCGAGTATAGTCTGTATTCAGGAGACCAATTTCAGACCTGGTGATCATACGGTCTTGAGGCATTTCAAACTATACTCGACAGAACGATACTATGCTCACCGGGCTTCCGGAGGCGATGGCATTTTTGTACGTTCTGATAGCTACAGCGAAGAAGTTCCATTAAGAACCCCTCTTGAGGCTGTAGCTGTTCGCGTCTCGCTGCCTGTCATAGCAACAGTGTGTAATGATTATCTTCCACCAGGCCAGCATCTGAACATCAATGATGTCGCTGATCTTATAGATCAGCTTCCACCACCCTTCCTCTTATTGGGTGATTTTAACGCCCATCACCCCATATGGGGCTCTGAGACACCTTGTCCCCGAGGAAGAGAGCTGGAAACACTTCTAACAGATCTGGATTTATGTATTTTGAACACAGGGGAACCAACTCACTTTAGTGTACGTTACGGCACATACTCTCGCATAGACGTAATTCTATGCAGCCGGAAGTTGGTTCCACTGTTTCGGTGGAATGCACACGATCTCTGTCGCGCTCATAAACGTTACCGTCGACAGCCTACTTTGGCCAACTTGGTAACATTTAAGAAACTCCGCGCTAAGGCGCGAGTTCTTATTCGACAAAGTAAGAAGGCTTCATGGGAGAGATATGTGTCGTCCATGACGTCACATACTCCATCATCTCAAGTGTGGACGAAACTTCGAAGAATTTCGGGTATTCAAGGATCATCTGCTGTACCGGGAATTTCCATTGCAGGCAGTGTCGCCACTGATCCCCTCGCGATTGCTAATCATCTCGCTTGTCATTTCGCGGATGTCTCTGGCTCCGGGAATTACAATCCTGATTTCCTCCCTCTGAAGCGGGAGGCAGAACGTCATCACCTTAGTTTTGCCACCCAAGCTTCAGAGGACTACAACGTGCCCTTTACGGAGTGGGAACTCCGCAGCGCCTTAGCGCTTTGCAAGGACACGTCTCCTGGACCGGACAACATCCATAACCAGATGTTGAAACACCTTAGTGATGATAGTTTACTATATCTCCTTCGTGTGTTCAACCGAATCTGGACAGAGGGTGATTTTCCGTCTCAGTGGCGAGAGGAGGGCATAGTCATCCCTGTCCTCAAGCCTGACAAAGACCCTAAGTATGCAGGAAGTTACAGACCGATTTGTCTTACAAATTGCCTGTGTAAGCTATTTGAGAGGGTGGTAAATCGCAGACTCGTGTGGTGTCTGGAGAAACAAGGACTCTTGTCCGAGTACCAATGTGGATTTCGAGCCGCTCGATCCACCACTGACCGCTTGGTACGCCTGGAGAGCTCTATCCAGGATGCGTTTGTCCGCAAACAGCACTTGGTAGCTGTCTTCTTCGACTTGGAGAAGGCCTACGACACCACCTGGCGATATGGCATCCTTTCAGTCCTGCATCAATGGAGATTCCGAGGTAACTTGCCGGTATTTATTGCGAATTTTTTGTCCCTCCGTCTATTCCGTGTCCGAGTAGGGAGGACATATTCGCAATACCACGTTCAAGAAAATGGAGTCCCACAGGGATCGGTTCTTAGTGTCACTCTGTTCGCGATTGCCATAAACGGTATTGTCGCTGCTGCTGGTCCAGCCGTAATACCGTCCCTATATTTGGATGATTTTGCTCTGCACTATAGCTCGTGCAGTATGGCAGTCGCAGAGCAACAGTTTCAGCAAGCTATTAGGAGGGTGGAGAAGTGGACCTTAGAACATGGCTTTCGGTTTTCTGCCGCAAAGACCTCTGTTGTCCACTTTTGTCGTCAACGTACTCTTCACCCTCATCCTGAGCTTTATCTAGGAAATGTCGTTCTTCCAGTTGTTGACACCTACCGATTTCTTGGGCTCCTTTTTGACAGTAAATTATCGTGCGAGCCACACGTGCGGGAGCTAAAAGTGTAATGCACCAAGAGGCTTAACCTCTTGAAGTTTCTTAGCAGCGCTAATTGGGGAGCTGACCGCGTGGTGCTCCTGCGATTCTATCGGGCACACATTTTATCCCGGTTAGACTACGGCAGTGCAGCATATAGCTCCGCAAGACGAAGCGTTCTTGCGAAGCTGAACAGTATCCACCACAGCGGGGTTAGGTTGGCGACGGGAGCTTTTCGTACTAGCCCCATCGCTAGCCTGCTCGCTGAGTCTGGTGTGCCGCCTTTACACCTGAGGCGCCAGCAACTACTACTTATGTATGCTGCAAATTTGCGACAGATGCCACTTCATCCGAGCTATCCCTGCGTATTCAACAATGGCAACCGTTTGTTGTACGTTGCTGATCCTCGTGCGACGCGGCCGGTTGGGATACGCTTGGATAGCAGTTACGAATTGTTTGACGTACCTTCGATTCCTTGCCTTGTCAGACAACCAAGTGGGGTACCTCCGTGGGTTGTACGACGACCTGAAATCATCCTGGATTTGCACACTGGCCCGAAAGGAGACACGGACCCTTCGATTTATCGGAGGATCTACCTGTCCGTTGTTGGCCGCTATCAAGGTTCAGTCGTCGTTTACACGGATGGTCAATGATCGGTTTCTTTTTGCTCTCCCGGACACCTGTAGTGTGTACACGGCAGAGCTCTATGCTATCTGTGAGGCTCTGCGGTACGCAATAGACAATGAGCGCCGACACTTTCTTGTGTGTACTGACTCCTTGAGTTCGCTTCAGTCTATTGATACCTGTTTCCCTCGACACCCTCTGGTGCAGCGGATCCAGGACCTGCTGGCCGGGTGTTCGGATGCCGGCACCAGAATTACGTTTGTGTGGCTCCCCAGCCACATGGGCATAGAGGGAAACGAGTTAGCAGATGAGGCTGCCAAGGAGGCAGTTACACTGCCCCCGTTGCCTTTCAAGTTTCCAGCAAGTGATATTCGCTCTCAGCTGAGACATCTGGTTATGTCTCATTGGGAGATGGAGTGGCAGGCCATCCCACTTACCAATAAGCTGAGAGCGATAAAAGGAACAACGAAGGTATGGAGGACTTCCCTTCGGGCTTCGCGGAGGGAAGCCTTGGTATTATGTCGCCTTCGGATCGGCCACGGTATCTTGACGCACTCCCATCTACTGAAACGAGAATCCCCTCCGGTGTGTACCTGCGGCGACCATCTTACCGTGGTACACATCCTTACGGAGTGCGTGGACCTGGTCGATCTGCGCCGTAGTATTAACCTTCCGAGTACTATCTCCCTTATCTTGCGCGATGACGAGCAGTCAGCAGACCTCGTCATCCGCTTTATGAGGGATAGCGGTCTGTTTTATCGTGTGTGATGATGTCCTTTGTCCTCGTGTTGTTTATGTCAGTTGCGCTTTTATCTCATTGACTTCATTTTCGTTTGTGTTGCGCATTTTAATGTGTTATTTTGACGTCTAACGTAAATTGTGTTAATATCTGTATTACTGGGCAATGCCTTATTCCTTCGATTTCCTGTACTTTCTCTTATTTTAATAGAAGATAAGGCATTGCGTATTAGATCCACCGTCTGTTTTAATCTCACCCTCATTTTTCTTCATCACCATTCTTTTTTAACTCTAGTCAGTGGATACTTTTTAAAATTTTAACTTCATATCTCATGTCATTCATTTCGTTCCATTAGGGGCCGATGACCTTCGATGTTAGGCCCCTTTAAACAACAAGCAACATCATCATCATCATCAATTCTTCCGGTCTGGCACCTTTAGTAGGACATGGAACCAATTCTTATTATTGTACCGGGACGTACGCCTCAACTCCGTGAATTTAAATGAAGCGGCTTGAAGAACGCTATCTAATATATAAAAATTGAAACATCTAGTACAAGAATTTGGAACCTTGATCAAAAGACGTCACTACTAAAATGATAAGAGTATTATGTTATTTTAAAATTTTCGAAACTGTCTGGATTTCTTTTGTTTTGTTTTGTTTTGATGTATCACGGGTTGCAACAACTATTTCAATAAATTTGGACTTTTCTCCAAAGATGCCACGATGGCGTAGCAGGGGGAGAGGTGATACTCCCAAGTGGCGCGTCCCAGGTGGGTTCCTGTCCATCCGTTCATTCTTCATGACATTTTTTTATTTTTATTTTGGTCAGTGGATGCCTTTGTAATTTTTGTTCTTTCATTTTGTACCATTAGGGGCCGATGACCTTCGATGTTAGGCCCCTTAAAACAACAAGCATCATCATCATCATCATCATCAGCACCAGGTGGCGATAGAGGGGTCCTAACCGGCTTGCCGGTGGACTTGTGGGAAATAAAATACCTCTCGCGGACCAAACACACACCCCCTGTGGATGGGGGAGGCTGACGAATAATACACCCACGGTATCCCCTGCCTGTCGTGCGAGGCGACAAAAAGGGGCGACCAAGGGATGAATGAATTAGAACCATGAAACGACTCTTGATTCGTACCATCATGCGGGGAACACCATGGGTTGCATGTACTTGCGAGTAGTATCACTAATATGGTACTAAATATGTTTGTGATTCGTTGCAGTAAAAAGCCTGGCCTGGTGGATTCCAGTACCCGTGCGTTGTACCCATGTGGGCAACACCGCGGGTCTGGGCGTAGCCTGTGTGTTGTACCACTATATGAGCGACACCGTGGGTCTGCGTTGCCTGTGATAAGTACCTCCTATGTGAGGAACACCACGGGAATACCGGGGCCCGTGTTCAGTACACCTAGGTGGGGAACCTTCTCGGTTTGCGTTGACTCTGAGTTGGGTCATTGTGTGAGACACACCATAGGTCTGCGTAACCTGTACGAAGTACAATACTTGTGAATAGTACCATCTTTAGTGGAACACCGTGAGTCCTCGCTACTTCTGATTAATACCCCAACGTGACACATACCATGGTTCTATTTTACTCGCGACATGTACCATTCTGTGGGGCCTTAGACGTGGATCTTGCACCCCCTTTAGACACCATGCATCATTGTGCTTTATGAGTGGTTCCTTGGTCGGTAATAAAGTTATTTTCGTTCTCTGTTGAATCCGATCCACTGGTTTTTGTTTTTGTTTGTTTGTTTTGTGTTTTGTTGGGTTCCTGTCCATCCATTCATTCTTCATGACATTTTTTTATTTTTATTTTGGTCAGTGGATGCCTTTGTAATTTTTGTTCTTTCATTTCGTACCATTAGGGGCCGATGACCTTCGATGTTAGGCCCCTTAAAACAACAAGCATCATCATCATCATCATCATCAGCACCAGGTGGCGATAGAGGGGTCCTAACCGGCTTGCCGGTGGACTTGTGGGAAATAAAATACCTCTCGCGGACCAAACACACTACCCCCTGTGGGTGGGGGACGCACATGTAGAATACATCCGCGGTATCCCCTGCCTGTCGTAAGAGGCGACTACAAGAGGCGAGCAAGGGATGCTGGTATTAGAGCCATGAAACTACTATTGATTAGTACCATCACGCGGGGAACACCATGGGTCGCCTTACTTACGAGTAGTACCACTATATTTGATACACAATAGGTTTGTGATTAGTAGCAGCAGAGAGTGGTTCCCCTGTGGGTTTCCAGTACCAGTGCGTCGTACCCATGTGAGCAGCACCGCGGGTCTGGGCGTAGCGTGTGAGTTGTACCACTATATGAGCGACACCGTGGGTCTGCGTTGCCTGTGATAAGTACCTCCTATGTGAGGAACACCACGGGAATACCGGCGCCCGTGTTCAGTACACCTAGGTGGGGAACCTTCTCGGTTTGCGTTGACTCTGAGTTGGGTCATTGTGTGAGACACACCATAGGTCTGCGTAACCTGTACGAAGTACAATACTTGTGATTAGTACCATATTGTGTGGAACACTGTGAGTCTCCGCTAGTTTTGATGAGTACCCCAACATGACAAATAGCATGGTTCTACTTTACTCGCGACATGTACCATTCTGTGGGGCCTTAGACGTGGATTTTGCACCCCCTTAGACATCAAGCATCCTAGATTCAGGATTCTGCTTTATGAGTGGTCCCTTGGTCAGTAATAAATTATATATGATCCTAGTTTTTGAGTTGACTCCACTAATTGTTTTGTTTGCTTGTTTTTTCTGTGTTTTTTTTGCTACATGTCCATCCATTCATTCTCCATGACGAATTTTTTGGTCAGTTTATGATTTTGAATTTATTGTTGTCATTTCATTTCGTACAATTAGGGGCCGATGACCTTGATGTTAGGCCCCTTTAAACAACAAACATCAATCATCAATGAATCATCATTTTGTAACTATAAAGTCCCATCGTCCGATCCTGGCTCCGCTGCTGATACTCCTTACCACGCACTATAGTGTCGTGTGCCACTGAACATTTCTGCTTTTGATAAGAATTGCTAAACATATGCCTCATTTCACTGTCTGCCACTGGAACACAGGGTATAAGAGTTTGGTTCGGTGTCTACCAGGTAGGCTACATTTTTGAGCACATGAATGGATGTAATATTCGTGTCTGTTTTGAGTTTAATTAACAATGTTCCACTCCAGTATTTTCTTTTTGAAGTAGACTACGTCTATCGTTTCGGAACCGTACTTGGAACACTATTAAACTGTGAAAAATATAAAAATAATTTCACTCCCGGTGGGTGGAAAACAAGACTAAGAAGGCAGTAGATAAGACATTATGAATAGCATCCGCTGATTTTGTTTCAAGAACACTTACATCTTCATTAGTTTTATATTCTAGTCAGTAGATACATTTTCAAGTTTTAATTTTCTTTAGGTTCACCTCTTTCCATTAGAGATTGATGACCTGGTGGTTAGGCCCCTTTAAGCAACAAACATCACCATGAACAGCAGCAGTAGCAGCAGTCATTTCTATACAACAGAACCGTCGAGATTATTCAGTAACTCGAGGAAAGTTCACTGTACCTAGGAACAAGTGTCGTACGCCGGTGTGTCGTAACCAAACAAAACGAAACCGAACACCACGGCGCTTAACGCCCTTGAAAGGGCCTTGTCCTGCCCAGCGACCGCTGCTCAGCCCGAAGATCTTCAGATTACGAGGGGTCGTGTGGTCAGCACGACGCATGTGTCGTAACCGGGTGATAACAATAGTACCGCCATATTAAGGTACTAAAACTGTCATGCCACGCAGGTAACCATAATTTCGTGTGACGTCAGATCGTGTGAGGTTTCCTTGATTCTTCAGTGAGTTGGAGAAATGTATTGGTAAAATAATAAAATAGTGGACATTTGGGAAATCTATGGTATGAAGAATTGCGAGAAACATATTTCTTTCGCAAAATCTCGCCACGTAACAGAAATATATTGCTTCACCATTATCGAGATTGCATTCGAGAGAAAACATCACCTTGTCAACATTCGAAAAATTAAAAAGCACCATGCTGAGCATCAAAAGGCTTACTGAGAGTTTCTCAAAACTAAGGCGGCCGAGAGTTGTTAGATGAGTTCCGCGCCCCTTGATGAGCACATGTACTACCCCAGTGGTGGCCACATTTCATATCCATAATAAGGTACTATTAAAATCTTTTGAAAGTACTTATCACGCGGTACGTAATCAGCGGCCGTGATCCCGACACGAATATACTTTTTATTTTTAACATTTTTTCGTATTTCTGACAGATTACTGATAAGTGGGGCTGTACAGCATCAACGATGCAGTCCCCAGACATGCTGTGTACGACGATGACAACTTTAATTAATAACTTTCGATGTCCCATTACAGACGATCAATAATGCTTCATCATGCTTCTGTTACGTTATGCTACTGTGCGTGACCTCGTTCTGGGCTTAAGAAAGTTGTGTACGTCCCGTTGACGCTCGGTAAAGTGAGATACAAAGAGTAATTTACAATAAGAATTACGTAAACATCAAATTGATGTGTCAACTTAACTTGATGGATGTATGCTGTCGCAGGTAGGAGTTCAATTCACTTTGCAAGACTGAGAGAAGTGAAATGTTGTTTAAAGAGCTTTCTGTAAAAGTGTGACAGGTACCTCCTGGGCCAATGTTTTCAGGGCTCTCCTACAGCACAGAGTTCATAAAATTCAACTCTAATTCATGGATGAGGAGTAGGGAAATTCTAATAAACATTCAAATACATCGCATTATATAAATGAAATCCTTGTACATTGCCTGTTCAGGTGAAATACGTATGATATTGAGGGAAGACAGCTACGCAATTTTCGGTCGCGCCGGGGATTTTAACCATGGCTGATAATTTCCTATGGCTCAGGTAACTGGGTGCTTATGTATAACTTGTTAATCATTTCTTCACATCCAAACACTACAGAGACTTGTACATACACACAGTGCACAAGGAAGTTTTACGTATTATGATTTCAGACGATATATATAATCTTATATCAAATATGTTTAGATTACGCACTATACGCTAATGTCTAAGATACATAATGACGCTAAACCTAGATCATGTTCGATATTCGTCCGATAGGACGCATTTAGCATGTAGGCCAGTTTAACATCACGTGGAAGTTCGGCAGTGCTTTGGGAGCAGGTGTAGGTATGAGGTAAACGTGGTAAGATTACCCATTTTTGTTACTGACTGTATTCAGAGAGACCGTGCGAGTTGACGATGCGGTTAGGCTTGCACAGCTGTAAGCTTGCATTCAGGAGGTAGTGGGTCCGAATCCCACCGTCCACGAACCTACTACGCTGGCGTAGCCGGGGGAGAGTGATACTACCGCATGGCGCGTCCCAGGTGGTGGATAACGGGGTCCTAACTGGGTTGCCGGTGGACTTGAGGGAAATAAAATAACGCCCGCGGACGAGACACACAACCCTCTGTGGGTGGGGGACACAGGCGAAGAATACACCCACGGTATCCCCTGCCTCTAAAAGAGGTGACAGAAAGGGGCGACCAATGGATAATTGGATTAAAACCATGAAACTACTTGTGATTAGTACCACCACGTGGGGAACACCAGGGCTCGCTATTACTTGCACGTAGTACCACTATGGTAGGTACCAAATAGGTTTTTGATTAGTAGCAATCAGGAGCACCGTGCGGTCACGCTTTTACGGTACCTATGATTAGTAGCACTATATGAGCGACACCAGGGTTCTGGCTTCCCTATGATTAGTACCCACTATACAAGGAACACCACGGGATAGTACGAGTGCCTGTGGTTAGTACACTTATGTGATGAAAACCATAGGTTTGTGTTGCCTGTAAATGGCGCCGCTATGTGTGAAACAACATAGATCTGTATTACATGTGCGAATTTCATTACCTGTGAGTAGTACCATAATGTGTGGAATACCGCGAGTCTACGATACTTTTGATTAGTACCGCACCACGTCAAATACCATGGTACTACTGTCCAAGCGGTAAGTACCATTGTGAGAGGCCGATGACATATATTTTGGACCCCTTTAGCTTGCAAGTATCGTCGATTAAGTATTGAGCTCTAGAAGCAGTCCCTTGGTCAGTATTACTATTGTTTTCCGTAACTTTCTGAGACTGAGGCATTGCGGGTCCTCTCCACTGATTGTTTAAACTTCATATCCATCCGTACATTTTTCGTCCTCACGCTTTGAATTCTGGTCAATGGAGAGTTTTGGATTTTTATTTTGCCATTGCATTTCGTCTCATTTTGTACCATCAGGTGCCGATGACCTAGATGTTAGGCCCCTTAAAACAACAAGCATCATCGTCATCATCCACGGGATAGTACAAGTCCCTGTAGTTAGTCCACCTATGTGAGGAACGCCGTAGGTTTGTGTTGCCTGGAAATAGCACCGCAATGTGCGAAACACCATAGGTCTGTGTTACATGTGCGCATTACACTAGCTGTGAATTGTACTATAATGTGTGGAATACCGCGAGTCTCCGCCACTTTTGATTGGTACTGCAACATTACACATATCATGGTTCTACTTTCTGAGCGATAAATACCATTATGAGGGGCTGATCTGGATTTTTGACCCGTTTCAACTATAAGCATAATCGATTCAGCCACGAACCTACTACGATGGCGTAGCAGGGGGAGAGGTGATACTCCCACGTGGCGCGTCCCAGGTGGCGGATAGGGGGGTCCTAACCGGCTTGCCGGCGGACTTGAGGGAAATAAAATACCTCTCGCGGACCAAACACACTACCCCCTGCGGGTGGGGGACACACATGCAGAATACACCCGCGGTATCCCCTGCCTGTCGTAAGAGGCGACAAAAAGGGGCGACCTTGGCGCGGACATGGATTGCGGTTGGTATAATGTGATGGACCTCCTGTGGATGGGAGAGGCTGAATACAACCATAGGTAATCCCTGCCTGTCGTAGAAGGCGACTTAAAGGGTCATGTGGCCATGGTCCCCTCTTTATTTTTTATTATTTTTCTGAGGGTCAGATGTAGACCATTCAAAATTTGATGTGCGTGCTGCCCGGCGATGGAGCTCCTATGTGTGCGACTACGCTCGAAAGCCCGTGCCAGCAACCACCCAGGACGCGGCGGGTGGGAGTATCATGTACCCGGGCAGTGGTATCCGCCTGACAACGCAGGTCCCCGCACAGCCGAATGCCAGAAGGACATATTATTATTAATTATTTTTATTTAATTTTTTCTATTGTTAGTGCTCTGTACACGCTATGGGGTACATGCTATTGCGGGTGACCGGAGGAAGGGAGTCCTAGTGCTCATTGCCTCTGTCATCCCGTATTAGGCATCGTTCAACTTCGGACCCCGGGCAATACCTGCTACGACCAGGTGGGTATTGCCTTGGCTGCTTGGTTCGGCTACAGAGACCCCTGATCGGAGTGGGTGGCATTCGGGGAGGATGCTATCGGGCATGGCTTCCAAACGAAGTCGGCTCTCTCAAGGTGGTCGCCCACCTAAGTCTTTAACTTTTGCTTCCCTGAGAGGTTCAACTCCCTGGGAACATGCGCAGCGTGAAGGAATGGGATCCAGCTTCCCTAGGTTTCTGGTCGCTACCAGAACCGATGGGCACGATTTTAAGCTGGTGAAGTCGATCCTGTTTAGTAGACACATCGAAGGCGTCTATGGCGAACTGGAGGAACTTAAGAAAATGCGCAACGGTAGTTTGCTTCTAAAGACTCGTACAGCACTGCAAGCTGATCAGTTGCTTAAGTGCGAGCACTTTGGCGAAATCCCCGTCAAAGTGGAGGAGCATAAGTCCTTGAACCTGGTTCGCGGAGTCATCTTTCACCGCGACCTTATTTTGAACACTGACGACGAGTTGATGGAAGACATGAAGAACCGTGGCGTGACACACGTCCGGCGCATTACGCGCAAGGTCAACGGTGAAGACGTTGCCACTGGTGCCTTCATTGTCTCTTTCAAGTTGTCAGTGTTACCAGAGAAAGTCAAGGTAACCACTTATCGTTGCGATGTGAGGCCGTACATCCCGCCTCCTATGCGATGCTATCAATGCCAGCGATTCGGACATATGGTATCTCGCTGTTCGAATCAGGCTGTATGTGGTACATGTGGACGAGTAGCTCACGGCGCGGAGGAGTGCACAACTCCATACAAGTGCACTAACTGCTCCGGTTTTCATTCTCCTCGGGATCGGAATTGTCCGACATACCTGAGTGAGAAGAAGATCCAGGAGATCAAGACCCTGGATGGTCTTTCCTACCAGGAAGCGCGCCGTAAGTTTCATTCTATGAATACACCTGCCCGTACACTCGACTATAGCTTGATAGCTCAGAGTCTTCCAGGTTCGTCATTTACGACCAAGACACCTGTCCAGACCGCTGCGCCCAAGGCGACTGTTGCTGCTCCCAGCAACGTCGCAAATAGTCAAAGCTCGAAGGGGGGGACCACCCCACCTTCGACCAACCAGAAGTCTGTGCCGGCTGGGAACTCCCAGCCGGCACAGCAAGGGGGGAAGACTAAGTCTCCCCCCCCTAGGAGGTCGACGAAAGTCGTGCCCCAGCCGGCGGAGTCGGCTTCGTTGACCAGGGCTGGGAAACCATCTCCCAGCCCGTCTAAACCTGAAAAAAAGAAGGGGAAGAAGAGCGCCCGTTCTGAGCGCTCTCGGCCTTCCCCTGCGAAGGAGAAGTCATGCCCCCCATCTGGAGGGTATGAGTCTGCGCCAGGAGGCACTCCTGCTCCCAAACCTGCGCGCTCTCCTCGTAGGGGACCCCCACGCGCCCGGAAAGTGTCGAAGTTCTGGGCGGCACCCCTGCCATCTTTTGATGACGGGATGGATGTCGCGCTGTCCTCTACATCTACGGATGTAGAATTAGATAGTGTTTAGGCTAACGAGCATTTTTCGCTCATAACCTAACACTCCTTTTACAGTCCACACTATGGCACTGTTACAGTGGAATTGTAATGGTTATGACAGGCATCTTGCTGAGTTACGTCAGCTTATTAGTGAGTACGCAGCGAGTATAGTCTGTATTCAGGAGACCAATTTCAGACCTGGTCATCATACGGTCTTGAGGAATTTCAAACTATACTCGACAGAACGATACTATGCTCACCGGGCTTCCGGAGGCATTGGCATTTTTGTACGTTCTGATAGCTACAGCGAAGAGGTTCCATTACGAACCCCTCTAGAGGCTGTAGCTGTTCGCGTCTCGCTGCCTGTCATAGCAGCAGTGTGTAATGTTTATCTTCCACCAGGCCAGCATCTGAACATCAATGATGTCGCTGATCTTATAGATCAGCTTCCACCACCCTTCCTCTTATTGGGCGATTTTAACGCCCATCACCCCATATGGGGCTCTGAGACGCCTTGTCCCCGAGGAAGAGAGTTGGAAACACTTATAACAGATCTGGATTTATGTCTTTTGAACACAGGGGAACCAACTCACTTTAGTGTACGTTACGGCACATACTCTCGCATAGACGTAACTCTATGCAGCCGAACGTTGGTTCCACTGTTTCGGTGGAATGCACACGATGATCTCTGTGACAGTGACCATTTTCCCATTATTCTTACTTTGTTGAAACATAAACCCGTCGAGGCTCCCCCTCGATGGATTCTTAAACATGCTGATTGGCCAAAGTACACATCACTAGCTGTCTTTCACGATGATGTCAGGCGGACCGTCGGCGAGGAAATAACTTACGTCACCCAAGTTATTCTTGCTGCTGCTGAGGAGTCCATTCCGTTTTTCTCGGGGGCTCCTCGCCGAAAACTCGTTCCTTGGTGGAACGATGAAATAGCAGCAGCCATCAAAGAACGCCGTCGCGCTCATAAACGTTACCGTCGACAGCCTACTGTGGCCAACTTGGTAACATTTAAGAAACTCCGCGCTAAGGCGCGAGTTCTTATTCGACAAAGTAAGAAGGCTTCATGGGAGAGATATGTGTCGTCCATGACGTCGCATACTCCATCATCTCATGTGTGGACGAAACTTCGACGAATTTCGGGTATTCAAGGATCATCTGCTGTACCGGGAATTTCCATTGCATGCAGTGTCGCCACTGATCCCCTCGCGATTGCTAATCATCTCGCTAGTCATTTCGCGGATGTCTCTGGCTCCGGGAATTACAATCCTGATTTCCTCCCTCTGAAGCGGAAGGCAGAACGTCATCACCTTAGTTTTGCCACCCCAGCTTCAGAGGACTACAACGTGCCCTTTACGGAGTGGGAACTCCGCAGCGCCTTAGCGCTTTGCAAGGACACGTCTCCTGGACCGGACAACATCCATAACCAGATGTTGAAACACCTTAGTGATGATAGTTTACTATATCTCCTTCGTGTGTTCAACCGAATCTGGACAGAGGGTGATTTTCCGTCTCAGTGGCGAGAGGGCATAGTCATCCCTGTCCTCAAGCCTGACAAAGATCCTAAGTATGCAGGAAGTTACAGACCGATTTGTCTTACAAATTGCCTGTGTAAGCTCTTTGAGAGGATGGTAAATCGCAGACTCGTGTGGTGTCTGGAGAAACAAGGACTCTTGTCCGAGTACCAATGTGGATTTCGAGCCGCTCGATCCACCGCAGACCACTTGGTACGCCTGGAGAGCTCTATCCAGGATGCGTTTCTCCGCAAACAGCACTTGGTAGCTGTCTTCTTTGACTTGGAGAAGGCCTACGACACCACCTGGCGATATGGCATCCTTTCAGTCCTGCATCAATTGAGATTCCGAGGTAACTTGCCGGTATTTATTGCGAATTTTTTGTCCCTCCGTCTATTCCGTGTCCGAGTAGGGAGGACATATTCGCAATACCACGTTCAAGAAAATGGAGTACCACAGGGATCGGTTCTTAGTGTCACTCTGTTCGCGATTGCCATAAACGGTATTGTTGCGGCTGCTGGTCCAGCCGTAATACCGTCCCTATATGTGGATGATTTTGCTCTGCACTATAGCTCGTGCAGTATGGCAGTCGCGGAGCGACAGTTACAGCAAGCTATTAGGAGGGTGGAGAAGTGGACCTTAGAACATGGCTTTCGGTTTTCTGCCGCAAAGACCTCCGTTGTCCACTTTTGTCGTCAACGTACACTTCACCCTCATCCTGAGCTTTATCTAGGTAATGTCGTTCTTCCAGTTGTTGACACCTACCGATTTCTTGGGCTCCTTTTTGACAGTAAATTATCGTGGGAGCCACACGTGCGGCAGTTAAAAGTGCAATGCACTAGGAAGCTTAATATCCTTAAGTTTCTTAGCAGCACTTCTTGGGGGGCTGACCGCACGGTGCTCCTGCGATTCTATCGGGCACACATTTTATCCCGGTTAGACTACGGCAGTGCAGCATATGGCTCCGCAAGACCAAGCGTTCTTGCGAAGCTGAACAGTATCCACCACAGCGGGGTTAGGTTGGCGACGGGAGCTTTTCGTACAAGCCCCATCGCTAGCCTGCTCGCTGAGTCTGGTGTGCCGCCTTTACACCTGAGGCGCCAGCAACTTCTACTTACATATGCTGCAAATTTGCGACAGATGCCACTTCATCCAAGCTATCCTTGCGTGTTCAACAATGCCAACCGTTTGCTGTACGCTGCTCGTCCTCGAGCGACGCGGCCGGTTGGGATACGCTTGGATAACATTTCCGAATTGTTTGACGTACCTTCGATTCCTTGCCTTGTCAGACAACCAAGTGGGGTACCTCCGTGGGTCGTACGACGACCTGAAGTAATCCTGGATCTGCACACTGGTCCAAAGGAAAACACGGACCCTTCGATTTATCGGAGGCTCTTCCTGTCCGTTGTTGGCCGCTATCCAGGTTCAGTCGTCGTCTACACGGATGGTTCAAGGTCAGATACGAAGGTGGGCTGTGCGTTCGTTGTTAACAATGATAGGTTCCTTTTTGCTCTTCCGGCAACCTGTAGTGTGTACACAGCAGAGCTCTATGCTATCTATGAGGCTCTGCGGTACGCACTGTACAATGAGCGCCGACACTTTCTTCTGTGTACCGACTCCTTGAGTTCGCTCCAGTCTATAGATACCTGTTTCCCTCGGCACCCTCTGGTGCAGCTAATCCAGGACCTGCTGGCCGGGTGTTGGGATGCTGGCACCAGAATCACATTTCTGTGGCTCCCAAGCCACATGGGCATAGAGGGAAACGAGTTAGTAGATCAGGCTGCCAAGGAGGCAGTTACACTGCCCACGTTGCCTTTCCAGGTTCCAGTAAGTGATATTCGCTCCCAGCTGAGACATCTTGTTATGTCCCATTGGGAGATGGAGTGGCAGGCCATTCCACTTCCCAATAAGCTGAGAGCGATAAAAGGAACAACGAAGGTATGGAGGACTTCCCTTCGGGCTTCGCGGAGGGAAGCCGTGGTATTATGTCGTCTTCGGATCGGCCACGGTATCTTGAATCACTCGCATCTTTTGAAAGGAGAACCCCCTCCGGTGTGTACCTGCGGCGACCATCTTACCGTGGTGCACATCCTTACGGAGTGTGTGGACCTGGTCGATCTGCGCCGTAGTCTTAACCTTCCGAGTACTATCTCCCTTATCTTGGGTGATGACGAGCAGTCAGCAGACCTCGTCATCCGCTTTATGAGGGATAGTGGACTGTTTTCTCGTGTGTAATGCTGTCCTTTGTCCTCGTGTGTTTTGTGTCACTTTCGCTTTTATCCTATTGACTTAATTTTAGTTTGTTTACGTATTTTAATGTGTTATTTTAACGTCTCTCGTAAATTATGTACTACCAGGCAATGCCTTATTCTTTTGTTTTCCTGTAGTTTCTCTTATTTTATTAGAAAATAAGGCATTGCGTATTAGATCCACTGATTGTTTTAATCTCACCCTCATTTTTCTCCATCATTTTTTTAAACTCTAGTCAGTGGATATGTTTTTAAAATTTTAACATCATCTCTCATGTCGTTTATCACGTTCCATTAGGGGCCGATGACCTTCGATGTTAGGCCCCTTTAAACAACAAGCATCATCATCATCATCAATCGATTCAGCATCGTGCTATAAAAGCAGTCCTTTGGTCAGTATAACTATTATTCTATGCTAGCTCCTGTGCATGTGAGGCACTGTGGGTCGGATCCCTGATCCTTTTATATTCATATCCGTCTATCCATTCATTCTTCGTCCTCATGCTTTGAATTGTGGTCAGTGAAGGATTTTGGACTTTTAAGTTGTCATTTCATTTAGTCTCATTTCGTACCACTAGGGGCCGATGACCTCAATGTTAGGTCCCTTTAAACAACAAACATCAATCAATCAAACAATCATCAATCAAAAGCATCATCGATTCAGTATTATGCTCTAGACGCAGTCCCATGGACAGTAATACTATAGTTACACGTCAGTTTCTGTGAATGCGAGACATTGGGGGTCGGATCCACTGATTGTTTTAAATTAATATCCATCCATTCATTCTTCGTCCTCCACGAACCTGCTGCGTAGGCGTAGCAGGGGGAGAGGTGATACTCACAAGTGCCCCGTCCCAGGTGGCGGATAGGGGGGTCCTAACCGGCTTGCCGGCGGACTTGAGGGAAATAAAATACCTCTCGCGGACCAAACACACACCCCCTGTGGGTGGGGGAGGCTGACGAATAATACACCCACGGTATCCCCTGCCTGTCGTGAGAGGCGACTAAAAGGGGCGACCAAGGGATGAATGAATTAGAACCATGCAACTACTTTTGATTCGTACCATCATGCGGGGAACACCATGGGATGCATGTACTTGCGAGTAGTATCACTAATATGGTACTAAATATGTTTGTGATTCGTTGCAGTAAAAAGCCTGGCCTGCCACGAACCTACTACGATGGCGTAGCAGGGGGAGAGGTGATACTCCCACGTGGCGCGTCCCAGGTGGCGGATAGGGGGGTCCTAACCGGCTTGCCGGCGGACTTGAGGGAAATAAAATACCTCTCGCGGACCAAACACACTACCCCCTGCGGGTGGGGGACACACATGCAGAATACACCCGCGGTATCCCCTGCCTGTCGTAAGAGGCGACAAAAAGGGGCGACCTTGGCGCGGACATGGATTGCGGTTGGTATAATGTGATGGACCTCCTGTGGATGGGAGAGGCTGAATACATCCATAGGTAATCCCTGCCTGTCGTAGAAGGCGACTTAAAGGGTCATGTGGCCATGGTCCCCTCTTTATTTTTTATTATTTTTCCGAGGGTCAGATGTAGACCATTCAAAATTTGATGTGCGTGCTGCCCGGCGATGGAGCTCCTATGTGTGCGACTACGCTCGAAAGCCCGTGCCAGCAACCACCCAGGACGCGGCGGGTGGGAGTATCATGTACCCGGGCAGTGGTATCCGCCTGACAACGCAGGTCCCCGCACAGCCGAATGCCAGAAGGACATATTATTATTAATTATTTTTATTTATTTTTCCTATTGTTAGTGCTCTGTACACGCTATGGGGTACATGCTATTGCGGATGACTGGAGGAAGGGAGTCCTAGTGCTCATTGCCTCAGTCATCCCGTATTAGGCATCGTTCAACATCGGACCCCGGGCAATACCTGCTACGACCAGGTGGGTATTGCCTTGGCTGCTTGGTTCGGCTACAGAGACCCCTGATCGGAGTGGGTGGCATTCGGGGAGGATGCTATCGGGCATGGCTTCCAAACGAAGTCGGCTCTCACAAGGTGGTCGCCCACCTAAGTCTTTAACTTTTGCTTCCCTGAGAGGTTCAACTCCCTGGGAACATGCGCAGCGTGAAGGAATGGGATCCAGCTTCCCTAGGTTTCTGGTCGCTACCAGAACCGATGGGCAGGATTTTAAGCTGGTGAAGTCGATCCTGTTTAGTAGACACATGGAAGGCGTCTATGGCGAACTGGAGGAACTTAAGAAAATGCGCAACGGTAGTTTGCTTCTAAAGACTCGTACAGCACTGCAAGCTGATCAGTTGCTTAAGTGCGAGCACTTTGGCGAAATCCCCGTCAAAGTGGAGGAGCATAAATCCTTGAACCTGGTTCGTGGAGTCATCTTTCACCGCGACCTTATTTTGAACACTGACGACGAGTTGATGGAAGACATGAAGAACCGTGGCGTGACACACGTCCGGCGCATTACGCGCAAGGTCAACGGTGAAGACGTTGCCACTGGTGCCTTCATTGTCTCTTTCAAGTTGTCAGTGTTACCAGAGAAAGTCAAGGTAACAACTTATCGTTGCGATGTGAGGCCGTACATCCCGCCTCCTATGCGATGCTATCAATGCCAGCGATTCGGACATATGGTATCTCGCTGTTCGAATCAGGCTGTGTGTGGTACATGTGGACGAGTAGCTCACGGCGCGGAGGAGTGCACAACTCCATACAAGTGCACTAACTGCTCCGGTTTTCATTCTCCTCGGGATCGGAACTGTCCGACATACCTGAGTGAGAAGAAGATCCAGGAGATCAAGACCCTGGATGGTCTTTCCTACCAGGAAGCGCGCCGTAAGTTTAATTCTACCAATACACCTGCCCGTACACTCGACTATAGCTTGATAGCTCAGAGTCTTCCAGGTTCGTCATTTACAACCTCGACACCTGTCCAGACCGCTGCGCCCAAGGCGACTGTTGCTGCTCGCAGCAACGTCGCAAATAGTCAAAGCTCGAAGGGGGGGACCACCCCACCTTCGACCAACCAGAAGTCTGTGCAGGCTGGCAGTTGCCCGCCGGCACAGCAAGGGGGGAAGACTGTCACCCCCCCTAGGAGGTCGACGAAAGTCGTGCCCCAGCCGGCGGAGGCGGCATCGTCGACCAGGGCTGGGAAACCACCTCCCAGCCCGTCTAAACTCGAAAAAAAGAAGGGGAAGAAGAGCGCCCGTCCTGAGCGCTCTCGGACTTCCCCTGCGAAGGAGAAGTCATGCCCCCCATCTGGGGGATATGAGTGCGCCAGGAGGCACTCCTGCTCCAAAACCGGCGCGCTCTCCTCGTAGGGGACCCCCTCGCGCCCGAAAAGCGTCGAAGTTCTGGGCGACACCCCTGCCATCTTTCGATGATGGAATGGATGTCTCACTGTCCTCTACATCTACGGATGTAGAACTAGATAGTGTTTAGGCTTACGAGCATTTTTTCGCTCATAACCTAACGCTCCTTTATAGTCCACACTATGGCACTGTTACAGTGGAATTGTAACGGTTATGACAGGCATCTTGCTGAGTTACGTCAGCTTATTAGTGAGTACGCAGCGAGTATAGTCTGTCTTCAGGAGACCAATTTCAGACCTGGTCATCATACGGTCTTGAGGCATTTCAAACTATACTCGACAGAACGATACTATGCTCACCGGGCTTCCGGAGGCGTTGGCATTTTTGTACGTTCTGATAGCTACAGCGAAGAGGTTCCATTAAGAACCCCTCTTGAGGCTGTAGCTGTTCGCGTCTCGCTGCCTGTCATAGCAACAGTGTGTAATGTTTATCTTCCACCTGGCCAGCATCTGAACATCAACGATGTCGCTGATCTCATAGATCAGCTTCCACCACCCTTCCTCTTATTGGGCGATTTCAACGCCCATCACCCCATATGGGGCTCTGAGACACCTTGCCCCCGAGGAAGAGAGCTGGGAACACTTCTAACAGATCTGGATTTATGTATTTTGAACACAGGGGAACCAACTCACTTTAGTGTACGTTACGGCACATACTCTCGCATAGACGTAAGTCTATGCAGCCGAACGTTGGTTCCACTGTTTCGGTGGAATGCACACGATGATCTCTGTGACAGTGACCATTTTCCCATCATTCTTACTTTGTTGAAACATAAACCCATCGAGGCTCCCCCTCGATGGATTCTTAAACATGCTGATTGGCCAAAGTACACATCACTAGCTGTCTTTCACGATGATGTCAGGCGGACCGTCGGCGAGGAAATAACTTACGTCACCCAAGTTATTCTTGCTGCTGCTGAGGAGTCCATTCCGTTTTTCTCGGGGACTCCTCGCCGAAAACTCGTTCCTTGGTGGAACGATGACATAGCAGCAGCCATCAAAGAACGCCGTCGGGCTCATAAACGTTACCGTCGACAGCCTACTGTGGCCAACTTGGTAACATTTAAGAAACTCCGCGCTAAGGCGCGAGTTCTTATTCGTCAAAGTAAGAAGGCTTCATGGGAGAGATATGTGTCGTCCATGACGTCACATACTCCATCATCTCAAGTGTGGACGAAACTTCGACGAATTTCGGGTATTCAAGGATCATCTGTTGTACCGGGAATTTCCATTGCAGGCAGTGTCGTCACTGATCCCCTCGCGATTGCTAACCATCTCGCTAGTCATTTCGCGGATGTCTCTGGCTCCGGGAATTACAATCCTGATTTCCTCCCTCTGAAGCGGGAGGCAGAACGTCATCACCTTAGTTTTGCCACCCCTGCTTCAGAGGACTACAACGTGCCCTTTACGGAGTGGGAACTCCGTAGCGCCTTAGCGCTTTGCAAGGACACGTCTCCTGGACCGGACAACATCCATAACCAGATGTTGAAACACCTTAGTGATGATAGTTTACTATATCTCCTTCGTGTGTTCAACCGAATCTGGACAGAGGGTGATTTTCCGTCTCAGTGGCGAGAGGGCATAGTCATTCCTGTCCTCAAGCCTGACAAAGATCCTAAGTATGCAGGAAGTTACAGACCGATTTGTCTTACAAATTGCCTGTGTAAGCTATTTGAGAGGATGGTAAATCGCAGACTCGTGTGGTGTCTGGAGAAACAAGGACTTTTGTCCGAGTACCAATGTGGATTTCGAGCCGCTCGATCCACCACAGATCACTTGGTACGCCTGGAGAGCTCTATCCAGGATGCGTTTCTCCGCAAACAGCACTTGGTAGCTGTCTTCTTTGACTTGGAGAAGGCCTACGACACCACCTGGCGATATGGCATCCTTTCAGTCCTGCATCAATGGAGATTCCGAGGTAACTTGCCGGTATTTATTGCGAATTTTTTGTCCCTTCGTCTATTCCGTGTCCGAGTAGGGAGGACATATTCGCAATACCACGTTCAAGAAAACGGAGTCCCACAGGGATCGGTTCTTAGTGTCACTCTGTTCGCGATTGCCATAAACGGTATTGTCGCTGCTGCTGGTCCAGCCGTAATACCGTCCCTATATGTGGATGATTTTGCTCTGCACTATAGCTCGTGCAGTATGGCAGTCGCAGAGCGACAGTTACAGCAAGCTATTAGGAGGGTGGAGAAGTGGACCTTAGAACATGGCTTTCGGTTTTCTGCCGCAAAGACCTCCGTTGTCCACTTTTGTCGTCAACGTACTCTTCACCCCCATCCTGAGCTTTATTTAGACAACGTCGTTCTTCCAGTTGTTGACACTTACCGATTTCTTGGGCTCCTTTTTGACAGTAAATTATCGTGGGAGCCACACGTGCGGCAGTTAAAAGTGCAATGCACTAGGAAGCTTAATATCCTTAAGTTTCTTAGCAGCACTTCTTGGGGGGCTGACCGCACGGTGCTCCTGCGATTCTATCGGGCACACATTTTATCCCGGTTAGACTACGGCAGTGCAGCATATGGCTCCGCAAGACCAAGCGTTCTTGCGAAGCTGAACAGTATCCACCACAGCGGGGTTAGGTTGGCGACGGGAGCTTTTCGTACAAGCCCCATCGCTAGCCTGCTCGCTGAGTCTGGTGTGCCGCCTTTACACCTGAGGCGCCAGCAACTTCTACTTACATATGCTGCAAATTTGCGACAGATGCCACTTCATCCAAGCTATCCTTGCGTGTTCAACAATGCCAACCGTTTGCTGTACGCTGCTCGTCCTCGAGCGACGCGGCCGGTTGGGATACGCTTGGATAGCATTTCCGAATTGTTTGATGTACCTTCGGTCCCTTGCCTTGTCAGACAACCAAGTGGGGTACCTCCGTGGGTCGTACGACGACCTGAAGTCATCCTGGATCTGCACACTGGCCCAAAGGAAAACACGGACCCTTCGATCTATCGGAGGCTCTTCCTGTCCGTTGTTGGCCGCTATCCAGGTTCAGTCGTCGTCTACACGGATGGTTCAAGGACAGATACGAATGTGGGCTGTGCGTTCGTTGTTGGTAATGATAGGTTCCTTTTTGCTCTTCCGGCAACCTGTAGTGTGTACACAGCAGAGCTCTATGCTATCTGTGAGTCTCTGCGGTACGCACTGTACAATAAGCGCCGCCACTTCCTTCTGTGTACTGACTCCTTGAGTTCGCTTCAGTCTATTGATACCTGTTTCCCTCGACACCCTCTGGTGCAGCGGATCCAGGACCTGCTGGCCGGGTGTTCGGATGCCGGCACCAGAATCACGTTTCTGTGGCTCCCAAGCCACATGGGCATAGAGGGAAACGAGTTAGTAGATCGGGCTGCCAAGGAGGCAGTTACACTGCCCCCGTTGCCTTTCAAGGTTCCAGCAAGTGATATTCGCTCCCAGCTGCGACATCTTGTTATGTCCCATTGGGAGATGGAGTGGCAGGCCATTCCACTTCCCAATAAGCTGAGAGCGATAAAAGGAACAACGAAGGTATGGAGGACTTCCCTTCGGGCTTCGCGGAGGGAAGCCGTGGTATTATGTCGTCTTCGGATCGGCCACGGTATCTTGACTCACTCGCATCTTTTGAAAGGAGAACCCCCTCCGGTGTGTACCTGCGGCGACCATCTTACCGTGGTGCACATCCTTACGGAGTGTGTGGACCTGGTCGATCTCCGCCGTAGTCTTAACCTTCCGGGTACCATCTCCCTTATCTTGCGAGATGACGAGCAGTCAGCAGACCTCGTCATCCGCTTTATGAGGGATAGTGGTCTGTTTTACCGTGTCTAGTGATGTCCTTTGTCTTCGTGTCTTTGTTTCCATTACGCTTTTAACCTATTGACTTCATTTTAGTTTGTGTTGCGTATTTTAATGTGTTCTTTTAACGTCTCTCTTAAATTATGTACTACCAGGCAATGCCTTATTCTTTTGGTTTCCTGTATATTCTCTTATTTTATTAGAAAATTAGGCATTGCGTATTAGATCCACTGATTGTTTTAATCTCACCCTCATTTTTCTCCATCATCATTTTTTTTTAACTTTAGTCAGTGGATATGTTTTAAAATTTTAACATCCTCTCTCACGTCGTTTATCTCGTTCCATTAGGGGCCGATGACCTTCGATGTTAGGCCCCTTTAAACAACAAGCATCATCATCATCATCAAAGCCTGGCCTGGTGGATTCCAGTACCCGTGCGTTGTACCCATGTGGGCAACACCGCGGGTCTGGGCGTAGCCTGTGAGTTGTACCACTATATGAGCGACACCGTAGGTCTGCGTTGCCTGTGATAAGTACTCACTATGTGCGGAACACCACGGGGCCCTTGGGACCGGCACCCGTGACTAGTACCCTAGGTGAGGAAACTCATCGGTTTTCGTTGGCTGTAAGTGACGCCATTGTGTGCGAAACACTATAGGTCTGCGTTACCTGTACGAAGTACAATACTTGTGAGTAGTGCTATCTTTTGTGGAACACCGTGAGTCTTCGCTACTTCTGATTAATACCCCAACATGACACATACCATGGTTCTATTTTACTCGCGACATGTACCATTCTGTGGGGCCTTAGACGTGGATTTTGCACCCCCTTTAGACACCAAGCATCATTGTGCTTTATAAGTGGTACCTTGGTCGGTAATACTGTTATTTTCGTTCGCTATTGAATCCGATCCACTGGTTTTTGTTTTTGTTTGTTTTGCGTTTTGTTGGGTTCCTGTCCATCCATTCATTCTTCATGCCATTTTTTATTTTTATTTTGGTCAGTGGATGCCTTTGTAATTTTTGTTCTTTCATTACGTACCATTAGGGGCCGATGACCTTCGCTGTTAGGCCCCTTAAAACAACAAGCATCATCATCATCAGCACCCCTTCAGACATCAAGCATCATTGTGCTCTATAAATGGTCCCTTGGTCAGTAAAAGTCTAATTAACTACCTTCTTTTTTAGTCTGATCCACTGTTTTTTTGTTTGTTTTTGTTTTTGTTGGGTTCATGTTCATCCATTCATTCTTCATGCCTTTTTTATTTTGGTCAGTGGATGAATTTGAATTTTTTGTAATTTCATTTCGTACCTTTAGGGGCCGATGACCTCGATGTTAGGCCCCTTTAAACAAGAAGCATCATGAGCATCATGTTCTTTTTGGGTTCATGTCCATCCATTCCTTCTTCATGACGATTTTTTTCATGAAATTTTTTATTTTATTTTGGTCAGTGGATGAATTTGAACTTTTTAAATTTCATTTCGTACCATTAGGCGCCGATGACCTCGATTTTAGGCCCCTGTAAACAAGCACCATTATCATCATTCTTCGTCCTCACGTTTTTAATTCTAGTCAGTGGCGGTTTTTTTAAATTTTTAATTTACCATTCCATTTCGTCTCATTTCGTACCATTAGGGGCCGATGACCTAGATGTTAGGCCCCTTTAAACAACAAGCATCAACATCATTTTTCGAAATTATGTAATTTTATACTGAGATAGCTATAGTAAAGTAATATGAAAGTTGGCATGGGATGGGGTAAGTCCTTAGATGCGCAATCTCGAGTCCAATCAAGTCGCAACTGCTAAGGCAGGCACAAAAAATATTTGGTTCAACTTCAAACGAAACGATCCCCTTCCGGACGAATCAGTATTCCTTGATGTGTAATGAGGCACATGCACTTCTCGTCAAGCAGCATGAATTAGAGAGAATTTTAAATCCCTTGTTTACAGTCTGGCCCCATTGTAGATTCCTTCAGATCCCATACCTGGAACTCATATTTTCTGAGTACATATAAATTGCTCCACTTACAACAGGTCGGGACTCCGTGGCCTGGTGAATCACGCTCCAAGCCTGTCAGCTGTAGAGAAACACATCTTGATTGATCTCGGTGCTTCGTGATCTCTTTCTAGTCACGTCCTTGCTCTATGTACTACACTTGCTTTTGTTCACAATGTGTGCTGCATTTCCATAGCCACGAAAAGCGAGCTCACACGCCGGCCGGTGATCAACAGCACCACGAGATAATTAGCTGGCCCCATTAAATGATTAATTTCGATGGAAATTTGATCAAGTATAAATGTAATAAGAAAGAAGCATGTGAGTAATTGCATTATTATTTACAAGGTACTAGTATACAGGAATGTAAAATGTCTTCTAGAAACTGAAGCAGCCCATAGAGGAATCGAAATACAATAATTTTCAAATATCCGGGTATAATCTCGGACGTAACACTGTTTCAGGGAAAGCGCGGGAATGTAAGGAACGACATGAACGACGATTAAAAAAAACATAACCCACGAACCTGCTACGCTGGCGTAGCAGGGGGAGAGGTGATACTCCCACGTGGCGCGTCCCAGGTGGCGGATAGGGGGGTCCTAACCGGCTTGCCGGCGGACTTGAGGGAAATAAAATACCTCTCGCGGACCAAACACATTACCCCCTGCGGGTGGGGGACGCACATGTAGAATACACCCGCGGTATCACCTGCCTGTCGTAAGAGGCGACTAAAAGGGGCGACCAAGGGCTGACTGAATTAGAACCATGAAACAAATTTTGAATCGTACCATCACGCGGGGAACACCATAGGTTGCCTGTACTTGCGAGTAGTACCACTAAATTCGGTACGAAATGGGTTTGTGATTAGTAGCAGTAAAAGCCTGGCCTGGTGGATTCCAGAACCCGTGCGTCGTACCCATGTGTGCAACACCGCGGGTCTGGGCGTAGCCTGTGAGTTGTACCACTATATGAGCAGCACCGTGGGTCTGCGTTGCCTGTGATTAGTACCCACTATGTGAGGAACACCACGGGAATACCGGCGCCCGTGTTTAGTACACCTAGGTGGGGAACCTTCTCGGTTTGCGTTGACTCTGAGTTGGGCCATTGTGTGAGACACACCATAGGTCTGCGTAACTTGTACGTATTGCAATACTTGTGAGTAGTACTATATTTTGTGGAACACCGTGAGTCTTCGCTCCTTCTGATTAATACCCCAACATGACACATACCATGGTTCTATTTTACTCGGGACATGTACCATTCTGTGGGGCCTTAGACGTGGATTTTGCACCCCCTAAAGACATCAAGCATCATTGTGCTTTATGAGTGGTTCCTTGGTCGGTAATCATGTCATTTTCGATCTGTATTGCGTCCGATCCACTGGTTTTTGTTTTTGTTTGTTTGTTTTGTGTTTTGTTGGGTTCCTGTCCATCCATTCATTCTTCATGACATCTTTTATTTTTATTTTGGTCAGTGGATGCCTTTGCAATTTTTGTTCTTTCATTTCGTACCATTAGGGGCCGATGACCTTCGATGTTAGGCCCCTTAAAACAACAAGCATCATCATCATCATCAAAAAAACATAACCAAACCCCATGTCAGGACAGCCCCGTAGGTCCATGGCCTACGAACCTACTACGCAGGCGTAGCAGGAGGAGAGGTGATATTCCCACGTGGCGCGTACCAGGTGGCGAATAAGGGGGTCCTAACCGGCTTGCCGGCGGACTTAAGGGAAATAAAATATCTCTCGCGGACCAAACACACTACACCCTGCGGGTGGGGGACGAACATGTAGAATACACCTGCGGGATACCCCGCCTGTCGTAAGAGGCGACAAGAAGGGACGACCTTGCCGCGGACATGGATTGCGGTTTGGTATAATGTTGGACCTCCTCTGGATTGGAGAGGCTGAATACATCCATAGGTAATCCCTGCCTGTCGTAGACGGCGACTTAAAGGTTCGTGTGGCCATGGTACCCTCTCTATTTATTATTTTCTGAGGGTCAGATGTAGACCATTCCAAATTTTGATGTGCGTGCTGTCCGGAGATGGGCCTCTTACGTGTGCGATTACGCCCAAAAGCCCTCAACTGCCCACCTAGGAACAATGCGGGTGGGAGCGCCATGTACCTTGGCAGTAGTAACCGCCTGACAACACAAATGCCAGAAGGACATATTATTATTATTTTTTCTTTTTTCCCTCTATAATTAGTGTTCTGTACACGCTATGGGGTAAATGCTATTGCGGGTGACTGGAAGATGGGAGTCCTAGTGATCATTGCCTCAGTCGTCCCATTGGCTCATCGGACCCCGGGCAGTACCTGCTATGACCAGCTGGGTATAGCCTTGGCTGCTTGGTTCGGCTACAGAGACCCCTGATCGGAGTGGGTGGCATTCGGGGTGGAAGCTTTCGGGCATGGCTTCAAAACGAAGTGGGCTCTCTCAAGGTGGTCCCCCACCTAAGCCTTCAACTTTTGCTTCCCTGACAGGTTAAACTCCCTGGGAATATGCGCAACGTGAAGGAATGGGATCCAGCTTCTCTAGGTTTCTGCTCACTACTAGAACCGATGGGCACGATTGTAAGCTGGTGAATTCGAACCTTTTTAGTAGACACATCGAATGCGTCTACGGCGAGCTGGATGAACTAAAGAAAATGATCAACGGTAGTTTGCTTATGAAGACTCGTACAGCACTGCAAGCTGATAAGTTGCTTAAGTGCGACCACCTTGGCGAAATCCCCGTCAAAGTGAAGGAGCATAAGTATTTGAACCTGATTCGCGGAATCATCTTTCACCGCGACCTCATTTTGAACACTGACGGCGAGTTGATGGAATTTATGAAGAGCCGTGGCGTGACACACGTCCAGCGCATTACGCTTAAGGTCCACGGTGAAGACGTTGCCACTGGTGCCTTCATTGTCCCTTTCAAGTTGTCAGTGTTACCAGAGAAAGTCAAGGTAACAACGTATCGTTGCGATGTGAGGCCGTACATCCCGCCTCCTATGCGATGCTAACAATGCCAGCGATTCGGACATCTGGTATCACGCTGTTCGAATCAGGCTGTATGTGGTACATGTGGACGAGTAGCTCACGGCGCGGAGGAGTGCACAACTCCATACAAGTTCACTAACTGCTCCGGTTTTCATTCCCTTCGGAATCGGATTTGTCCGACATATCTCAGTGAGAAGAAGAACCAGGATATCAAGACCCTGGATGTTCTTTCGTACCAGGAAGCGCACCGTAAGTAAAATTCTACGAATACACCTGCCCTTACACTCGACTATAGCTTGATAGCTGAGAGTATTCCAGGTTCGTAATTCAGGAGGTACTCCTGCTCCCAAAACTGCGCGCTCTCCTCGTAGGGGACCTGCTCGCCCCCGTAAAGCGTCGAAGATCTGGGAGGCACCCCTGCCATCTTTTGATGACGGGATGGATGTCGCGCTGTCCTCTACATCTGCGGGTGTAGAAGTAGTGTTTAGGCCTACGAGCATTTTGTCGCTCACACCCTAACACTCCTTTTATAGTCCACACGGATGTTGAAGTAGATAGTGTTTAGGCTTACGAGCATTTTGTCGCTCACAACCTAACACTCCTTTCATAGTCCACACTATGGCACTGTTACAGTGGAATTGTAACGGTTAATACAGGAATCTCGCTGAGTTACGGCAGCTCATTTGTGAGTACGCAGCGAGTATAGTTTGTATTCAGGAGACCAACTTCAGACCTGATCATCATACAGTCTTGAGAAATTTCAGACTATACTCGACAGAACGGTACTACGCTCACCGGGCTTCCGGTGGTGTTGGCATTTTTGTACCTTCTGATACCTACAGCGAAGGAGTTCCATTATGAACCCCATTCGAGGCTTTAGCTGTTCGCGTTCCGCTGCCTGTTATAAGAACAGTGTGTAATGTTTATTTTCCACCGCGCCAGCATCTGAACATCAATGATATCGCAGATCTTATAGATCAGCTTCCACCACCCTTCATCTTATTGGGAGATTTTAACGCCCATCACACCATATGGGGCTCTGAGACGCCTTGCCCACGCGGAAGAGAGCTGGAAACACTACAGAGTTGGATTTATGTGTTTTGAATGCAGTGGAACCAACTCACTTTAGTGTACGTTACGGCACATGTTCTCGCATAGACGTAAGTCTATGCAGCCGAACGTTAGTTCCACAGTTTCGGTGGAATGCATACGATGATCTCTGTGACAGTGACGATTTCACCATCATTCTTACATTCTTGAAACTCAAACCCTTCGAGGCTCCCCCTCGATGGATTCTTAAACATGCTGATTGGCCAAAGTACACATCAATAGCTGCCTTTAAGGATGGTATCGGGCGAACCGTCCGCGAGGAAATAACTTACGTCACCCAAGTTTTTCTTGCTGCTGCTGAGGAGACCATTCCATTCTTCTCGGAGACTGCTTACAGAAAACTCGTTCCTTGGTGGAACGATGAATTAGCAGCAGCCATCAAAGAACGCCGTCGAGCTCATAAGCGTTACCGCAGACAGCTTACTGTGGCCAACTTGGAAGCATTTAAGAAACTCAGCGCTAAGGCGCGAGTTCTTATTCGACAAAGTAAGAGGGCTTCATTGGAGAGATGTGTGTCATCTATGACGTCACATACTCCATCATCTCAAGTGTGGACTAAGCTTCGACGGATTTCGGGTATCCAATGGTCATCTCCTGTACCTGGAATTTCCATTGCAGGCAGTGTCGCCTCCTCCCTCTCACGATTGCTGATCATCTAGCTAGTCATTACGCGGATGTATCTGGCTCCGGGAATTACCATCCTGATATTCTCGCTCTGAAGCGGGAGGCAGAACATCATCACCTTAAATTTGCCACCCAAGCTTCAGAGGACTACATCGTGCCCTTTACGGAGTGGGAACTCCGCAGCGCCTCAGTGCATTGGAAGGACACGTCTCCTGGACCGGACAACATCCATAACCAGATGTTGAAACACCTTAGTGATGATAGTGTACGATATCTCCTTCGTGTGTTAAACCGAATCAGGGTAGAGGGTGATTTTCCGTCTCAGTGGCGAGAGGGCATGTCATTCTTGTCCTCAAGCCTGACAAAGATCCTAAGTATGCAGGAAGTTACAGACCAATTTGGCGACCATCTTACCGTGGTACACATCCTTACGGAGTGTGTGGACCTGGTCGATCTGCGCCGTAGTCTTAACCTTCCGAGTACAATCTCCCTTTTCTTGCGAGATGACGAGCAGTCAGCAAACCTCGTCATCCGCTTTATACGGGATAGCGGTCTGTTTTATCGTGTGTGATGATTTCTTTTTCCTAGTGTTTTTTATGTCAGTTGCGCATTTATCTCGTTGACTTCATTTTAGTTTGTGTTGCGCATTTAATGTGTTATTTTAACGTCTAACGTAAATTATGTGTTAATATCTGTACTACTGGGCAATGCCTTATTCCTTCGTTTTCCTGTATTTTCTCTTATTTTAATAGAACATATGGCATTGCGTATTAGATCCACTGAATGTTTTAATCTCACCCTCATTTTCCTTCATCACCACTCTTTTTTAACTCTAGTCAGTGGATACGTTTTAAAATTTTAACTGTCATGTATCCTGTCGTTCATCTCATTCCATTAGGGACCGATGACCTTCGATGTTAGGCCCCTTAGAACAACAAGCATCATCATCATCATCATCAGAATATACCCGCGGTTTCCCCTGCCTGTACAATGAGGCGACAAAAAGGGGCGACCTAGGCGCGGATATGGATTGCGGTTTGGTATAATGTGTTGGGCCTCCTGTGGATGGGAGGGGTTGAATACATTTACAGGTAATCCCTGCCTGTCGTAGAAGGCGACTAAAAGCGTCATCAGGCCATGGTCCCCTATTTATTTTTATTTTTTAGAGGAGCATCCTGGGAATACCGTCGGCCGTGATTAGTTCCACTGTGTGAGGAACATCATGGGGTCTGCGATGCTTGTGATTGGTGCCCTTATGTCCGGAACACCATGGGCTTGTGTTACCTTTGAGTGGTGCCATGGTGTGTGACATACCATGAGTCTATATTGCCCGTGATTATTGCCACCATGACAGGAACACTATGAGAGTGCTCAGTACCGCTATAGGAGGAATGCCATGGTTCTGCTTTACTAGTGATAAGTACCATTATGAGGGGCCTCTTAAGATAATAATCATCGTCGTAGTTGTTACGATGTTTTGTGGATTTGCAGAGGTTAAAGAAGGTGCAGGGTGGGAATAGGTCTCAACTTACGAAATGAAGGTTAGTTTAAAACTTTAACAAAGGTTATATTTTCTTTTCAAAATCAACAGATAACAACAACAGAGTAACAGGTACCAAGTAGCTGGAAAACAATTTAAGAAATTACAATTGTTACAAGATTTGGGCTTCGAGCCCCAAGATTAATTTCTGAGCTCTTAGCTCAACACCACAATAGCTAAAAGGCAGAAAACCCCTAAGTACGAGGAGCACTTGCTCCTAATTACAATGTTAAGAAAAACAGCAGACCCGCTCTCAATTTGACAAGCCTATCAAAGGCTACAACAAACTTCATTTCTATCTGCCCTTAAGGCACACCAAGAAACAGGGGTATTTGATACCCAACCTACAGGGCCTTTACATGAGGAAAATAAAACATCAGGTTAAGTTACTGCCCCTAATACAAAATAGAATGGAGGCAAAGCTTGTCCTCCTAATACACTTTTGAAACCTACTTGGCACTAGGCCGCTTACGCAAGGGCTAATCCCACACTAAGGAGGTGACACGATAGGAAAACATTATTACATTACGAAAAGAAGGGAAACGATTATGAAAACGTAGTCACCTCAAAACCATATGAGAGGGAGTTCGAGAGGGTTAGGCACTATCTATCCCAATTTATAGTTAAAGAGGCGGAATTTTTACCAAATGTCAATTACATTTTAAAGATAGGTTACATGAGAAAAGTTTCGAACCTGCCCCGAGGGTTAAACTGCTGAGCTAGCAAGAAATAAAGTTATTAAACGGCCATTACCTCTCGGATGAACTGCTGCCAGAAGAAAGAGGCGCTTCCCGCCCCCTACTACATAATCACACACTAAGCAAAATGTCGATGAAATGGCCCCGAGACAAGAAAATCCGCAGTTTAAATACCCTCGTGGAACATTCGAGACCTTTCAAGAATGAGTACCCACACCCCCTCTACTTTATTGGATAGCTTAAAGCAACATCTCCATATCGGAGAAGACATACGTTATTGGTCAAAAATTAATTAGAGGAATTCGGGATTGGCTAAATTCAAAACAAGCGGAAAGAGATGGGTTATACTGCCAACCCAAAAAATGACTGAAAGAAATTTAACAAAGAACAAACTTATGAATACCAAATTTCTTCAAAAACACAGTTCCTTCACTTCGCACTAGGGTACACAATTATAGTTCTTAAGTAGTGCCATCTAGAAGAGAATATCCACACTCCTTGCTACAGAGCAAACAAATACAAATCGAAATAGACATAGTTCAGAACACTTCAAAATTTACCGTAGAGACATCTTCCGAGAAACCGTAGAGTTAATACAGTTTGTTAAAGTTCAGGCTTCCTCCTGTAGAGGGATTTCAACTGGCGCAATATTAGAATTTGCGGCGCGGAGGTGTACAGTAGTAATTAAGGTTTTGGGAATTGGATCCACTGACTGTTTGTTTCACGATCATTTTTTCATCATCATTCATTCATTCATTCATTCATTCTACTAGTAGATTCTAATAGGTGGATATATTTTGAAATTTTCATTTGCATTTCTTTGTACTTCGTACCATTATGGGCCGTTGACCTAGTGTTTTGGCCACTTTAAAAAACAAACATCATCAGATGAATAAATAAATACATAAATAAATAGTTTTATATGGTGTCTTGTGGATGACCGGCCATTTCTGATGAAAAGTCTACGAACCTACTACGCTGGCGTAGCAAGGGGAGAGGTGATGCTCCCACGTGGCGCGTCCCAGGTGGCGGATAGGGTGGTCCTAACCGGCTTGCCGGCGGACTTAAGGGAAATAAAATACCTCTCGCGGACCAAACACACTACCCCCTGCGGGTGGGGGACACACAGGCAGAATACACCCACGGTATTCCCTGCCTGACGTAAGAGGCAACTAAAAGGGACCCCAGTGGCTCTCGACTTGGGAGCGTGGCTTGGCGACCACTGGGCACTTCGCTGATTCCTAGCATTGCTTCCACTTGTGCCAGGCTCCTCACATTCATCTATCCTGACGGAACTCCCTCGGCCAATTCCTGTTATTTTCCGACCCCGACGGTATTAGAGTATTCGAGGCCTAGGGAGTCTTTCTTTTTCACCCCCTTCGTAGCCCTTGCCTTTCTTTGTCCGTGACGGATCACTACATTTTTCTTCTTTTTTCTCTTTATCTAACTCCTGTGGGTGGGGGACGCAGACGAAGAATACACCCACGGTATACTCTGCCTGTCGTAAGAGGCGGCTAAAAGGGGCGTCCAAAGGATGATTGTATTCGAAGCATGAAACTAGTTGTGATTAGTACCATCACGCGGGGAACACCATGAGTTGCCTGTACTTGCGATAGTACGACTATATTAGGTACGAAATAGGTTTGTGATCAGTAGCAGCAGAGTAGTTCACTGTGGGTTTCCAGTACCCGTGCGTCGTACCCTTATGAGCAACACAATGGGTCTGGGCGTTGCCTGTGATTAGTACCGCTATATGAGCGGCACCGTGAGTCTGCGTTGCTTGTACCTAGTACCCACTATGTGAGGAATACCACGGGAATACCGGCGCCCGTGATTAGAACACCTAGGTGAGGAGCACCATCGGTTTGGGTTGTCTATGTGTGGCGTCATTATGTGAGAAACACAGTAGGTCCGCGCTACCTGTACGACGTCCAATACTTGTGAGTAGTACCATACTGTTTGGAACACCGTGAGTTTACCCACACCACGAACCTACTACGATGGCGTAGCAGGGGGAGAGGTGATACTCCCACGTGGCGCGTCCCAGGTGGCGGATAGGGTGGTCCTAACCGGCTTGCCGGCGGACTTAAGGGAAATAAAATACCTCTCGCGGACCAAACACACTACCCCCTGCGGGTGGGGGACACACAGGCAGAATACACCCGCGGTAACCCCTGCCTGTCGTAAGAGGCGACAAAAAGGGGCGACCTTGGCGCGGACATGGATTGCGGTTTGGTATAATGTGATGGACCTCCTGTGGATGGGAGAGGCTGAATACATCCATAGGTAATCCCTGCCTGTCGTAGAAGGCGACTTAAAGGGTCATGTGGCCATGGTCCCCTCTTTATTTTTTATTATTTTTCCGAGGGTCAGATGTAGACCATTCAAAATTTGATGTGCGTGCTGCCCGGCGATGGAGCTCCTATGTGTGCGACTACGCTCGAAAGCCCGTGCCAGCAACCACTCAGGACGCGGCGGGTGGGAGTGTCATGTACCCGGGCAGTAGTATCCGCCTGACAACGCAGGTCCCCGCACAGCCGAATGCCAGAAGGACATATTATTAATAATTATTTTTATTTATTTTTCCTATTGTTAGTGCACTGTACACGCTATGGGGTACATGCTATTGTGGGTGACTGGAGGAAGGGTGTCCTAGTGCTCATTGCCTCAGTCATCCCGTATTAGGCATCGTTCAACATCGGACCCCGGGCAATACCTGCTACGACCAGGTGGGTATTGCCTTGGCTGCTTGGTTCGGCTACAGAGATCACTGATCGGAATGGGTGGCATTCGGGGAGGATGATTTCGGGCATGGCGTCGAAACAACTTCCGCCTGCCACCTCGGGTAGTTCGCTACCCAAGTATTTAACTTTTGATTCTCTAAAGGGGGCAAACCCTTGGGAACAAGCGCAGCGACTTAGTCTGGGTTCCAGCTTCCCTAGGTTCCTGGTTGCTACCAGGACCGATGGGCAAGACTTCAAGCTGGTGAAATCGATTCTGTTCAGTCGCCACATTGAAGGTGTCTACGGTGTACTGGAGGACCTTAAAAAAATGGGCAATGGTGGTTTGCTTTTAAAGACGAGCACTGCGCTCCAAGCAGATCGGTTGCTTAAGTGCGACCATTTTGGCGACATCCCCGTCGTAGTGGAAGAGCACAAAACCTTGAATCTGGTTCGTGGAGTGATTTTCCACCGTGATCTCGTCCTGAACACTGACGATGAATTGATGGAAGACATGAAGCACCGCGGCGTGACCCACGTCCGGCGTATCACACGCAAAGTCAACGGTGAAGACGTTGCCACGGGTGCGTTTATAGTCTCCTTCAAATTGTCAGTGTTGCCAGAGAAAGTCAAGGTGACAACCTATCGTTGCGATGTGAGGCCGTACATCCCGCCTCCTATGCGGTGCTATCAATGCCAGAGATTCGGACACATGGTATCTCGTTGTTCGAATCGGTCAGTGTGTGGTACATGTGGGAAAGTAGCTCACGGCGCGGAGGAGTGCACACCTCCGTACAAGTGCACTAACTGTTCTGGTCTTCATTCTCCTCGGGATCGGACCTGTCCGACCTATCTGAGTGAGAAGAAGATCCAGGAGATCAAGATCCTGGATGGTCTTCCCTACCAGGAAGCGCGCCGTAGGTTCAATTCCCTGAATGCACCGGCCAAGACACTAGACTCCAGCTTGATAGCTCAGTCCCTGCCAGGTTCCTCATTTTCATCTACAACACCTGTCCAGAAGTTCGCTGCGCCCAAGGCGGCGGTTGCTCCTGCGAGCAACGCCGCAAAGAGAACAAGCTCGAAGGCTGGTCCATCCCGGCCTTCGACCACCAATTTGCCTGTGCCGGCTAAGAAACCTACGCCGGCACAGAAGGGGAAGAAGACAACGTCCCCTTCCCCTACAAGGTCGGCGAAAGCCGCGCCTAAGCCGGCGGAGGCGGCATCGTCGACCAGGGCTGGGAACTCCCCTCCCAGCCCGTCTAAACAAGAATCGACGGCGGGGAAGAAGAGCGCCCTTAATAGGCGCTCTTCCAAATCTGCTACAAATGGGGTGTCACGCCCTCCACCTGGAGGGCCTGATTCTGCGTCAGCAGGTCTTCCTTCGGGGAAACCTGCGCGCTCCCCTCGTGGGCAGAAACCCCGCACCCCGACTACGTCGAAGAAGTTGAAGGCCTGCATCACCTCGTCTGATGACGAGGAGCTGCACATGGAGCACGAATCTCCATCTTCGGATGGGGATGTTAGTGTAGGTTAGGTTAGGTAGCATTCCGTTGCTCCTATCCTAATCCTCAGAAGTCCACACTTACAATATGGCACTGTTACAATGGAATTGAAACGGTTATGATAGGCATCTTGCTGTTTTAAGCCAGCTCATTAGCGAGTATTCGGCGAGTATAGTCTGTATTCAGGAAACAAACTTCCGACCAGATCATCATACGGTATTGCGAAATTTACGACTATACTCGACAGAACGATATTATGCTCACCGGGCGTCCGGTGGCGTTGGCATTTTTGTCCGTTATGATACCTAAGGCGAGGAGGTTCAACTAAGAACCCCGCTGGAGGCTGTAGCTGTTCGCGTTCCGCTGCCTGTCATAACAACAGTGTGTAATGTCTATTTTCCGCCAGGGCTACCTCTTAACATTAATGATGTCACTGATCTTCTAGATCAGCTTCCACCTCCCTTCCTCTTGTTGGGCGACTTTAACGCCCATCACCCCATCTGGGGCTCTGAGACGCCTTGCCCCCGGGGAAGAGAGCTGGAAACATTGGTAGCAGACCTGGGTTTATGTATTTTGATCACAGGGGAACCAACACACTTCAGTGTACGTTACGGCACATATTCTCGCATAGACGTAAGTCTATGCAGCCGAACGTTGGTTACGCTGTTTCGGTGGAACACACACGACAATCTTTGTGACAGTGACCATTTTCCCATCATTCTTACTTTGATGAACCAAAAATCCGTCGAGGCTCCCCCTCGATGGATTCTTAAACATGCTGATTGGCCGAAGTACACATCATTAGCTGTCTTTAACGATGATATCAGGCGGACCGTCGGCGAGGAAATAACTTATGTCACCCGAGTTATTCTTGCTGCTGCTGAGGAGTCCATTCCGTTCTTCTCGGAGACTCCTCGCCGAAAACTCGTTCCTTGGTGGAACGAAGAAATAGCAGCAGCTATCAAAGAACGCCGTCGTGCTCATAAACGTTACCGTAGACAGCCTACTGCGGCCAACTTGGTAACATTTAAGAAATTCCGCGCTAAGGCGCGGGTTCTTATTCGCCAAAGTAAGAAGGCTTCATGGGAGAGATATGTGTCGTCTATGACGTCACACACTCCATCATCTCAAGTGTGGACTAAACTTCGTCGTATTTCGGGTATTCATGGATCATCTTCGGTACCGGGAATTTCCATTGCAAGCAATATCGTCACTGAACCACTCTCGATTGCTAACCATCTTGCTCGCCATTTCGCGGACGTGTCTGGCTCCGGGAATTACCATCGTGACTTCCTACCTCTGAAGCGGGAGGCAGAACGTCGTCATCTCAGTTTTGCCACTCAGGCTTCAGAGGACTATAACGTGCCCTTTACGGAGTGGGAACTCCGTAGCGCATTAGCGCTTTGCAAGGACACGTGTCCTGGACCAGACAATATCCATAACCAGATGTTGAAACACCTTAGTGAGGACAGTCTTCTCTATCTCCTTCGTGTGTTCAACCGAATCTGGATGGAGGGTGACTATCCGTCTCAGTGGCGAGAGGGCATCGTCATTCCTGTCCTCAAGCCTGACAAAGATCCTAAATATGCAGGAAGTTATAGACCTATTTGTCTTACCAGCTGCCTGTGTAAGCTGTTTGAGAGGATGGTAAATCGCCGCCTTGTGTGGTGTCTGGAGAAACAAGGACTCTTGTCCGAGTACCAGTGTGGTTTCCGAGCAGCTCGATCCACCACTGACCACTTGGTACTCCTGGAGAGCTCTATCCAGGATGCGTTTCTCCGCAAACAGCATTTGGTAGCTGTTTTCTTTGACTTAGAAAAGGCCTACGACACCACATGGCGATATGATATCCTCTCAGTCCTGCATCAATGGAAATTCCGAGGTAACTTGCCGGTATTTATAGCGAATTTTTTGTCCCTCCGTCTATTCCGTGTCCGAGTAGGGAGGACATATTCGCAATACCACGTTCAAGAAAATGGAGTCCCACAGGGATCGGTTCTTAGTGTCACTCTGTTCGCGATTGCCATAAACGGTATTGTTGCTGCTGCTGGTCCAGCAGTAATACCGTCGCTATATGTGGACGATTTTGCTCTTCACTATAGCTCGCACAGTATGGCAGTCGCAGAGCGACAATTACAGCAAGCTATCCGGAAGGTGGAGCAGTGGACCTTTGCACATGGTTTTCGGTTTTCTACTGCAAAGACCTCCGTTGTCCACTTTTGCCGTCAACGTACTCTACATCCAGATCCTGAACTTTATCTAGGAAATGTCGCTCTTCCCGTGGTTGACACTTACCGATTTGTTGGGCTCCTTTTCGACAGTAAATTATCGTGGGAGCCACACGTGCAGGAGCTAAAAGTGCAATGCACCAAGAGGCTAAATCTCTTGAAATTTCTTAGCAGCACTGATTGGGGAGCTGACCGTGCGGTGCTCCTACGATTCTACAGGGCACACGTTTTATCCCGGTTTGACTACGGCAGTGCAGCATACATCTCGTGATTATTGTGAGCCACTAACTTGAAGCCTGGGATCTTGCCTCTTGTTCTTAGTTGCATTTCATTGGCTGTATGAGTTTCTTGTAGCGCAATGACATCAATCTGTTGACCTTTCAGAATTTTAGCTAGACACTCGTATTTTGCTCTGCTGATGCCTTCGATGTTAAGATGGCATATTCGAATTGAAGGTCTAGAAAAGCTAGATACATACTTCCAAAAGTGGTGTCTCCGTCCAAATCTCCAAAAGACTGTTCTATCTGTGTTTCATCTCAGAAATAAATTTGCCAACTACAAGCCTTCAATAACATTCAGAAATCAATCCTTACAACACTGTCCCTTCCCAAAATATTTAGGTGTCACATTAGACAGATCCCTAACATATAAACATCATATTAACAACACAGCCGCCAAGATTAAAAGTCGGAATAATATTCTTCAAAAATTAGCCGGCACATCTTGGGGCGCAAACAACCAAGTGTTGAGATCTACTGCTCTAGCTCTTTGCTATTCAGTTGCTGAATACTGCGCTTCAATTTGGCTGAACAGTGCTCATACTGCGAAGATTGATGCTCAACTAAATCAAACAATGCGCATCATAACCGGTTTTATTCGCTCTACAAACGTGGCCTGGCTGCCTACACACAGTAATATTCCTCCGCCTTGCTTAAAAAGGTCTGAAGCTCTTCTAAAACTGTGGAAGAAGACCAGCCAGGACTCCAACCTCCCCTTTCACCAGGATATTACTCAACCTGCCCCTCCTCGAATTAAGTCTAGGTCTCCACCCTGGCGCACTGCACTTACACTGGAAGAATCTGGGTTCTCCATCACGAACGCCTGGTTACACCAATGGCAGCAGTCTTCTGTTCCCAATCAACATCTTGTGACTCTACCTCATGTTCAACCTCCTGGATTCCATCTACCCAGACGTCAATGGAGGACTCTAAACAGGATAAGAGTCAATCAAGGAAGATGCGGCTATACGCTTTATAAATGGGGCTGGCAGAAGTCTTCTGGGTGTGATTGTGGAGCTACCTCACAGACCATCCACCACGTAATTGCCGAGTGTCCACGGAGAGCATTTCAAGGTCCTTTGGAGGACATTCATAACGCAACTGAGGAGGCCTTGAAATGGATCAATGGACTTGATTTGGAACTATAGGCTTCTGCTTGTATATATTGTGTATATATTGTATACCTATTTATATAATCTATCTGTGCACATCATACGATAAATAAATAAATAAGTGCAGCATATGGCTCCGCAAGACCAACCGTTCTTGCGAAGCTGAACAGCATCGACCACGCCGGGGTTAGGTTGGCGACGGGAGCTTTTCGTACAAGCCCCATCGCTAGCCTGCTCGCCGAGTCTGGTGTGCCGCCTTTACACCTGAGGCGCCAGCAAATGCTTCTTTCGTATGCTGCTCATTTGCGACAAATGCCACTTCATCCCAGCTATCCTTGCGTATTCAACAATGGCAACCATTTTCAGTACGCTGCTAGTCCTCGAGCTACGCGGCCGGTTGGAATACGCTTGGAGAGCAGTTACAGGTTGTTTAACGTACCTACGGTTCCATACCTTGTCCGACTACCGAGTGGGGCACCTCCGTGGGTAGTTCGACGTCCTGAAATAATCCTGGACCTACACACTTGGCCGAAGGAAAACACGGACCCTTCGATTTATCGGAGGCTCTTCATGTCCGTTGTTGGCCGCTATCCAGGTTCAGTCGTCGTCTACACGGGTGGTTCAAGGACAGATACGAAGGTGGGCTGTGCGTTCGTTGTCGACAATGATCGGTTTCTTTTTGCTCTCCCGGAAACCTGTAGTGTGTACACGGCAGAGCTCTATGCTATCTGCAGGGCTCTGCGGTACGCACTATACAATGAGCGCCGACACTTTCTTGTGTGTACTGACTCCTTGAGTTCGCTTCAGTCTATTGATACCTGTTTCCCTCAACACCCTCTGGTGCAGCGGATCCAGGACCTGCTGGCCGGGTGTTGGGATGCCGGCACCAGAATCACGTTTCTGTGGCTCCCAAGCCACATGGGCATAGAGGGAAACGAGTTGGCAGCTCAGGCTGCCAAGGAGGCAGTTACACTGCCCCCGTTGCCTTTCAAGGTTCCAGCAAGTGATATTCGCTCCCAGCTGCGACATCATGTTATGTCCCATTGGGAGATGGAGTGGCAGGCCATTCCACCTCCCAATAAGTTGAGAGCGATAAAAGGAACAACGAAGGTATGGAAGACTTCCCTTCGGGCTTCGCGGCGGGAAGTCGTGGTATTGTGTCGTCTTCGGGTCGGCCATGGTATCGTGACTCACTCGCATCTTTTGAAAGGAGAACCTCCTCCGGTGTGTACCTGCGGTGACCATCTTACCGTGGTACACATCCTTACGGAGTGTACGGACCTGGTTGATCTTCGCCGTAGTCTTAACCTCCCGGATACCATCTCCCTTATCCTGCGTGATGACGTGCAGTCAGCAGACCTCGTCATCCGCTTTATGAGGGATAGTGGTCTGTTTTATCGTATGTAATGATGTCCTTTGTGCTCTTATCTTTGTGTCAATTACGCTCTTATCCTATTGACTTCATTTTAGTTTGTGTTGCGTATTTTAATGTGTTCTTTTCTCGTATAATGTAAAGTATGTCTATATATCTGTACAAGCAGGCAATGCCTTATTCCCACGAACCTGCTACGCAGGCGTAGCAGGGGGAGAGGTGATACTCCCACGTGGCGCGTCCCAGGTGGCGGATAGGGGGGTCCTAACCGGCTTGCCGGCGGACTTGAGGGAAATAAAATACCTCTCGCGGACCAAACACACACCCCCTGTGGGTGGGGGAGGCAGACGAATAATACACCCACGGTATCCCCTGCCTGTCGTGAGAGCCGACTAAAAGGGGCGACCAAAGGATGATTGTATTCGAACCATGCAACTACATGTGATTAGTACCACCACGCGGAGAACACCAAGGGTCGCTTTTACTTGTGCGTAGTACCACTACATTAGGTACGAAATAGGTTTGTGATTAGTACGAGTAGCACACAGGAGCACCGCGCGGTCGGCTTTTGCAGTACCTGTGATTAGTACCACCATATGAGCGGGACCATGGGATGATAGCTACCATGGACCTGCCTTACCTGTGATTAGTACCCACTATATGAGGAACACCACGGGATAGGGAGAGGTCCCTGTGGTTAGTACTCTGTGATGAACATCATAGGTTTGCGTTGCCTGTGAATGGCGCCGTAGAGTGAGAAAAACATAGGTCTGTATTAATGTCGAATTTCATAAGCTTTGAGTAGTACAATAATGTGTGGAATACCGCAAGTCTCTGCTACCATTGATTAGTACCGCAACAGGACAGATACCATGGTTCTACATTACTAGCGATAAGTATCATTCTGAGGGGCCTTTGACTTGTATTTTGGACCCATTTAGACACCAAGCATCATCGATTTGCTTTGGAAGTGGTCCCTTGGTCAGTAATACTATTAACTATGATAGTTTTTTGAGTCGGATCCACAGATTGTTTTAAATTCATGTTCATTCATTCATTCATTCATTCATTCATTCATTCTTTCATTCATTCTTTCATTCATTCTTGATGATTTTTTTTTATTTTGGTCAGTGGATCATTTTGAACTTTTACTTTGTCGTTTCATTTTGTACCATTAGGGGCCGATGACCTCGATGTTAGGCCCCTTTAAACAACAAGCATCATCATCATCATCAATGCCTTATTCCATTATCTCCTGTAATTTTTCTTACTTTATTCCAAAATAAGGCATTGCGAATTAGATCCACTGATTGTTTTAATTTCATGCTCATTTGTCATCGCATTTTTAAAAAACTCTAATCAGTGGCTACGTTTTAAATTTTAACTATCATATGTCATTTCGTCCATCTCGTTCCAGTAGGGGCCGCTGACCTTCGATGTTAGGCCCCTTTAAACAACAAGCATCATCATCATCATCATCAGTTTACCCACAGGGGGTGTGTGTTTGGCCCGCGAGAGGTATTTTATTTCCCTCAAGTCCGCCGGCAAGCCTGTTAGGACCCCCTATCCGCCAAGTGGGACGCGCCACGTGGGAGTATCACCTCTCCCCCTGCTACGCGAGGAGAAACTGTATCAACTCATAAGTTTTCTCGGATGATGTCACTACCGTAAATTTTGTGATTACGAAGTTGTCAGTACTGAGTACTGAGTTCAACTTGTTTTGTTTCTATTGATCAAGAAGTGTGGACATTCTCTTACAGATGTCTCTACTGAAAACCTATGACCATGCACTTTGGTGCGAAGTGGAATAACTCCGTGTGTGCAACACCACGCGTCTGGGCGTAGCCTGTGAGTTGTACAACTATACGAGCGACACCGTAGGTCTGCGTTGCCAGTGATTAGTACCCACTATGTGAGGAACACCACGGGAATGCTGGCGCCCGTGATTAGTACACCTAGGTGAGGAACCTCATCGGTTTGCGTTGGCTATGAGTGGCGCCATTTTGTGAGAAACACCATAGGTCTGCGTTACCTTAACGATGTACAATACTTGTGAGTAGTACCTTAATGTTTGGAACACCTTGAGATTACGCTACCTTTGGTTAGTACCGCAGCTTGAGAAATACCATGGTTCTACTTTACTCGCGACATATACCATTCTGAGGGGCCTTAGGCATGGATTTTGGTCCCCTTTAGACATCAAGCATCCTCGATTCAGGATTGTGCTTCATCAGAGGGCCCTTGGTCAGTAATGAATTATCTATGATCTTTTTTGAGTTGGATTCACTCCTTTTTTGTTTGCTCGTTTTTGTTGGTTTTTTTGTTTTTGGTTCATGTCCATCCATTCCTTCATGACGAATTTTTTATTTTGGTTTGTGGATGATTTTCATTTTTTGTTATTTCATTTCGTACCATTAGGGGCCGATGACCTCGATGTTAGGCCCCTTTAAACAACAAGCATCATCGTCGAAGTGGAATAACTATATTTGAAGACATTTTGTATTCATAAGTTTGTTCCTTACTAAATTTCGTTCTTTCCTTTGTGGGTTTACATTATTAATATTTTCATTCCGCCAGATTTGAATTGAGCCAATCCAGAATTTCTGTAATTAATTTTTGACCAATTATGTTTATCTTCTCCGAATTTGAGTGTATTTTCAAGACGGACCAATAAAGAAAGAGGGTGTGGCTTGATTATTCATGATAGGTCTCGAATTTTCCACGAGGGTATAAAAACTGCTGATTTTCTTGTCTCTCGGCCACTCGAACTACACCTAGCATAGTGTATGGAAGTGTAGCAGGAGGCGGGAAGCGCCTCTTTCATCCGGGAGCAGCTCTTCAACAAGGTAATGGCCGCTTAACATCTTTATTTCTTGCTAGCTCAGCAGTTTAATCCCCGGGGAATGTCCGAAACCTTTATTATGTAACCTATCTTCAAACATGTAAATTGCCGTCACTTTTGTAAAACTTCATATATCTTTAACTGTAAATCGGGGATAGAGAGTGCTTTGCCCACTCGAGCTCCCCTTCATGTTGAATTTGAGGTGACTACGTTTTCGTAACCGTTCTTCCACTCTTCCTTAATGTGTTAAATTTATTCTGTATACGAGTCACCTCCATAATATGGGAATAACCCCTGTTTCATCGGCTTAGTGCCTCTTAGGTTTTAAGAAGTTCCATGTAGGAGTGCAGATCCACGCCTCCATTCAGTTTTGAATTTTGGGCCATTAACTTAACCTATTATTTTTCTACCAAGGCCCTTAGGTTGGGTACAAGATACCCCTGTTTCTTTGAAAGTGTGCCTTGAGGGCAGTGAATAATAAAGTCCGTTGTGGCCTTTGATAGGCTCAGAACATTGAGAGCAGGTCAGCTCTTGCTTGTACACTGACTGACAGAGCAAATGCAACACCAAGAAGGAGTGGTTCGAAAGGGATGAAAGTTGGGGAGAAAACAGAGACGGCACGGACGAATAATTGATGTTTATTTCAAACCGATATGCAGGTTACACAATGCGCACGGCATCGACTCAGTAGGATGTAGGACCACCGCGAGCGGCGATGCACGCAGAAACACGTCGAGGTACAGAGTCAATAAGAGTGCGGATGGTGTCCTGAGGGATGGTTCTCCATTCTCTGTCAACCATTTGCCACAGTTGGTCGTCAGTACGAGGCTGGGGCAGAGTTTGCAAACGGCGTCCAATGAGATCCCACACGTGTTCGATTGGTGAGAGATCCGGAGAGTACGCTGGCCACGGAAGCATCTGTACACCTCGTAGAGCCTGTTGGGAGATGCGATCAGTGTGTGGGCGGGCATAATCCTGCTGAAACAGAGCATTGGGCAGCCCCTGAAGGTACGGGAATGCCTCCTTCTTGGTGTTGCATTTGCTCTGTCAGTCAGTGTACATGGAGCACTTGCTCCCACCTAGCAATGTCAAGCCTCCTAGAGGCATATATCCAAATACACTGACTGACAGAGCAAATGCAACACCAAGAAGGAGTGGTCAGAACTTTATGCCAATTGCAGGGTAGACTGACGTCACTGAGGTATGCTCATGATGTGAAATGCGCCGCTGTGCTGCGCACGTAGCGAACGATAAATGGGACACGGCGTTGGCGAATGGCCCACTTCGTACCGTGATTTCTCAGCCGACAGTCATTGTAGAACGTGTTGTCGTGTGCCACAGGACACGTGTATAGCTAAGAATGCCAGGCCGCCGTCAACGGAGGCATTTCCAGCAGACAGACGACTTTACGAGGGGTGTGGTGATCGGGCTGAGAAGGGCAGGTTGGTCGCTTCGTCAAATCGCAGCCGATACCCATAGGGATGTGTCCACGGTGCAGCGCCTGTGGCGAAGATGGTTTGCGCAGGGACATGTGGCACGTGCGAGGGGTCCAGGCGCAGCCCGAATGACGTCAGCACGCGAGGATCGGCGAATCCGCCGCCAAGCGGTGGCAGCCCCGCACGCCACGTCAACCGCCATTCTTCAGCATGTGCAAGACCCCCTGGCTGTTTCAATATCGATCAGAATAATTTCCCGTCGATTGGTTGAAGGAGGCCTGCACTCCCGGCGTCCGCTCAGAAGACTACCATTGACTCCACAGCATAGACGTGCACGCCTGGCATGGTGCCGGGCTAGAGCGACTTGGATGAGGGAATGGCGGAACGTCGTGTTCTCCGATGAGTCACGCTTCTGTTCTGTCAGTGATAGTCACCGCAGACGAGTGTGGCGTCGGCGTGGAGAAAGGTCAAATCCCCACGAACCTGCTACGCAGGCGTAGCAGGGGGAGAGGTGATACTCCCACGTGGCGCGTCCCAGGTGGCGGATAGGGGGGTCCTAACCGGCTTGCCGGCGGACTTGAGGGAAATAAAATACCTCTCGCGGACCAAACACACTACCCCCTGCGGGTGGGGGACGCACATGTAGAATACACCCGCGGTATACCCTGCCTGTCGTATGAGTCGACTAAAAAGGGCGACCTAGGCGCGGACATGGATTGCGGTTTGGTATAACGTTTTGGACCTCCTGTGGATGGGAGGGGTCGAGTACATTCACAGGTAATCCCTGCCTGTCGTAGAAGGCGACTTAAAGGGTCATGTGGCCATGGTCCCCTCTTTATTATTTTTCTGAGGGTCAGATGTAGACCATTCAAAATTTGATGTGCGTGCTGCCCGGCGATGGAGCTCCTATGTGTGCGACTACGCTCGAAAGCCCGTGCCAGCAACCACCCAGGACGCGGCGGGTGGGAGTGTCATGTACCCGGGCAGTGGTATCCGCCTGACAACGCAGGTCCCCGCACAGCCGAATGCCAGAAGGACATATTATTATTAATTATTTTTATTTATTTTTTCTATTGTTAGTGCTCTGTACACGCTATGGGGTACATACTATTGCGTGTGACTGGAGGAAGGGAGTCCTAGTGCTCATTGCCTCAGTCATCCCGTATTAGGCATCGTTCAACATCGGACCCCGGGCAATACCTGCTACGACCAGGTGGGTATTGCCTTGGCTGCTTGGTTCGGCTACAGAGACCCCTGATCGGAGTGGGTGGCATTCGGGGAGGATGCCATCGGGCATGGCTTCCAAACGAAGTCGGCTCTCACAAGGTGGTCGCCCACCTAAGCCTTTAACTTTTGCTTCCCTGAGAGGTTCAACTCCCTGGGAACATGCGCAGCGTGAAGGAATGGGATCCAGCTTCCCTAGGTTTCTGGTCGCTACCAGAACCGATGGGCAGGATTTTAAGCTGGTGAAGTCGATCCTGTTTAGTAGACACATCGAAGGCGTCTATGGCGAACTGGAGGAACTTAAGAAAATGCGCAACGGTAGTTTGCTTCTAAAGACTCGTACAGCACTGCAAGCTGATCAGTTGCTTAAGTGCGAGCACTTTGGCGAAATCCCCGTCAAAGTGGAGGAGCATAAGTCCTTGAACCTGGTTCGCGGAGTCATCTTTCACCGCGACCTTATTTTGAACACTGACGACGAGTTGATGGAAGACATGAAGAACCGTGGCGTGACACACGTCCGGCGCATTACGCGCAAGGTCAACGGTGAAGACGTTGCCACTGGTGCCTTCATTGTCTCTTTCAAGTTGTCAGTGTTACCAGAGAAAGTCAAGGTAACAACTTATCGTTGCGATGTGAGGCCGTACATCCCGCCTCCTATGCGATGCTATCAATGCCAGCGATTCGGACATATGGTATCTCGCTGTTCGAATCAGGCTGTATGTGGTACATGTGGACGAGTAGCTCACGGCGAGGAGGAGTGCACAACTCCATACAAGTGCACTAACTGCTCCGGTTTTCATTCTCCTCGGGATCGGAATTGTCCGACATAGCTGAGTGAGAAGAAGATCCAGGAGATCAAGACCCTGGATGGTCTTTCCTACCAGGAAGCGCGCCGTAAGTTTCATTCTATGAATACACCTGCCCGTACACTCGACTATAGCTTGATAGCTCAGAGTCTTCCAGGTTCGTCATTTACGACCAAGACACCTGTCCAGACCGCTGCGCCCAAGGCGACTGTTGCTGCTCCCAGCAACGTCGCAAATAGTCAAAGCTCGATGGGGGGGACCACCCCACCTTCGACCAACCAGAAGTCTGTGCCGGCTGGGAACTCCCAGCCGGCACAGCAAGGGGGGAAGACTAAGTCTGCCCCCCCTAGGAGGTCGACGAAAGTCGTGCCCCAGCCGGCGGAGGCGGCTTCGTTGACCAGGGCTGGGAAACCATCTCCCAGCCCGTCTAAACTTGAAAAGAAAAAGGGGAAGAAGAGCGCCCGTCCTGAGCGCTCTCGGACTTCCCCTGCGAAGGAGAAGTCATGCCCTCCATCTGGGGGATATGAGTCTGCGCCGGGAGGCACTCCTGCTCCCAAACCTGCGCGCTCTCCTCGTAGGGGACCCACTCGCGCCCGAAAAGCGTCGAAGTTCTGGGCGGCACCCCTGCCATCTTTTGATGACGGGATGGATATCGCGCTGTCCTCTACATCTACGGATGTAGAACTAGATAGTGTTTAGGCTTACGAGCATTTTGTCGCTCATAACCTAACACTCCTTTTATAGTCCACACTATGGCACTGTTACAGTGGAATTGTAACGCTTATGACAGGCATCTTGCTGAGTTACGTCAGCTTATTAGTGAGTACGCAGCGAGTATAGTCTGTATTCAGGAGACCAATTTCAGACCTGGTCATCACACGGTCTTGAGGAATTTCAAACTATACTCGACAGAACGATACTATGCTCACCGGGCTTCCGGAGGCGTTGGCATTTTTGTACGTTCTGATAGCTACAGCGAAGAGGTTCCATTAAGAACCCCTCTTGAGGCTGTAGCTGTTCGCGTCTCGCTGCCTGTCATAGCAACAGTGTGTAATGTTTATCTTCCACCAGGCCAGCATCTGAACATCAATGATGTCGCTGATCTTGTGGATCAGCTTCCACCACCCTTCCTCTTATTAGGCGATTTTAACGCCCATCACCCCATATGGGGCTCTGAGACGCCTTGCCCCCGAGGAAGAGAGCTGGAAGCACTCCTATCAGATCTGGATTTATGTATTTTGAACACAGGGGAACCAACTCACTTTAGTGTACGTTACGGCACATATTCTCGCATAGACGTTAGTCTATGCAGCCGAACGTTGGTTCCACTGTTTCGGTGGAATGCACACGTTGATCTCTGTGACAGTGACCATTTTCCCATCGTTCTTACTTTGTTGAATCATAAACCCGTCGAGGCTCCCCCTCGATGGATTCTTAAACATGCTGATTGGCCAAAGTACACATCACTAGCTGTCTTTAGCGATGATGTCAGGCGGACCGTCGGCGAGGAAATAACTTACATCACCCAAGTTATTCTTGCTGCTGCTGAGGAGTCCATTCCGTTTTTCTCGGGGACTCCTCGCCGAAAACTCGTTCCTTGGTGGAACGATGAAATAGCAGCAGCCATCAAAGAATGCCGTCGCGCTCATAAGCGTTACCGTAGACAGCCTACTGTGGCCAACTTGGTAACATTTAAGAAACTCCGCGCTAAGGCGCGAGTTCTTATTCGACAAAGTAAGAAGGCTTCATGGGAGAGATATGTGTCGTCCATGACGTCACATACTCCATCCTCTCAAGTGTGGGCGAAACTTCGACGAATTTCGGGTATTCAAGGATCATCTGCTGTACCGGGAATTTCCATTGCAGGCAGTGTCGCCACTGATCCCCTCGCGATTGCTAACCATCTCGCTAGTCATTTCGCGGATGTCTCTGGCTCCGGGAATTACAATCCTGATTTCCTCCCTCTGAAGCGGGAGGCAGAACGTCATCACCTTAGTTTTGCCACCCAAGCTTCAGAGGACTACAACGTGCCCTTTACGGAGTGGGAACTCCGCAGCGCCTTAGCGCTTTGCAAGGACACGTCTCCTGGACCGGACAACATCCATAACCAGATGTTGAAACACCTTAGTGATGATAGTTTACTATATCTCCTTCGTGTGTTCAACCGAATCTGGACAGAGGGTGATTTTCCGTCTCAGTGGCGAGAGGGCATAGTCATCCCTGTCCTCAAGCCTGACAAAGATCCTAAGTATGCAGGAAGTTACAGACCGATTTGTCTTACAAATTGCCTGTGTAAGCTATTTGAGAGGATGGTAAATCGCAGACTCGTGTGGTGTCTGGAGAAACAAGGACTCTTGTCCGAGTACCAATGTGGATTTCGAGCCGCTCGATCCACCACAGACCACTTGGTACGCCTGGAGAGCTCTATCCAGGATGCGTTTCTCCGCAAACAGCACTTGGTAGCTGTCTTCTTTGACTTGGAGAAGGCCTACGACACTACCTGGCGATATGGCATCCTTTCAGTCCTGCATCAATGGAGATTCCGAGGTAACTTGCCGGTATTTATTGCGAATTTTTTGTCCCTCCGTCTATTCCGTGTCCGAGTAGGTAGGACATATTCGCAATACCACGTTCAAGAAAATGGAGTCCCACAGGGATCGGTTCTTAGTGTCACTCTGTTCGCGATTGCCATAAACGGTATTGTCGCTGCTGCTGGTCCAGCCGTAATACCGTCCCTATATGTGGATGATTTTGCTCTGCACTATAGCTCGTGCAGTATGGCAGTCGCAGAGCGACAGTTACAGCAAGCTATTAGGAGGGTGGAGAAGTGGACCTTAGAACATGGCTTTCGGTTTTCTGCCGCAAAGACCTCCGTTGTCCACTTTTGTCGTCAACGTACACTTCACCCTCATCCTGAGATTTATCTAGGTAATGTCGTTCTTCCAGTTGTTGACACCTACCGATTTCTTGGGCTCCTTTTTGACAGTAAATTATCGTGGGAGCCACACGTGCGGGAGCTAAAAGTGCAATGCAGCAAGAGGCTTAACCTCTTGAAGTTTCTTAGCAGCACTAATTGGGGAGCTGACCGCGTGGTGCTCCTGCGATTCTATCGGGCACACATTTTATCCAGGTTAGACTACGGCAGTGCAGCATATGGCTCCGCAAGACCAAGCGTTCTTGCGAAGCTGAACAGTATTCACCACAGCGGGGTTAGGTTGGCGACGGGAGCTTTTCGTACTAGCCCCATCGCTAGCCTGCTCGCTGAGTCTGGTGTGCCGCCTTTACACCTGAGGCGCCAGCAACTACTACTTAGGTATGCTGCAAATTTGCGACAGATGCCACTTCATCCGAGCTATCCTTGCGTGTTCAACAATGGCAACCGTTTGTTGTACGCTGCTCATCCTCGTGCGACGCGGCCGGTTGGGATACGCTTGGATAGCAGTTATGAATTGTTTGATGTACCTTCGATTCCTTGCCTTGTCAGACAACCAAGTGGGGTACCTCCGTGGGTTGTACGACGACCTGAAATCATCCTGGATTTGCACACTGGCCCGAAAGGAGACACGGACCCTTCGATTTATCGGAGGATCTACCTGTCCGTTGTTGGCCGCTATCCAGGTTCAGTCGTCGTTTACACGGATGGTTCAAGGACAGATACGAAGGTGGGCTGTGCGTTCGTTGTCGACAATGATCGGTTTCTTTTTGCTCTCCCGGACACCTGTAGTGTGTACACGGCAGTGCTCTATGCTATCTGTGAGGCTCTGCGGTACGCACTAGACAATGAGCGCCGACACTTTCTTGTGTGTACTGACTCCTTGAGTTCGCTTCAGTCTGTTGATACCTGTTTCCCTCGACACCCTCTGGTGCAGCGGATCCAGGACCTGCTGGCCGGGTGTTCGGATGCCGGCACCAGAATTACGTTTGTGTGGCTCCCCAGCCACATGGGCATAGAGGGAAACGAGTTAGCAGATGAGGCTGCCAAGGAGGCAGTTACACTGCCCCCGTTGCCTTTCAAGGTTCCAGCAAGTGATATTCGCTCTCAGCTGAGACATCTGGTTATGTCTCATTGGGAGATGGAGTGGCAGGCCATCCCACTTCCCAATAAGCTGAGAGCGATAAAAGGAACAACGAAGGTATGGAGGACTTCCCTTCGGGCTTTGCGGAGGGAAGCCGTGGTATTATGTCGCCTTCGGATCGGCCACGGTATCTTGACGCACTCCCATCTACTGAAAGGAGAACCCCCTCCGGTGTGTACCTGCGGCGACCATCTTACCGTGGTACACATCCTTACGGAGTGCGTGGACCTGGTCGATCTACGCCGTAGTATTAACCTTCCGAGATCTATCTCCCTTATCTTGCGCGATGACGAGCAGTCAGCAGACCTCGTCATCCGCTTTATGAGGGATAGCGGTCTGTTTTATCGTGTGTGATGATGTCCTTTGTTCTAGTGTTGTTTATGTCAGTTGCGCTTTTATCTCATTGACTTCATTTTAGTTTGTGTTGCGCATTTTAATGTGTTTTGAACGTCTAACGTAAATTATGTGTTAATATCTGTATTACTGGGCAATGCCTTATTCCTTCGATTTCCTGTACTTTCTCTTATTTTAATAGACCATAAGGCATTGCGTATTAGATCCACTGACTGTTTTAATCTCACCCTCATTTTTCTTCATCGCCATTCTTTTTTAACTCTAGTCAGTGGATATTTTTTTAAAAAAATTTTAACTCCATGTCTCATGTCATTCATTTCGTTCATTAGGGGCCGATGACCTTCGATGTTAGGCCCCTTAAAACAACAAGCATCATCATCATCATCAAGGTCAAATCCGGCAGTAACTGTGGAGCGCCCTACCGCTAGACAACGCGGCATCATGGTTTGGGGCGCTATTGCGTATGATTCCACGTCACCTCTAGTGCGTATTCAAGGCACGTTAAATGCCCACCGCTACGTGCAGCATGTGCTGCGGCCGGTGGCACTCCCGTACCTTCAGGGGCTGCCCAATGCTCTGTTTCTGCAGGATAATGCCCGCCCACACACTGATCGCATCTCCCAACAGGCTCTACGAGGTGTACAGATGCTTCCGTGGCCAGCGTACTCTCCGGATCTCTCACCAATCGAACACGTGTGGGATCTCATTGGACGCCGTTTGCAAACTCTGCCCCAGCCTCGTACGGACGACCAACTGTGGCAAATGGTTGACAGAGAATGGAGAACCATCCCTCAGGACACCATCCGCACTCTTATTGACTCTGTACCTCGACGTGTTTCTGCGTGCATCGCCGCTCGCGGTGGTCCTACATCCTACTGAGTCGATGCCGTGTGCATTGTGTAACCTGCATATCGGTTTGAAATAAATATCAATTATTCGTCCGTGCCGTCTCTGTTTTTTCCCCGACTTTCATCCCTTTCGAACCACTCCTTCTTGGTGTTGCATTTGCTCTGTCAGTCAGTGTAATTAGGGGTTTTCTACCCTTTGGTAATATGTGGTTGTGAGCTGAGAGCTCAGCAATTGTAAAAATTTGGGCTTGTGTCCCAGATTCTATAACTGTCTCCAAATCTTGGCTTTCCTGGTCTTGTACCTGATTTAACTTGTTGTCGTTGGTTAAAATCTGAAGTTTTATGCGAAATTTGTTAAGTTTCGCTGTTGTTAAAAATATAACCTTTAATGCAATTTTTATCAATATCTCTGCTTGTAGTTAGACCCATTCCAGCCCGCACCTTCTTTCACCTCTGCATTCCACGGGTAACCCCGTAACAATCATCATCATCATTATGATATGTGTTGAAGATATCCCGAAGCAGAGAAGGAAGAATAATAAAAAATCTGAGTTATCCAATGTTTTAGAGAACCATTTTAATAATGAACCTGTGTAGTACAGGCTGTGTAATGTGGTTTAGAAACTAATTTTTCTCCGCAATCACCGCTTGACCGCTAATGTAGTCATCTCATTTGGTCGGCGTTAATATGAACGTGTTACATATTACACAATTCTGACAAGCGTGAAGTACGTAAGGTATTACGTGGAATGCAAGGGCCCTCAAGAAGTGGTGAGGTCATCCTTCTTGGACTTCTCTTATTCTGGGAACTAGAACTGGTTCCCGGGCGTGGTCGTTACATGCATGCGTCATATCTGGAGATGTACCTGGGTTCTATAAAATGTTGACCGGCAATGATGTTTGGTATTGAAGATTAGTGAGTTTTTGCGAAAACTGCTGAATCATTGTTCGCCAACATATTGTAATAGCTACGAAATTTAAGTATTTACAGCTACCTCTGTGGATAAGTGGCACAGATCGCGAGTTCAAACCCAGCAAAGATAGTCGCCAGGCGTAGCAGGGGGAGAGGTGATACTCCCACGTGGCGCGTCCCAGGTGGCGGATAGGGGGGTCCTAACCGGCTTGCCGGCGGACTTGAAGGAAATCAAAATACCTCTCGCGGACCAAACACACCCCCTGTTTGTGGGGGGGCAGACGAATAATACACCCACGGTATCCCCTGCCTGTCGTGAGAGGCGACTAAAAGGGGCGACCAAGGGTTGATTGTATTAGAACCATGAAACTACTTGTGATTAGTACCACCACGCGGAGAACACCGAGGGTTGCTTTTGCTTGTGCGTAGTACCACTACATTAGGCACGAAATTGGTTTGTGATTAGTAGCACACAGGAGCACCGCGCGGTCGGCTTTTGCAGTACCTGTGATTAGTACCACCATATGAGCAGGACCATGGGATGATAGCTACCATGGTTCTGCCTTGCCTATGATTAGTACCCACTATATGAGGAACACCACGGGATAGGGAGAGGTCCCTGTGGTTAGTACTGTTGTGTGAAGAACACCATAGGTTTGCGTTGCCTGTAAATGGCGCCGCAAAGTGAGAAAAACATAGGTCTGCATTATATGTCGAATTTCATAAGCTCTGAGTAGTACAATATTGTGTGGAATGCCGCAAGTCTCTGCTACTTTTGATTAGTACCGCAACAGAACAAATACCATGGTTCTATTTTGATAGCGATCAGTACCGTTATGAGGGCCCGATAACTGCGATTTAGGACCCCCTTTTGACTGCACGCATAATCGATTCCGTTTTATGCTATAGCAGTAGTCCCTTGGTCAGTAATACGATATTGTCACGTCTGTTTATGTGAATGTGAGACATTGCGGGTCGCAACCACGGATTGTTTTAAATTCATGTCCATCCATTCATTCTTCGTTCTCACGTTTTTGAATTCTGGTCAGTGGAGAATATTAGACTTTTAATATGTCATTCCATTTCATCTCATTGCGTACCATTAGGGGCCGATGACCTAGATGTTAGGCCACTTTAAACAACAATCATCAATCAATCATCATCAAACAACATGGGAGCATCAGTCAGAATGGCATTAACCTCAGATAGTATGGACACGGGAGGTGAAGAACTATCATCCAGATCAGGAGTCTCTACATCATTAGAAAACATACGGCTTAGTCCGTCAGCAACCACGTTTTCAGAACCTCTGATATGCCTAACATCAAATTCGAAGGCCGAAATTCGGATTGCCCACCGGGCTGTACGACCAGTACGACGCGGCCTACCTAAGACCCAACTTAAAGCTTGGTTATCGGTATCCAAGTCAAATTTGACATGTTCCAGATAGAGACGGAATTTTTTTAAAGCAGATGAGACTGCCAAACCTTCGAGCTCATAGATGGAATATTTGGCTTCTTGAGCCGATAGAGTCCTAGATGCATAGGCGATGGGTCGCCTCCCTAGTTCAGTCTCTTGAAGAAGGACTGCAGCTACCGCCGACGACGACGCGTCGGTTTGGACGATGTTCTTGGAGAAAATGGGCATGGCCAGAACAGGGGCGTTACAGAGTTAATTTGAGATCTTCTAAAGCGGCTTGTTGAGAAGGTCCCCACTCAAATTTGACGCCTTTCCTACGAAGTTTCAAGGGCGCCGCTCTATTGGCGAAATTTGGAATAAATTTCCTGAAGAAATTCACCATACCAATGAACCTAGCAATACATTTGATGTCCTTGGTAGGCTTGAAATCACGGATGGCCTGTGTTCTAGAGTGATCGACTGCAACACCATCAGGCGACACAATATGCCCTAGGAATGACATGGAGGGCTTAGCGAAGGCAACCTTGGACAACTTCACAGTTAACCCAGCCTTACGGAGGCGACTGAGGACTTCTCGCAGATGAACTAGTTGTTCTTCGAAGGTCTCCGAAAATACGACGACATCATCAAGATAGTGGTACAAGTACTCAAACTTGATGTCGGAGAAGACCCTGTCTAGCAGTCTAGTGAGTACAGCTGCTCCCGTGGGGAGCACGAAAGGCACGCGGTTGTATTCATACAAATTCCAATCCGTGGCAAACGCTGTAAGACGTTTAGATTCTTCAGCCAGAGGAATTTGATTATAGGCCTGATTCAGATCCAAGTTGGTAAAGAACTTAGCCTTCCGAAACCATGAAAAAAGAGTGAAGGTCTGGAAGGGGCACAGATTGTAACACCACCTTCCGATTGAGAGCCCTATAGTCAATCACAGGCCTGAAGCCACATTGGGGTTTCGGGACTAGAAAAATAGGCGAAGAATACGCCGACTTAGAGGGCCGAATAATACCGTCCTTCAGCATCTGATCAATGATTTCTTTCAGCGCCTTCATTTTAGGTGGAGATAGCCTATAAGGTGGAAAACGGACAGGAATCGAATCCGTGACCTCAATTTTGTATTCGATAAGGTCAGTAACACCAAGAGTATCAGAGAACACCTCTGGAAATGACTGACATAATTTACGAATACTATCAGCCTGCTCCTCAGGTAGATGTCTAAGATCTAACAACATCTCGTCCTGGGTAGGCGAAACAGATGAACATGTTACAGAACTACATTTTAAGAAAGGGATTTTGGAATTACTATTGAATTTGAAAGAGCACGACTTGCTCTGAAGGTCGAGCACTAGACCGGTGTGAGAAATGAAATCAGCTCCCAATACAATGGGGCAAGACAAGTGCTTGGCCACAAACAGTTTAAATTTCCAGGTAAATTTAGGTATACGAATTTTGGCATACAGAAAACCTAAAGTTTCTAATGGAGAGGAATTTGCGGAAACATATTGAACCGATGTCGAACAAAAATCAGGAAGACTTCAAAGTTTTGAATTTGGAGTACCATTCTGCCGAAATAATAGAACAAACACTGCCAGAATCTAATAGAGCTGTTACAGGTTCATTATTTAATTCAATTTTGAGAAAAGGCACAGGTTCGGGGGTATCCGCCGCAATCCTAAGACATTCTTTGGGACATTCGAAAGATAAATTTGAAGACAGAGTTTTCCCTGAAATTTCGGCATGATTACTTGGGGCTGAGCCTGGAGGAGAAGGGTTCGCTGACTCAGCCGAAGCCCCTAGTCACTTATTATTATTGGCCTTTGTGGAAGTTGCACTAGAAGTTGAGCAGGAGGGAGTGCTGTTAGCATTAGGGCAGTTCTTGGCAATATGTGAAAACGCGCCGCATTTAAAGCAACCTTGGGGTGAACTTGCTCCATTATTTGTCCTACTAGATTTGATCAATGGACATTTATTGCGAAGATGGTCAGGCGTAACATTTACGGGGTGTGATGGGTCGGCGAAGTGGAGGCCGAAAACTACTAGAGGATGGAGGGGGTTCTTTCGCGACACGCAAGGTATCGGCGTATCTGACTTCTTCGGCTGAGACAGCCATAGCCTCTAACCCGGTAAAAGTTTGCGGACGCGACGCAAAACACAAGTATGAGCGGTATGATGGAGAAATACCTTCCACTATGGCCTGAACAATTTGATCTTCGGGAAAATGAAGGGCAAATACCCTAGTGTAAAACTTAATGTCTTGGATGAAGTTTGCTAAATTTTCATCCAACTGTTGTACTCGGTAGTTGTACTTTTGAATGAGCGATGACCTACCTCGGGCGGGGATAAAATTTGCCAACAGATGGGCATGGAAGTCTTCTATGGATGACTGTTCGGCGATTGCCCTAACTATCTTGTCGGAGAGAACACCAATGGAATAAGGGTAAATTATCTGAAGGGTTTGACACGGAGACAGAGAAAAAACAAGGGCATGATCTTGGAATTCAACTAAAAACCTTAAGAAAGCAATAACATCAGTAGCTGAGTTAACAGAAAACTTGGAAATACCTCTAAGTAACATAGCTAATGGATGGGGTAAACTGCTGAAACCAGGTGACATAGTAGAAAGGGGCCTAAGTGGCGGAGAAGCAGATTCCGAAAGTACCCTATTTAACACAAAAGGTGGAATGGACGTGCGACGATCGGACTCGGTTCCTAATGGGGCAGAAGTTCGTTGTGTAGTCGCCTCAGTACTACTTCCTTCCTCTTTAGAGGAATCCTCCTCATTTACAATATTTACTACCATAGGCTGGTCGACTTTAGGAATGGCAGATCCAGATAACAAATGGCTAACTTTGCTAGACATTTTAGACAAGTTTTCGGCAAGGGCACTAGCTTCCTTACCCTGGAGGTCATTTAACTTCAGAGACAATAGATCACACACCCTATTATAAAAATGGTACAACCTAGCCTGTACTCTTTTGAGTTGATTAGGAGATGGATCACTTACTTCAAAAAAACTAACTACCGATGCTAGCTCAGTAGTATTATTATTGATCGTGGAGAGAGCGTCGTCAATCTCTTTTTCTCCCAAAGTCGGGATGGTAATAGGCAAATCAAGGGAATCTTTTAGCTTATTAGTGTCAATCGCAATCGTGACTCCAGATTGAACATTTCTAATGGTTAATTCATAGATTAATTCCTCCTTGCGCAAGTAGCCGGGGTGGAGGACTTCGCGAGAGCCGGACATGATGACAAAAAAATTAAAAGTTTTGAAAAGTTCGAACGCAATGCAATGTTTAGCCGTCAAAAGGGGCTAAATTGAGACCCATTCAACCACGCTCTGCTACCACTTGGTACGGAGTTGTCCGTGGTAGTTACAGGTGAAAGAAGGTGCTGGGATGAACAGGTCTCAACTTACGAAGTTAATTTAAAATTTAACAAAGGTTATATTTTCTTTGCAAGGTCAAGAATTAACAAGTATAACAGGAACTCAGTTGTACATCAAGAAGTTAAGAAAGTACAATTACAGTTTTTTAATGGATTTTGGGCTTCAAGCCCCAGATTCACAATCCCTGAGCAATGAGCTTAACTTTACCTATACACGAGGTTCAACAAAGGGGCAGAAAACCCCAATCATGCCAAGGAGCATTTGCTCCCAATTACCCAGTAAAGCCTGCTTGAGGCACACAGCAAATACAATTTTTAGAAAGAGCGAACCCGCTCTCAAAGTTCAAGCCAATTCAAAGGCCACACCAAACTCCACATTCAAGCTCCAGACACCAAAGAACAGGGGTAAAATTACCCAACCTACTGAGGCCTATTCACTAAAGAAACAGGACAATAACATGACCCCAGAATACCAACTTGAGAGGAGGCGTAACTTGCACTCCTAATACACCTGACTACGTTTTCATAACCGATTTCTTCTATTCTTAATGTAATAAATTATTCTTCTACGAGTCACCTCCCTAGTATGGGATTAGCCCCTGTATAACTGGCCAAGCGCCACCTAGGTTTTAAGAAGTTTCATGTAGGAGTGCAAGCTACGCCTCCAGTCAATTTGTTTTTTTGGGCCATTTAATTAACCCAAAGTTTTGTTTTCTTCACGTGAAGGCCCTGTTGGTTGGGTACAAGATGCCCCTGTTTCACTGCATGTGTGCCTTGAGGGCAGTTAGGAGTGAAGTTTGTTGTGGCCTTTGATAGGCTTGTAAACTTGAGAGCGGGACTGCTCTTTCCAAATTTGATCTCTGCGTGCCTCTAGGAGGCTTGACATTCTAATTAGGGGCAATTGCTCCTTGGTATGAAGGGGTTTTCTGCCCTTTGGTTGTGAGCTAAGGGCTCAAGGAATGTAAAACGGGGCTCGAACCCCAAACCTTGTAACGACTGTAATCTATAAGTTCTTAATTTGTTGATTTGCTACTTGGTACCTGTTACACTTTTGTTATTTGTTGTCTTTTGTTGAGTTTGAAAAGAAAATATAACCTTTGTTAAAGTTTTAAATTAACTTTAATTTGGTAGTTGAGACCTTTTCCAGCCCGCACCTTCTTTCACTTCTGCTGTTCCACAAATACCTCGGAACAATTATTATTATTATTATTATTATTATTATTATTATTATTATTATTATTATTATTATTATTATTATTATTATTCCGAGGTATCTGTGGAACAGCAGAGATGAAAGAAGGTGCGGGGGTGAACAGGTCTCAGGCTACGAAATTAAAGTTAATTTAAAATTTAACAAGGTTATATTTTCTTTGCAAAATCAAGAAATAACAAGCATGGCAGGTACAGAGTAGCAAGGCAACAAAAGTACAATTACAGTATTTACAGGATTTGGGTTTCGAGCCCCGAACTCGCAATTCTTGGGCAATTAGCCCAACTTTACCCCAAAACAAGTTTTAACAGAGGGGCAGAAAACCCATTCATGCCCAGGAGCACTTGCTCCAAATTACACAGAAAAGCCTCCTCGAGGCATACAACACTCAATTATCAAGAAAGAGCCACTCGCTCTCAAAATTCAAGCCTATAAAAGGCCACACCAAACTCCACCTTCAAGTTGTCCTCTAAGGACATAAACACAGGGGTAAAATACCCAACCTACTGAGGCCTATTAAGTGAGAAAAGGTTAATTACATGGCCTCTAAAATACCAATTTGAGAGGAGGCGATCTGCACTCCTAATACATTTTGTTTAAAACCTAATCTGGCTCTAGGCCGCTAATGCAAGGGCTAATCCCATACTAAAGAGGTGAGTTTAGAAAGAAACAATTTACATTACGTTAAGGAAGAATCGGTTGTGAAAAATAAGTTCACCTCAAAACAATATGAGTGGGAGCTTGAGAGGGTTAAGCACTCTCTATCCCAATATGTAGCTTAAAAGAGAATAGATACTAAGAGTCTTTACATTTTAGGGAAAAGTTACATGGTGGAAAAGCTTCGGACCCGCCCCGAGAGTTAAACTGCTGAGCTAGCAAGAAAAGAAGTTATTAAACGGCCATTACCTTGTTGTTGAACTGCTGCCCGAAGAAAGAGGCGCTTCCCGCCCCCTGCTATGTACTTTACACACTGAAAGATGGTACTGAAGTGGCCCAGAGACCCTAAAATCAGCAGTTTATATACTCTCGCGGAAAGTTCGAGGCGTTTCAGGAATAAGAACACCCTCCCACAAAAACTTTATTGGCTAGGGTTAAGCAGCATATTCAAGTTGGAGAAGATACACCTGATTGGTTATAAGTTAATTAAAGAAATTCGGGATTGGCTAAATTCAAAACAAGGGGAAGGAAAGGGTTATACAGCCAACTTAAACAATAACAGAAAGAAATTTAACAAGAAACAAACTTTTGAAACAAACATTTCTCCGAAAAAACAGTTCTTTCACTTCGCACTAGGGTGCACTATTGTAGTTCTTCAGTAGTGTCCTCTAGAAGAGAAAGTTCACACTTCTTACTACAGGTAAAACAAAAATACATCGAAAACGACCCAGTTCAGAAACTCCAAAATTTCCAAGTAGTGACATCTTCTGAGAAACTTAAACATTAACACCTTAGATAAAGTTCAGACTTCCTCCAGTAGGGGAGTTTCAACAGGCGCAAGGTTTGAATTAGCGACGTGGAGGTGTACCACCCGGTAGAATTATTATTACTTATTCAGGGATTTATCCGTGGAGCAGAAAGAGGTGAAAGAATGTGCTGGTGTTGAATGGGTCTAACTACGATTACAGAAATTGAATTCCACGAACATGCCACGCTGGCGCAGCAGGGGGAGAGGTGATACTCCCACGTGGCGCGTCCCAGGTGGGGGTTCCTAACCGGCTTGCCAACGGACTTGAGGGAAATAAAATACCTCTCGCGGACCAAACACACACCCCCTGTGGGTGGGGGAGGCAGACGAAGAATACACCCACGGTATCCCCTGCCTGTCGTGAGAGCCGACTAAAAGGGGCGACCAAGGGATGATTGTATTCGAACCATGCAACTAGATGTGATTAGTACCACCACGCGGAGAACACCAAGGGTCGCTTTTACTTGTGCGTAGTACCACCATATTAGGTACGAAATGGGTTTGTGATTAGTAGCACACAGGAGCACCGCGCGGTCGGCTTTTGCAGTACCTGTGATTAGTACCACCATATGAGCAGGACCATGGGATGATAGCTACCATGGACCTGCCTTACCTGTGATTAGTACCCACTATCTGAGGAACACCACGGGATAGGGAGAGGTCCCTGTGGTTAGTACTCTTATGTGATGAACATCATAGGTTTGCGTTGCCTGTGAATGGCTCCGCAACGTGAGGAAATCATAGGTCTCTATTAATGTCGAATTTCATAACCTCTGAGTAGTACAATAATGTGTGGAATACCGCAAGTCTCTGCTACTTTTGATTAGTACCGCAACAGAACAGATACCATGGTTCTACATTACTAGCGATAAGTATCATTCTGAGGGGCCTTTGAGTTGTATTTTGGACCCATATAGACACCAAGCATCCTCGATTTGCTTTGGAGGTGGTCCCTTGGTCAGTAATACTGTTAACTATGATAGTTTTTTTTGAGTCGGATCCACTGATTGTTTTAAATTCATGTTCATTCATTCATTCATTCATTCATTCATTCATTCATTCATTCATTCATTCTTCATGACATTTTTATTTTGGTCAGTGGATAATTTTGAACTTTTACTTTGTCGTTTCATTTCGTACCATTAGGGGCCGATGACCTCGATGTTAGGCCCCTTTAAACAACAAGCATCATCATCATCATCATCGGACCAAACACACACACCCTGTGGGTGGGGGAGGCAGACGAAAAATTCACCCACGGTATCCCCCGCGTGTCGTAAGAGGAGACTAAAAAGGGCGACCAAGGGTGATCCAATTAGAACCATGAAACTACTTGTAATTAGTACCATCACGCTGGGAACACCATGGGTTGCATTTAAATGCACGTAGTACATCTAAGTTAGGTACGCAATAGGTTTGTGATTAGTAGCGACAGTGTGCGAATCAGGATGGGGGTCTTACAGTACCTGTTATTCGTACTCCTAGGTATATGAGCGACACCATGGGATGAGCGACACCATGGTTCTGCCTTACCTATGCTCAGTTCCCACAATATGAGGATTTCCACGGGATCGTACGGGTCCCTGTGGTTAGTCCACTTATGTGAGGAACGCCATAGGTTTGCGTTGCCTTTATAGGTTTGCTTTGCCTGCAAATAGCGCCACAATGTGCGAAACACCATAGGTCTGTGTTACATGTGCGCATTACACTACCTCTGAATAGTACCGCGAGTCTCCGCTGCTTTTGATTAGTACCGCCAAATGACACATAGCATGGTTCTACTTTCCTAGCGATAAATACAATTATGAGGGGCTGACGACCTGGATTTTGGACCCGTTTCGACTATACACACAATCGATTCAGCATTGTCCTGTACAAGCAGTCGCTTGGTCGGTAATCCGATTTTGTGCCAGCTTCTGTGCATGTGAGGCACTGTGGGTCGGATCCACTGATAATTTTAAATTCATATCCGTCCATCCATCCATTCTTCGTCCTCATGCTTTGAATTCTGGTCAGTGGAGGATTTTGTAATTTTAAGTTGTCATTTCATTTTGTCTCATTTTGTACCATTAGGGGCCGATGACCTCGATGTTAGGCCCCTTTAAACATCAATCAATCAATCAATCAATCAATCAATCAATCAATCAATCAATCAATCAATCAATCAATCAATCAGGAATTAAAACATTAAACAAAGTTTATATTTCTTTTTCAATGTCAAACTTAACAAATTTTTCCACTGAGTGAACATAGCAACATGACAGGTACAAGTAGCAATCTTGAAACAAGAATTGGAAACTCCAACAATCGGTAAATTACAATTACTTTTTTTTTCTCCTCTTTGAGTTTCAGGCTCCAAATTTACAATTTGCGCAAATGCTGCGTTGGTCGGATAAGGAGAGATATCTCCCAGTACACAGTGTTCACGAGCACTGAGCTCCAACAGTAACAATTCACAGCCTTTCAAAGGCACCTCCCAATATATTGGAAAATTTAGAAAAAGGCCTACATGCTCTCCAGCATTAACAGATTTTTTTAACAGCCCGCTCAAGTCAACATTACACAAAACCTTACGATGTCTGGCCTCTCTAGGCCAATTTACAATTTAAATTTATTTTACACGGGGGTTAGATTATTGTCCCGAACACAAAATGAATGCAGGCGTACACTAGCACTCCTAGAACTTTCAAAAGCCTAATTGGGCTCTCGGCTCGATGATTCGGGGGCTAATCGAAAGCTACTGAGGTGGCTAGAATGGACATTAATCTAAAAATTTACAGAATAGCGAACAGGTTACAAATCATAGTCACCTCAAACCAAGAAGAAGGGGACCTCGAAAGGGAAACGCACCCTCTATCCCCGATTAACAGTAGTAAGAATTTATGCAATTTTACATTAGCCGAAAAAATGTTTACATTTTCGAAAACAGGTTACATAGGTAGAAATTACCACGAACCTACTACGCTCGCCGGGTTGCCGGCGAACTTGAGGGAAATAAAATACCTCTCGCGGACCAAACACACATCCCCCAGTGGGTGGGGGACGCCGTCGAAGAATTCACTCACGGTATCCCGTGCCTGTTGTAAGAGGCGACTAAAAGGGGCGACCAAGGGATGATTGTCTTGGAAACATGAAACTACTTTTGATTTATACTAACACGCGCGGAACACCATGGGTCGCTTTTACTTGCGAGTAGTACCATTCTGTTAGGTACTGAATAGTTTTGTGATTCCACGAACCTACTACGGTGGCGTAGCAGGGGGAGAGGTGATACTCCCACGTGGCGCGTCCCAGGTGGCGGATAGGGGGGTCCTAACCGGCTTGCCGGCGGACTTGAGGGAAATAAAATACCTCTCGCGGACCAAACACACTACCCCCTGCGGGTGGGGGACGCACATGAAGAATACACGCGCGGTATCCCCTGCCTGTCGTATAAGTCGACTAAAAGGGGCGACCTAGGCGCGGACATGGATTGCGGTTTGGTATAATGTGTTGGACCTCCTGTGGATGGGAGGGGTCGAGTACATTCACAGGTAATCCCTGCCTGTCGTAGAAGGCGACTTAAAGGGTCATGTGGCCATGGTCCCCTCTTTATTTTTTTATTATATTTCCGAGGGTCAGATGTAGACCATTCCAAATTTTGATGTGCGTGCTGCCCGGAGATGGGCCTCTTACGTGTGCGATTACGCCCAAAAGCCCGCAACTGTCCACCCAGGACCATTGCGTGGTGGGAGCGCCATATACCTTGGCAGTGGTATCCGCATGACAACACAGGTCCCCGCACAGCCGAATGCCAGAAGGACATATTATTAATTGTTACGGAGTTTTTCCGTGGTAGGTAGAGGTGAAAGAAGGTGCGGGTGTGAATAGGTCTCCAGTTACGAAAGCAAAATTAATTTAAAATTTAACAAGGTTATATTTTCTTTTCAAAAACAAAGAAATAACAAGCATGGCAGGTACAAAGTAGCAAATCAAAAAGGGTAGTTACAATATTTACAGGATTTTGGCTTCGCGCCCTGATTTTACACTGCTTGGGCAATCAGCTCAATTTTACCCCAAACACGAGTTTTAACAGAGGGGCAGAAAACCCCATTCATACCTAGGAGCCCTTGCTCCAAATTACACAGAAAAGCCTCCACGAGGCATACAACACCTTTTTTTTTTTTTTTTTTTAAAGAGCCACTCGCTCTCAAAATTTAAGCCTCTCCCAGGCCACACCAAACTCCACCTTCAAGTTGTCCTCACTGGACATAGACACAGGGGTAAAATACCCAACCTACTGAGGTCTATTGAATAAAAATGGGCAATTACATGACCTCTAAAATAACAATTTGAGAGGAGGCGATCTTGCACTCCTAATACACTTGTTTTTAAAAACCTAATCTGGCTCTAGGCCACTAATGCAAGGGCTAATCCCATACTACCGAGGTGACTTTAGAAAAGAGCAATTTGTTTTACATTAACGAAGAATAGGTTGAGAAAATAAGTTCACCTCAAAACAATAAGAGTGGGAGCTCGAGAGGGTTAGCACTCTCTATCCCAATATGCAGCTTAAAAGAGAATAGAAGAAAAGATCGTTACATTTTAGGAAAAGGTTACATGGAGGAACGCTTCGCACCCGCCCCGAGAGTTAAACTGCTGAGCTAGCAAAGAAAGAATTTATTAATCGGCCATTACCTTATTGATGACCGCTGCCGAGGAAAGAGGCGCTTCCCGCCTCCTGCTATGTACTTTCTACACTGAAAGATGGAACAGAAGTGGCCCGGAGACCCTAAAATCAGCAGTTTATATCCTCTCGCGGAAGGTTCTAGGCGTTAGGGGAATGAAAACACCCTTGCACAAACTTTTTATTGGCTCGGGTACAGAAACATATCCAAGTTGGGGGAAGATACATCGGATTGGTCGGAAATAACTCAAAGAAATTCAGGATTGGTTAAATGCAAAACAAGGGGAAAGAGAGGGGTATACAGCCAACTTAAACAATAACTGAAAAAATTTTAGCAAAGACAAATATTTGAAATAAAAATTTCTCCAACAAAATAGTTCTTTGACTTCGCACTAGGTTGCACTATTGTTGATCTTCAGTAGTGTCCTCTAGAAGAGAAAGTTCACACTTCTTACTTCAAGCGAAACAAAAACACATCAAAAATGACACAGTTCAAAAACTCAAAATTTTCCACGTGGTGACATCTTCTGAGAAGATAAAGAATTAATAGCGTAGATAAAGTTCAGACTTCCTCCAGCAGAGGAGTTTCAACTGGCGCATATTTTAAATTAGCGGAGTGGAGGTGTACCTCCCGGTACATTAATTATTTTTAATTTTTTCTCTATATTTAGTGCTCTGTACACGCTATGGGGTACATGCTATTGCGTGTGACTGGAGGAAGGGAGCCCTAGTGCTCATTGCCTCAGTCATCCCGTATTAGGCATCGTCCGACATCGGACCCCGGGCGGTACCTGCTACGACCAGGTGGGTATTGCCTTGGCTGCTTGGTTCGGCTACAGAAACCCCTGATCGGAGTGGGTGGCATTCGGGGAGGATGCTATCGGGAATGGCTTCCAAACGAAGTCGTCCTTCTCAAGGTGGTCCCCCATCTAAGTCTTTAACTTTTGCTTCCCTGAGAGGTTCAACTCCCTGGGAGCATGCGCAGCGTGAAGGAAAGGGATCCAGCTCCCTAGGTTTCTGGTCGCTACCAGAACCGATGGGCACGATTTTAAGCTGGTGAAATCGATCCTTTTTAGTCGACACATCGAAGGCGTTTACGGCGAACTTGAGGACCTTAAGAAAATGCGCAACGGTAGTTTGCTTATGAAGACTCGTACAGCACTGCAAGCTGATCAGCTGCTTAAGTGCGACCACTTTGGCGAAATCCCCGTCAAAGTGGAGGAGCATAAGTCCTTGAACCTGGTTCGCGGAGTCATCTTTCACCGCGACCTTATTTTGAACACTGATGACGAGTTGATGGAGGACATGAAGAACCGTGGCGTGACACACGTCCGGCGCATTACGTGCAAGGTCAACGGTGAAGACGTTGCCACTGGTGCCTTCATTGTCTCTTTCAAGTTATCAGTGTTACCAGGGAAAGTCAAGGTAACAACTTATCGTTGCGATGTGAGGCCGTACATCCCGCCTCCTATGCGATGCTATCAATGCCAGCGATTCGGACATATGGTCTCTCGCTGTTCGAATCAGGCTGTATGTGGTACATGTGGACGAGTAGCTCACGGCGCGGAGGAGTGCACAACTCCGTACAAGTGCACTAACTGCTCCGGTTTTCATTCTCCTCGGGATCGGAACTGTCCGACATACCTGAGTGAGAAGAAGGTCCAGGAGATCAAGACCCTGGATGGTCTTTCCTTCCAGGAAGCGCGCCGTAAGTTTAATTCCAAGAATACACCTGCCCGTACACTCGACTACAGCATGATAGCTCAGAGTCTTCCAGGTTCGTCATTTTTAACATCGTCACCTGTGCTGATCGCTGCGCCCAAGGCGGCTGTTGCTGCTCCCAGCGACGTCGCAAAGAGTAAAAGCTCGAAGGGGGGGACCACTCCACCTTCGACCAACCAGAAGTCTGTGCCGGCTGGCAGTTCCCAGCCGGCACAACAAGGGGGGAAGACTAAGTCTCCCCCCCCTAGGAGGTCGACGAAAGTCGTGCCCCAGCCGGCGGAGGCGGCATCGTCGACCAGGGCTGGGAAACAATCTCCCAGCCCGTCTAAACTAGAAAAAAAGAAGGGGAAGAAGAGCGCCCGTCCTGAGCGCTCTCGGACTTCCCCTGCGAAGGAGAAGTCATGCCCCCCACCTGAGGGGTATGAGTCTGCGCCGGGCGGTACTCCTGCTCCCAAACCTGCGCGCTCTCCTCGTAGGGGACCCCTTCGCCCCCGAAAAACGTTGAAGTTCTCGGCGGCATCCCCGCCGTCTGTTGACGACTAGATGGATGTCGCGCTGTCCACTACATCTACGGATGTAGATGTTGATAGTCTTTAGGTTTGTGAGCATTTTATTGCTCATAACCTAACACTACTTATATCGTCCACACTATGGCACTGTTACAGTGGAATTGTAACGGTTATGACAGGCATCTTGCTGAGTTACGTCAGCTTATTAGTGAGTACGCAGGGAGTATAGTCTGTATTCAGGAGACCAATTTCAGACCTGGTCATCATACGGTCTTGAGGCATTTCAAACTATACTCGACAGAACGATACTATGCTCACCGGGCATTCCGGAGGCGTTGGCATTTTTGTACGTTCTGATAGCTACAGCGAAGAGGTTCCATTAAGAACCCCTCTTGAGGCTGTAGCTGTTCGCGTCTCGCTGCCTGTCATAGCAACAGTGTGTAATGTTTATCTTCCACCAGGCCAGCATCTGAACATCAATGATGTCGCTGATCTTATAAATCAGCTTCCACCACCCTTCCTCTTATTGGGCGATTTTAACGCCCATCACCCCATATGGGGCTCTGAGACACCTTGTCCCCGAGGAAGAGAGCTGGAAACACTTCTAACAGATCTGGATTTATGTATTTTGAACACAGGGGAACCAACTCACTTTAGTGTACGTTACGGAACATACTCTCGCATAGACGTAAGTCTATGCAGCCGAACGTTGGTTCCACTGTTTCGGTGGAATGCACACGATGATCTCTGTGACAGTGACCATTTTCCCATCATTCTTACTTTGGTGAAACAAAAACCCGTCGAGGCTCCCCCTCGATGGATTTTTAAACATGCTGATTGGCCAATGTACACATCACTAGCTGTCTTTCACGATGATGTCAGGCGGACCGTCGGCGAGGAAATAACTTACGTCACCCAAGTTATTCTTGCTGCTGCTGAGGAGTCCATTCCGTTTTTCTCGGGGGCTCCTCGCCGAAAACTCGCTCCTTGGTGGAACGATGAAGTAGCAGCAGCCATCAAAGAACGCCGTCGCGCTCATAAACGTTACCGTCGACAGCCTACTGTGGCCAACTTGGTAACATTTAAGAAACTCCGCGCTAAGGCGCGAGTTCTTATTCGACAAAGTAAGAAGGCTTCATGGGAGAGATATGTGTCGTCCATGACGTCACATACTCCATCATCTCAAGTGTGGACGAAACTTCGACGAATTTCAGGTATTCAAGGATCATCTGCTGTACCGGGAATTTCCATTGCAGGCAATGTCGCCACTGATCCCCTCGCGATTGCTAATCATCTCGCTAGTCATTTCGCGGATGTCTCTGGCTCCGGGAATTACAATCCTGATTTCCTCCCTCTGAAGCGGGAGGCAGAACGTCATCACCTTAGTTTTGCCACCCCAGCTTCAGAGGACTACAACGTGCCCTTTACGGAGTGGGAACTCCGCAGCGCCTTAGCGCTTTGCAAGGACACGTCTCCTGGACCGGACAACATCCATAACCAGATGTTGAAACACCTTAGTGATGATAGTTTGCTATATCTCCTTCGTGTGTTCAAACGAATCTGTACAGAGGGTGATTTTCCGTTTCAGTGGCGAATGGGCATAGTCATCCCTATCCTCAAGCCTGACAAAGATCCTAAGTATGCAGGAAGTTACAGACCGATTTGTCTTACAAATTGCCTGTGTAAGCTATTTGAGAGGATAGTAAATCGCAGACTCGTGTGGTGTCTGGAGAAACAAGGACTTTTGTCGGAGTACCAGTGTGGTTTCCGAGCAGCTCGATCCACCACTGACCACTTGGTACTCCTGGAGAGCTCTATCCAAGATGCGTTTCTCCGCAAACAGCATTTGGTAGCTGTTTTCTTTGACTTAGAAAAGGCCTACGACACCACATGGCGAAATGATATCCTCTCAGTCCTGCATCAATGGAAATTCCGAGGTAACTTGCCGGTTTTCATAGCGAATTTTTTGTCCCTCCGTCTATTCCGTGTCCGAGTAGGGAGGACATATTCGCAATACCACGTTCAAGAAAATGGAGTCCCACAGGGATCGGTTCTTAGTGTCACTCTGTTCGCGATTGCCATAAACGGTATTGTCGCTGCTGCTGGTCCAGCCGTAATACCGTCCCTATATGTGGATGATTTTGCTCTGCACTATAGCTCGTGCAGTATGGCAGTCGCAGAGCAACAGTTACAGCAAGCTATTCGGATTGTGGAGTAGTGGACCTTAGAACATGGCTTTCGGTTTTCTGCCGCAAAGACCTCCGTTGTCCACTTTTGTCGTCAACGTACTCTTCACCCACATCCTGAGCTTTATCTAGGAAATGTCGTTCTTCCAGTTGTTGACACCTACCGATTTCTTGGGCTCCTTTTTGACAGTAAATTATCGTGGGAGCCACACGTGCGGGAGCTAAAAGTGCAATGCACCAAGAGGATTATCCTCTTGAAGTTTCTTAGCAGCACTAATTGGGGAGCTGACCGCATGGTGCTCCTGCGATTCTATCGGTCAAACATTTTATCCCGGTTAGACTACGGCAGTGCAGCATATGGCTCCGCAAGACCAAGCGTTCTTGCGAAGCTGAACAGTATCCACCACAGCGGGGTTAGGTTGGCGACGGGAGCTTTTCGTACTAGCCCCATCGCTAGCCTGCTCGCTGAGTCTGGTGTGCCGCCTTTACACCTGAGGCGCCAGCAACTACTACTTTCGTATGCTGCAAATTTGCGACAGATGCCACTTCATCCGAGCTATCCCTGCGTGTTCTGCAATGGTAACCGTTTGTTGTACGCTGCTTATCCTCGTGCGACGCGGCCGGTTGGGATACGCTTGGACAGCAGTTATGAACTGTTTGACGTACCTTCGATTCCTTGCCTTGTCAGACAACCAAGTGGGGTACCTCCGTTGGTTGCACGTCGACCTGAAATCATCCTGGATTTGCACACTGGCCCGAAAGGAGACACGGACCCTTGGATTTATCGGAGGATCTACCTGTCCGTTCTTGGCCGCTATCCAGGTTCAGTCGTCGTGTACACGGATCGTTCACGGACAGATACGAAGGTGGGCTGTGCGTTCGTTGTCGACAATGATCGGTTTCTTTTTGCTCTCCCGGACACCTGTAGTGTGTACACGGCAGAGCTCTATGCTATCTGTGAGGCTCTGCGGTACGCACTAGACAATGAGCGCCGATACTTTCTTGTGTGTACTGACTCCTTGAGTTCGCTTCAGTCTATTGATACCTGTTTCCCTCGACACCCTCTGGTGCAGCGTATCCAGGACTTGCTGGCCGGGTGTTCGGATGCCGGCACCAGCATTACGTTTGTGTGGCTCCCCAGCCACATGGGCATAGAGGGAAACGAGTTCGCAGATCAGGCTGCCAAGGAGGCAGTTACACTGCCCCCGTTGCCTTTCAAGGTTCCAGCAAGTGATATTCGCTCTCAGCTGAGACATCTGGTTATGTGTCATTGGGAGATGGAGTGGCAGGCCATCCCACTTCCCAATAAGCTGAGAGCGATAAAAGGAACAACGAAGGTATGGAGGACTTCCCTTCGGGCTTCGCGGAGGGAAGCCGTGGTATTATGTCGCCTTCGGATCGGCCACGGTATCTTGACACACTCCCATCTACTGAAAGGAGAACCCCCTCCTGTGTGTACCTGCGGCGACCATCTTACCGTGGTACACATCCTTACTGAGTGCGTGGACCTGGTCGATCTGCGCCGTAGTATTAACCTTCCGAGTACTCTCTCCCTTATCTTGCGTGATGACGAGCAGTCAGCAGACCTCGTCATCCGCTTTATGAGGGATAGCGGTCTGTTTTATCGTGTGTGATAATGTCCTTTGTCCTCGTGTTGTTTATGTCAGTTGCGCTTTTATCTCATTGACTTCATTTTAGTTTGTGTTGCGCATTTTAATGTGTTATTTGAACGTCTAACGTAAATTATGTGTTAATATCTGTATTACTGGGCAATGCCTTATTCCTTCGATTTCCTGTACTTTCTCTTATTTTAATAGAACATAAGGCATTGCGTATTAGATCCACTGACTGTTTTAATCTCACCCTCATTTTTCTTCATCACCATTCTTTTTTAACTCTAGTCAGTGGATACTTTTTAAAATTTTAACTTCATGTCTCATGTCATTCATTTCGTTCCATTAGGGGCCGATGACCTTCGATGTTAGGCCCCTTAAAACAACAAGCATCTTTATCAGTTTTGTGATTCGTAGCACTCAAGCGGGGTTCAGTGTGGATTTCCAGCACCCGTGAGTCGTACCCATGTGACCAACACCACGGGTCTGGGCGTTGCCAGTGAGTTGTACCACTATATGTGCGACACCGTGGATCTGCGTTGCCAGTGATCAGTACCACGAACCTGCTAGTCAGGCGTAGCAGGGCGAGAGGTGTTACTCCCACGTGGCGCGTCCCAGGTGGCGGTTAGGGGGGTCCTAGCCGGCTTGCCGGCGGACTTGAGGAAAATAAAGTACCTCTCGCGGACCAAACACACTACCACCTGCGGGTGGGGGACGCACATGTAGAATACACTCGCGGTGTCCCCTGCCCGTCGTGAGAAGCGACTAAAAGGGGCGACCAAGGGATGCTGGTATTAGAACCATGAAAGTACTATTGATTAGTACCATCACGCGGGGAACACCATGGGTCGCCTTTACTTACTAGTAGTACCACTAAATTTGGTACACAATAGGTTTGTAGGATGGAAAAGGTCTAGGATTGGGAAGGAAGCGGCCGTGAACTTAATTAAGTACAGCCACAGGATTTACCTGGTTTGAAAATGGGAAACTACGGGAAACTATATGATCTTATTTGAGTTGGATCCACTGTTTTTTTGTTTGTTTGCTTATTTTTTTTTGTTTCATGTCAATCCATTCATTATTAATGACTTTTTTATTTTGGTCAGTGGGCGATTTTGAAGTTTTTGTTGTAATTCCCTTTCGTACCATTAGGAGCCGATGACCTCGACGTTAGGCCCTTTAAACAACAAGCATCATCATCATCATCATCATCATCATCATCAGTTTTGAATTCGCGGCGTTGAGGTGTAGCTCCCGGTACAATTATTATTATTATTATTATTATTATTATTATTATTATTATTATTATTATTATTATTATTACAGAGTTATCCGTGGAAGTCAGAGGTGAAAGAAGGTGCGGGCCGGAATGGGTCTAACTACAAGTCCGAAAGATGAATTAAAATTTCAATAAAGGTTATATTTTCAAAACCTAACAATGGTGACATAGAATTTTGAGTGTACAACAAATAAGTTAAATCAGTTACACAATCACGAAGTCCAAACTTAAACCAGTTTCCACTAGCGGAAATAACAAAATCAGGTACCTGGGTAGATTTACAAGAAAAGCCCGAGATTCGGGTTCTTACAAGTTCTGGGCTTCGTGCCCCAAGTTACACAATTCCTGAGCCCTCAGCTCATAACCACAAATTACCAAAGGGCAGAAAACCCCTAATTGCATGGAGCACTTGCTCCCAACTTTTAACCTCAAGCCTCCCAGAGGTACCTTTCACACACAAGAAAGAGCTGACCCGCCTATTTGAGAAGCCATAAACTGACTTTACACTAACTGCCCTCAAGGCACACAAAGAAACAGGGGTATTTACTATTCAACCTACAGGGCCTTCGAAAGAAGAAAACAATACATCAGGTTAAGTTAATGGCCCAAAGTACAGAAAGGACTGGAGGCGTAAACTTGCACTCCTAAATACACAATATTAAAGCCTAAGTGGCTCTAGGCCGATACACAGAGGCTAATCCCAAGCTATGGAGGTGACTCCTATGAAAAAACTTTAGTACATTAAGGAAGAGAAGAAACGGTTATGAAAACGTAGTCACCTCAATTTCAAAATGAAGGGGAGCTTGAGAGGGTGAAGCTCTCTCTATCCCCGCTTTACGGTAAAAGAGATTTGTAGTTTTTACATAGACTGAAAAGGAATTTACATTTTAAAGAGATGGGTTACATATTAAAGGTTTCGAACCCTCCCCGAGAGTTAGACTGCTGAGCTAGCAAGAAATAAAAATGTTGAAAGGCCATTACCTTGTTGAAGATCTGCTGTCTGAAGAATGACGCGCTTCCCGCCCCCTGCTACATATTCACACACTGAGATGTTATACTAGTGGCCCCGAGACAAGAAAATCAGCAGTTTTTATACCCTCGTGGCAAATTCGAGACCTTTCAAGAATGAGTAGACACACCCCCTCAATTTTTATTGGTAGACAAAGAATTACACATGGAAATTTGAAGAAGAAAGCTATGATTGGAGGAAAATTAATTATAGAAATTACTGATGTGATAAATTCAAAACAGGCGGAAAGAAAGGATTAATATGCCAACCCACAAACCACAGAACAAAATTTAGTAAAGACAAAACTTATGAATACAACATTTCTTCAAGAGAGTTCATTCCATTGCGCCAGAGTGTATTACCATAGTTTTTGGTAGAGACATCTGTTAGAGAATGTCCACACTTCTTGATCAATGAAAAACAAAAGCAAATCCAAAACACTCAGTGACATCTTCTGATAACTAGTAGAGTTAGTTCGGTGGTTAAAGTTCAGGGTTTCTCCAGTAGAGAAGTTTCAATTGGCGCAAGATTTGAACTTGCGTCGCGTAGAGGTGTACCGCCCGGTACAATTATTATTATTATTATTATTATTATTATTATTGTACCGGGCGGTACACCTCTACTCTGTTTATTTAAAAGTTGCGCCAGTTGAAACTCCTCTTCTGGAGGAAGGTTGAACTTTATCTATTCTATTAATTCTCTACTTTCTCAGAAGATGTCACCACGTGGAAAATTTTGAGTTTTTGAACTGTGTCACTTTTGATGTGTTTTTGTTTCGCTTGAAGTAAGAAGTGTGAACTTTCTCTTCTAGAGGACACTACTGAAGAATTACAATAGTGCAACCTAGTGCGAAATCAAAGAACTATTTTGTTGGAGAAATTTTTATTTCAAAAGTTTGTTTCTTGTTAAATTTCTTTCTGTTATTGTTTAAGTTGGCTGTATACCCCTCTTTTTCCCCTTAGTTTGGATCTAGCCAATCCCGAATTTCTTTAATTAATTTTCCACCAATAATGTGTTTCTTTTTCCTCTATGTAGGGGTTTCTTTTCCCGAACCAATAAAGATTTTGTGGGAGGGTGTTTTATTTCCCCTAACGCCTAGAATCTTCCGCGAGAGGATATAAACTGCTGATTTTGGGGTCTCCGGGCCACTTCTGTTCCATCTTTCAGTGTATTAAGTACATTGCAGGAGGCGGGAAGCGCCTCTTTCCTCGGCAGCGATCTACTACCAGGTAATGGCCTGTTAATATCTTCTTTTCTTGCTAGGTCGGCAGTTTAACTCTCGCGGCGGGTTCGAAGCGTTTTCCATCATGTAACCTTTTCCTAAAATGTAACTACTCTTTTCTTCTTTTCTTGTAAAGTTACATATTGGGATAGAGAGTGCTAACCCTCTCGAGCTCCCACTCACATTTGTTTTGAGGTGAACTTATTTTCTCAAACTTTTCTTCGTTTATGTAATGTAAAGTGTTCTTCTCTAAGTCACCTCTGTAGTATGGGATTAGCCCTTGCGTTAGTGGCCCAGAGCCAGATTAGGTTTTAAAAGCAAAGTGTATTAGGAGTGCAAGTTCGCCTCCTCTCAAGTTGTATTTTAGAGGTCATGTATTAATCTTTTCTCACCTAATAGACCTCAGTAGGTTGGGTATTTTACCCCTGTGTATATGTCCTTTGAGGACGACTTGAAAGTTGAGTTTGGTGTGGCCTGGGAGAGGCTTAACTTTAAGAGCGAGTGGCTCTTTTCTAAAACTGAGAGTTGTATGCCTCGAGGAGGCTTTGCTGTGTAATTTGGAGCAAGGGCTCCAGGGTTTGAGTGGGGTCTTCTGCCCCTTTTGTTGAAATTGGTATATCGTAAAGTTGAGCTAGTTGCTCAAGAATTGTGTTTTCAGGGCTCGAAGCCCAAATTCTTTAATCCCTGTAATTGTACATTTCAAGTTGTATTTCGGCTACTAAGTACCTGTTCTATTTGTTGTTACCTAATTTTGAAAAGAAAATATAACCTTGTTAAATTTTAAAATTTAATTTCTCTTTAGTAGCTTGAGACCTATTCACCACCCAGCACCTTCTTTCATGCTTAACTACAACAAAAACTCGGTAACAAGTGGTAGCAGAGCGTGGTTGAATGGGTCTCAATTTAGCCCCTTTTGACGGCTAAACATTGCTTTGATTCGAACTCTAACAATTTTCTCAGTTGCTGGAATATTTTGAGTTTTTCAAAATTGTTCTGTCATCATGCCCGGCCCTCGCGATGTTCTCCTCCTTAACTACTTGCGCAAAGAGGAGTTGATATATGAGTTAACTATCAGAAACGTTCAATCTGGAGGCACGGTTGCAATAGACACTAACAAGCTTAGAGAGTCCCTTGATTTGCCCATTTCCATCCCCAATTTGGGAGAGAAAGAAATTGACGACTCTCTTTCCACGATTGTCGAGAATATTACTGGGCTAGCATCGGTAGTCAGCTTTTTTGATGAAAACGATCCATCTCCTAATCAAATTAAGCGTGTGCAAGGCAGGCTGTATCACTTTGCAAATAGAGTTAATGATCTATTGTCTCTAAAGGTGAATGACGTTCAGAGGAAGCAAGCTAATACGCTCCTTGAAACTATTTCTGAATTGTCTAATAAGGTCACTCTATTGCTAACCGGCGAAGCTCCTCCCAAAACTGATCAACCCGCCACGGTGAATGTAGGTAACGAGGAAGAGCCTCCTCAGGGAGAAGTCAATAGGATAACCGTTGCTGCTCAAACGATCTCTGCCCCATCGAACAACGAATCTGAACGCCGTGCGTCATTGAGTAACATCCGCTCTGAATTAACTTCCTTGCCCTTGAAACCTTTAACGACTATGACACCTGGGTTCAGCAGCTTGCCTCATCCATTGGCAATGTTGCTTAGAGGTATCTCTAAGTTTTCCGTCAACACCACCAGTGACGTAATTTCATTTTTAAGATTTCTAGTGGAATTTCAGGATCATGCCCTTGTGTTTTCTCTTTCCCCATGTCAAATTTTGCAAATTATCTATCCTTATGCTATTGGTGTTCTATCTGACAAAATAGTTAGAGCCATTGCCGAGCAATCTTCTATTGAGGATTTCCACGCCCATTTGCTAGCTAACTTCATCCCGGCTAGGGCCAGGTCCTCCCTTATTCAGAAATACTATTATCGGGTACAGCGCTTGGATGAAAACCTGGCAGACTTCATCCAAGATATTAAGTTTTATACTAGGGTGTTTGCTCTCCACTTCCCTGAGGATCAGATCGTGCAAGCTATTGTTGAAGGGATTTCACCACCCTACAGGTCATATTTGTGTTTCGCGGCGTGCCCGCAAACCTTCTCTGAACTGGAAGCATTAGCCGTCTCTGCGGAAGGAGTTAGGTATGCCGATTCCTTGCGTGTGGCGAAAGAACCCCCGCCTTCCTTTAGTAACACTCGGCCTCCACCTCGCCGACCAGTCAATCCCCGTAAATGTTATGCTTGTGGGTCGCCTGACCATCTGCGGAATAAGTGTCCTCTGATCAAGTCAAGTGGGACAAGGAATGGAGTAGGGCCATCACAAGGCTGTTTTAAGTGTGGGGCCTTCTCACATATCGCCAAGAATTGCCCAAACTCAAATAGCACCCCCTCCTGCTCAACTTCTGGTGCAAATTCCAGCTATTCCAATAATAAAAAGTGACTAGTGGCGTCGGCTGAGCCGACTAATCCATCTTCCCGAGACTTAGCCCCTAGTAAACAGGTTGTAAATGCAGAGAACGACCAGCCTTCAAATTCATCTTTTGAATGCCCTAAAGAGTGTCTTAGGATTGCGGCGGATACCCCCGCACCTGTTCCTTTTCTTAAGATTGAGTTAAATAACGAGCCTATAACAGCTCTCTTAGATTCAGGCAGTGTTTGTTCCATTATTTCGGCTGATTGGTATTCTAAATTGAAATCTGTTTGTAAACTCCCTGACTATGTCTATTCTCCTGTTCAATATGTTTCGGCTAATTCATCTCCATTAGAAATTCTAGGTTCCATACATGTCAAAATTCGGGTTTTTAAGTTTACTTGGAAGATCAAATTGTTTGTGGCCAAGCGTTTGTCTTGCCCCATCATATTGGGAGCGGACTTCATTTCTCACACTGGTCTTGTGCTCGATCTCCAGTGTAGGTCGTGCATATTCAAATTTGCGTCCAATTGTAGAATTCCCTTGTTAAAGTGTAATTCTGTATCATGTTCATCTATTTCGCCTACCCAGGATGAGATGTTGTTAGACCTTAGACATCTACCTGAGGAGCAGGCTGATAGTATTCGCAAACTGTGTCAGTCGTTTCCCGAGGTGTTCTCTGATACTCTTGGTGTTACTGACCTTATTGAATACAAAATTGAGGTCACGGATTCAATTCCTGTCCGTTTTCCACCGTATAGGCTATCTCCACCTAAAATGAAGGCTCTGAAAGAAATCATCGATCAGATGTTGAAGGATGGTATTATTAGGCCCTCTAAGTCAGCGTATTCTTCGCCTATTTTTCTAGTCCCGAAACCCCAAGGAGGCTTCAGGCCTGTCATTGATTACAGGGCTCTCAATCGGAAGGTGGTGTTGCAATCTGTGCCCCTTCCCGACCTTCATTCTTGCTTTTCATGGTTTCGTAAGGCCAAGTTCTTCACCATCTTGGACTTGAATCAGGCCTATAATCAAATTCCCCTTGCCGAAGAGTCTAAACATCTTACAGCGTTTGCCACGGACTGGAATTTATATGAATACAACCGCGTGCCTTTCGGGCTCCCCACCGGGGCAGCTGTGCTCACTAGGCTACTAGATAGGGTCTTTTCCGACATCAAATTTGAGTACTTATATCACTACTTGGATGATGTCGTCGTATTTTCCGAAACCTTTGAAGAACATCTAGATCATTTGCGAGAAGTTCTCAATCGCCTTCGTAAGGCTGGGTTAACTGTTAAGTTGTCCAAGGTTGCCTTTGCTAAGCCCTCTATGTCATTCCTAGGGCATATTGTGTCACCTGATGGTGTAGCAGTCGATCATTCTAGAACACAGGCCATCCGCGATTTTAAACCTCCTAAGGACATCAAAGGTATCGCTAGATTCATTGGTATGGTGAATTTCTTCAGGAAGTTTATTCCTAACTTCGCTAATAGAGCGGCGCCCTTAAACCTTCTTCGTAGGAAAGGCATCAAATTCGAGTGGGGACCTTCTCAACAAGCCGCTTTCGAAGATCTTAAATTAGCTCTCTGTAATGCCCCTGTACTTGCTATGCCTGATTTCTCGAAGAAATTCATCGTCCAAACGGACGCGTCGTCGTCAGCTGTAGCTGCAGTCCTTCTTCAAGAGACTGAACTAGGGAGGCGTCCCATCGCCTATGCATCTAGGACTCTATCGGTTCAAGAAGCCAAGTATTCCATCTATGAGCTCGAAGGGTTGGCAGTCTTATTCGCCTTAGAAAAGTTCCGTCTCTATCTGGAACATGTCAAATTCGACCTGGAGACAGATAATCAAGCCTTAAGCTGGGTCTTAGGTAGGCCGCGTCGTACTGGTCGTATAGCCCGTTGGGCCATCCGTATTTCTGCCTTCCAATTTGATGTACGACATATCAGAGGTACCGAAAATGTTGTTGCTGATGGACTCAGCCGTATGTTTCATAACGACGTCGAGACCCACGAACCGGTCGATAGTTCATCACCTTCCGAGTCCATACTATCTGGTGTTAATGCCATCTTAACAGGTGCTCCCATGCTTTTTAGGGATATTGAGAAATACCAACGTGAAGATCCGACGCTGGCTCCTATAATGGAAACCCTTTCTTCTGGGGAACATGTTGTCCCTTATGTTCTGAGGAATGGTGTTCTATGTTGCCCTTCGAGGCATGATAAGTTGATGAAAGTTGTTGTTCCAGCGGTTCTTGTACCTATGATCTTCAAATACTATCATGAGACCCCATTGGGGGGGCATCTTGGAATCTTTAAAACTCGTGAAAAGATTCGTGAAATGTTCATATGGAAAGGTATGGACGGTGAAATTCGAGAACTTGTAAAAGCTTGTAAATCTTGTTTGATCAGTAAACCCACCATGTCCACTAAAGTAGGCCTTTTGTCTTCTCATCAAGCGTCGCGCCCCATGGAACGCCTGTATATCGATTATGTGGGACCCTTCCCCCAGTCAAAGGGTAATGCCAACAAGTTCATCTTTGTGTGTGTAGATGGTTTTACAAGATTTTCCTGGTTATTTCCGACTAAGCTGGCTACCGCTCAGTCCACCATTACTTGCCTAAATTCTATTTTTGCTTCTTTTGGTCCGTGCCAATACATTGTATCTGATAATGCTAAAGCTTTTACATCAAATCTGTTTCGTAAATTCTGTTTTGACTTGTCCATCTCTCATGTAACTACATCTGCTTATTACCCTCAACCATCTCTGGCTGAACGGGTTAACCGCAATCTCAGGTCCGCACTTATTGCCTATCATCATGAAGATCATTCTAGGTGGGACACGTCCCTGCATTGGTTAGCTTTTGCTTTGAATTCGGCGGTTCATGAATCTCACAAATTTACTCCAGCTTCTTTGATGTTTAAGTTCGTTCCCAACACGCCGCTCTCTAACCTCTGGTCTCTGAATGACATTCTGCCCGAGACAATAGATCCGGACAACATTAAAGATCTTTGGAAGAAGGCTAAAGCTAATCTTAAAGTGTCTCATGAAAAGGTTAGGGAAAGGTATGATCGTGGACGGAGACCCACCACTTTGAAGGTAGGTGACCAGGTTATGGTCAAAAATTTTGTTCCCGCGGGCAAGCTTGCCCCCAGATTTCATGGGCCTTGTATCATTCTCGATTTTCTTACGCCGGTTACCTTATTGCTAAGTAATCCAGCCACCGAGAGGATATTTAGGGTTCACCTGTCCCAGGTGAAACCGGTGTAATTTCTGTGTTAACTTGCTCCATATTATTTTGAAAGGATATGAAGGTTATATTTTTTTTTTGAGTTTCACTTTTAAGGCATTCTGCCCCTTCTGTAATATTTTGGTTTTAGATGTAAGCCTTATGTAAAACCTGCCCCGACCCGTTAAACTGCCATCCTGTTCTTGCCACGGCCATTACCACGCTCCCGTCTCCTGCTCCACTCTACACAGTGGCTTAATGAATACCATGAATATCTGCACGCCGCTGGCCCCTCACCCTCTCTACAAGCCTGTACCCTCAAAAAAAATAATTGTCCAACACAATTCTGCCGCCTAGCTTTAATGTTTCAGCGCCCCCGCAGCCGCGCAGCGCCGTGCAGCGACTGGGGAGGGGGATGGGCCCCCTCCTCTCCAGCGAGGACGACATGTGCACGGCGAGCCGGAGCTCACCTCCCGGCCAAGGCTGATGTGCGGCGCACGACCTGCTACATGCCCGCAGCCTGTACCTGTTCACCGCGGGCGCGGCGTACTTCAACACCTCTGCTCCCCTCATAGTGCGGGCGAGCGGTATCTCAGGGTACTTGAGGGGTCCGAGCGGCCTCCGTTGGACGCAAGCTGCAACGGCCGGTCTGGCCATCCGACTCAATCTACATCAACTACATGGACAGTCACCATAAGCAATAATTACATTTGGGAATTTAACAACAATATTTGGTGGACATTGCAAAACTTTTCTTCACCTTTTAAGCATTAAAGGTTTATCTTCAGAAATTCAACTTCTACAAACATAAAAACTTTACTGCACCGGCAACAACAAAATTTTGAAATTGCAACCAACCAAATTACTAAAATCTTATAAATGCTTCCGCAATTAATCTTAATATCAACATCAAAACTTGGACCTTATTTTGGAAACAAAGCTTATGTTCTTCTGTGTTACCCCTTGGAGGAACTTTTGGGGGGGGAGGTCTGTACCGGGCGGTACACCTCTACTCTGTTTATTTAAAAGTTGCGCCAGTTGAAACTCCTCTTCTGGAGGAAGGTTGAACTTTATCTATTCTATTAATTCTCTACTTTCTCAGAAGATGTCACCACGTGGAAAATTTTGAGTTTTTGAACTGTGTCACTTTTGATGTGTTTTTGTTTCGCTTGAAGTAAGAAGTGTGAACTTTCTCTTCTAGAGGACACTACTGAAGAATTACAATAGTGCAACCTAGTGCGAAATCAAAGAACTATTTTGTTGGAGAAATTTTTATTTCAAAAGTTTGTTTCTTGTTAAATTTCTTTCTGTTATTGTTTAAGTTGGCTGTATACCCCTCTTTTTCCCCTTAGTTTGGATCTAGCCAATCCCGAATTTCTTTAATTAATTTTCCACCAATAATGTGTTTCTTTTTCCTCTATGTAGGGGTTTCTTTTCCCGAACCAATAAAGATTTTGTGGGAGGGTGTTTTATTTCCCCTAACGCCTAGAATCTTCCGCGAGAGGATATAAACTGCTGATTTTGGGGTCTCCGGGCCACTTCTGTTCCATCTTTCAGTGTATTAAGTACATTGCAGGAGGCGGGAAGCGCCTCTTTCCTCGGCAGCGATCTACTACCAGGTAATGGCCTATTAATATCTTCTTTTCTTGCTAGGTCGGCAGTTTAACTCTCGCGGCGGGTTCGAAGCGTTTTCCATCATGTAACCTTTTCCTAAAATGTAACTACTCTTTTCTTCTTTTCTTGTAAAGTTACATATTGGGATAGAGAGTGCTAACCCTCTCGAGCTCCCACTCACATTTGTTTTGAGGTGAACTTATTTTCTCAAACTTTTCTTCGTTTATGTAATGTAAAGTGTTCTTCTCTAAGTCACCTCTGTAGTATGGGATTAGCCCTTGCGTTAGTGGCCCAGAGCCAGATTAGGTTTTAAAAGCAAAGTGTATTAGGAGTGCAAGTTCGCCTCCTCTCAAGTTGTATTTTAGAGGTCATGTATTAATCTTTTCTCACCTAATAGACCTCAGTAGGTTGGGTATTTTACCCCTGTGTATATGTCCTTTGAGGACGACTTGAAAGTTGAGTTTGGTGTGGCCTGGGAGAGGCTTAACTTTAAGAGCGAGTGGCTCTTTTCTAAAACTGAGAGTTGTATGCCTCGAGGAGGCTTTGCTGTGTAATTTGGAGCAAGGGCTCCAGGGTTTGAGTGGGGTCTTCTGCCCCTTTAGTTGAAATTGGTATATCGTAAAGTTGAGCTAGTTGCTCAAGAATTGTGTTTTCAGGGCTCGAAGCCCAAATTCTTTAATCCCTGTAATTGTACATTTCAAGTTGTATTTCGGCTACTAAGTACCTGTTCTATTTGTTGTTACCTAATTTTGAAAAGAAAATATAACCTTGTTAAATTTTAAAATTTAATTTCTCTTTAGTAGCTTGAGACCTATTCACCACCCAGCACCTTCTTTCATGCTTAACTACCACAAAAACTCGGTAACAATTATTATTATTATTATTATTATTATTATTATTGATACGGACTTTTCCGTGGTAGGTAGAGGTGAAAGAAGGTGCGGGTGTGAATGGGTTTCAAGCTACGAAATTATAGTGCAATGTAAAATTAATTTAAAAGTTAACAAGGTTATATTTTCTTTTCGAAAACAAAGAAATAACAAGCATGGCAGGTACAAAGTAGCAATTCAAAAGGGGTTAGTTACAATATTTACAGAATTTGGGCTTCGCGCCCTGACTTCACAATGCTTGGGCAATCAGCTCAGTTTTACCCCAAACACAAGTTTTAACAGAGGGGGAGAAAACCCCATTCATACCTAGGAGCCCTTGCTCCAAATTACACTGAAAAACCTCCATGAGGCATACGACCCAGAATTTTCAAAAGAGCCACTCGCTCTCAAAATTTAAGCCTCTCCCAGGCCACACCAAACTCCACCTTCAAGTTGTCCTCAACGGACATAAACACAGGGGTAAAATACCCAATCTACTGAGGTCTATTAAAAGAAAAGCAGGTTAATTAAATGACCTCTAAAATAACAATTTGAGAGGAGGCGAACTTGCACTCCTAATACACTTTGATTAAGACCTACTTGGCACTAGGCCGTTAATACAAGGGCTAATCCCATGCTAAAGAGGTGACTTAAGAAAAGAACCATTTGTTTTACATTAACGAAAAATAGGTTGAGAAAATAAGTTCACCTCAATACAATGTGAGTGGGAGCTCGAGAGGGTTAGCACTCTCTATCCCAATATGTCGTTTTAAAAGAGAATATATGAAAGGAGTAGTTACATTTTAGGAAAAGGTTACATGGCTGAACGCTTAGAACCCGCCCCGAAAGTTAAACTGCTGAGCTAGCAAGGAAAGAAGTTATTAATCGGCCATTACCTTGTGTTTAACGGCTGGAGAAGAAAGAGGCGCTTCCCGCCCCCTGCAATGTACTTAACACACTGAAAGATGGAACAGAAGTGGCCGAGAGACCCAAAAATCAGCAGTTTAAATACTCTCTCGGAAGTTTCTAGGCGTTAGGGGAATGAAAACACCCTCCCACAAACTCTTTATTGGATAGGACCCCGCAACAGATTAAAGTTGGGGGAAGATACATCTGATTGGATAGAAATTAATTTAAGAAATTCGGGATTGGTTAGGTTCAACACAAGGGGAAGAAAGGGGTAAATATTGCCAACTTAAACAATGATAGAAAGAAATTTAACAAAGAACAAACTCTTGAAATTAAATTTTCTCCAAAAAAATAGTTCTTTGACTCCGCACTAGGTTGCACTATTGTAGATCTTCAGTAGTGTCCTCTAGAAGAGAAAGTTCACACTTCTTACTTCAAGCGAAACAAAAACACATCAAAAATGACACAGTTCAAAAACTCAAAATTTTCCACGTGGTGACATCTTCTGAGACGGTAGAAAATTAATACAGTCAATAAAGTTCAGACTTCCTCCAGCAGAGGAGTTTCAACAGGCGCACATTTTAAATTAGCGGAGTGGAGGTGTACCGCCCGGTACAATTATTATTATTATTATTATTATTATTATTATTATTATTATTATTATTATTATTATTATTATTGTTTTGTTAGTGGTTTAACGATCCTCAGACACATTGAAGTATATGGCGTCGCAAGGATGGAAAAGGGCTAGGATTGGGAAGGAAGCGGCCGTGAAGTTAATTAAGTGCGGCTACAGGATTTACCTGGCTTGAAAATGCGAAACTACGGTAAATTATCTTCAGGGCTGCCGTCGATGGGATTCGAGTCCACAATCTCCCAAATTAAGGCAGCCATTTAAGACTTTGTGTAAACTATTCTTCATACTACTGAATATTTTAAACCTGTTCAGTGCTTAACAAATGCTATTTTATATCAAACGTCTTCGTCTTTTCTTGCCCCACATATGACAACCCGTGCTTGTCGTATGACGTGATTAAGCTGCCCATCTACCCTTAGCGCACATTCGTTAACTAGGACACTGACGATGTCTTGCAACAGTTTCATTTTAGATTTAAATTAGAATTTCAAATCCGAAACCAACATCTGGAAGAGATATAATTTTCTTTATTCGTCGTGAAGATTATTCTCCTAACGTAGGTTTTAAACCTCGACCGCCACGAACCTGCTACGCAGGCGTAGCAGGGGGAGAGGTGATACTCCCACGTGGCGCGTCCCAGGTGGCGGATAGGGGGGTCCTAACCGGCTTGCCGGCGGACTTGAGGGAAATAAAATACCTCTCGCGGACCAAACACACACCCCCTGTGGGTGGGGGAGGCTGACGAATAATACACCCACGGTATCCCCTGCCTGTCGTGCGAGGCGACTAAAAGGGGCGACCAAGGGATGAATGAATTAGAACCATGCAACTACTTTTGATTCGTACCATCATGCGGGGAACACCATGGGTTGCATGTACTTGCGAGTAGTATCACTAATATGGTACGAAATATGTTTGTGATTCGTTGCAGTAAAAAGCCTGGCCTGGTGGATTCCAGTACCCGTGCGTTGTACCCATGTGGGCAACACCGCGGGTCTGGGCGTAGCCTGTGAGTTGTACCACTATATGAGCGACACCGTGGGTCTGCGTTGCCTGTGATTAGTACTCACTATGTGCGGAACACCACGGGGCCCTTGGGACCGGCACCCGTGACTAGTACCCTAGGTGAGGAAACTCATCGGTTTGCGTTAGCTGTAGGTGGCGCCATTGTGTGCGAAACACCATAGGTCTGCGTTACCTGTACGAAGTACAGTACTTGTGAGTAGTACCATCTTTTGTGGAACACCGTGAGTCTTCGCTACTTCTGATTAATACCCCAACATGACACATACCATGGTTCTATTTTACTCGCGACATGTACCATTATGTGGGGCCTTAGACGTGGATTTTGCACCCCCTTTAGACACCAAGCATCATTGTGCTTTATAAGTGGTACCTTGGTCGGTAATACTGTTATTTTCGTTCTCTATTGAATCCGATCCACTGGTTTTTGTTTGTTTTGTGTTTTGTTGGGTTCCTGTCCATCCATTCATTCTTCATGCCATTTTTTTATTTTTATTTTGGTCAGTGGATGCCTTTGTAATTTTTGTTCTTTCATTTCGTACCATTAGGGGCCGATGACCTTCGATGTTAGGCCCCTTAAAACAACAAGCATCATCATCAAACCTCGACCGCAGCGTGACACACGCAAATGCACACCAGTCCTGAAGCTCCAGCAACGGCAACCGGTTCCGAACTCATCCTGTGGTGCTCGGGGCGCGCATTCTCTCTCAATGTGACGTTCCACATAGCGAAGGGCCTTTTCTACAGGGTAAATCCTCTCAATGTAGCACCTCCATTATTTCTGAAATGGAAGGTGCTACTTATGTGCTGTTTTCACAGAAATGAAGTACAACCCAAGGCTCATAATCGTAGCCCATGCACAGATTTAATTACTAGAATGTCTATTTATTTCAGGAAGTTACATTTTTCGAACAGAATAATGCTTATTGATATTAATGAAACAAAACTACACTAAATTATGTCAAAAGTATTTTCTACAGGATTCTAGTACAAATAGTTGACCAGCTATCGTAGTTTTAAAATTGTCAATACCGGAAGTTGTCCGCTTAATGAGTGAGCGCTAACTTAATAAAAAGTGAACAAACACATTCTTTACAGAATTGGCTTTCAAAGCTTGATTTCAAAACGACGACCGCCAGCTCCCAGTCTGCCTTGTAAAGATTGTTGCAAACCTTATTTTATTTAATCAGAAAATTCAGCACAGACAGCAGTATTACGTCGTTTCATATCGTTTCTATGCCTTCATAAACAGTGTCTTGTATCATTCTTCAGAGAAAATTCTAAAGAGGTCAAATTTGATGGGCTCCAGTCAAGTACAGGCCACTTTCGTCCTCTCCTTTACCGGGCGAGTTGGCCGTCCGGTTAGGGGCGCTCAGCCGTGAGTTTGCATTCGGAAGATAGTTGGTTCGGACCCCACTGTTGGCAGCACTGAAGATGGGTTTCAGTGGTTTCTCATTTTCACACCTGCCACGAACCTGATACGCAGGCGTAGCAGGGGGAGAGGTGATACTCCCACGTGGCGCGTCCCAGGTGGCGGATAGGGGAGTCCTAACCGGCTTGCCGGCGGACTTGAGGGAAATAAAATACCTCTCGCGGACCAAACACACACCCCCTGTGGGTGGGGGAGGCTGGCGAATAATACACCCACGGTATCCCCTGCTTGTCGTGCGAGGCGACTAAAAGGGGCGACCAAGGGATGAATGAATTAGAACCATGAAACGACTCTTGATTCGTACCATCATGCGGGGAACACCATGGGTTGCATGTACTTGCGAGTAGTATCACCAACATGGTACGAAGTATGTTTGTGATTCGTTGCAGTAAAAAGCCTGGCCTGGTGGATTCCAGTACCCGTGCGTTGTACCCATGTGGGCAACACCGCGGGTCTGGGCGTAGCCTGTGAGTTGTACCACTATATGAGCGACATCGTGGGTCTGCGTTGCCTGTGATTAGTACTCACTATGTGCGGAACACCACGGGGCCCTTGGGACCGGCACCCGTGAGTAGTACCCTAGGTGAGGAAACTCATCGGTTTGCGTTGGCTGTGGGTGGCGCCATTGTGTGCGAAACACCATAGGTCTGCGTTACCTGTACGAAGTACAATACTTGTGAGTAGTACCATCTTTTGTGGAACACCGTGAGTCCTCGCTATTTCTGATTAATACCCCAACGTGACCCATACCATGGTTCTATTTTACTCGCGACATGTACCATTCTGTGGGGCCTTAGACGTGGATTTTGCACCCCCTTTAGACACCAAGCATCATTGTGCTTTATGAGTGGTTCCTTGGTCGGTAATAATGTTATTTTCGTTCTCTGTTGAATCCGATCCACTGGTTTTTGTTTTTGTTTGTTTTGTGTTTTGTTGGGTTCCTGTCCATCCATTCATTCTTCATGACATTTTTTTATTTTTATTTTGGTCAGTGGATGCCTTTGTAATTTTTGTTCTTTCATTTCGTGCCATTAGGGGCCGATGATCTTCGATGTTAGGCCCCTTAAAACAACAAGCATCATCATCACATTTTCACACCTGGCAAATGCTGGGGCTGCACCTTAATTAAGGCCACGGCCGCTTCCTTTCCACTCCTGACCTTTTCCGATCCCATCGTCGCCATAAGACCTATCTTGTCGGTGCGATTAAAAAAAAATTGTAAAACAGTAAGTCCTCTCTAACGATTTAGTTATAATCGATGAAGACAGGCTGTAGTACGTCGAGCACTATGCGCTGGACAACCATTATGCTAATAGCACATGTTCCTCGTAGTCTGCAGTGGATTGTCTTCTAACATCTGTGGAAATATATCTGTTGGTAGGTTTAAATACGTTTGAGAAGCTAGTGTTCCTTCTATGAAAAATTGGGGTCTATGAGATGATTATTTCACACCACACATTAAAACTTCATGGACGCTGACATTCCACTTCACGAAGCCAATGAGGTTAGTTTACGGAACAATAGTGTGTGTGTTTCGGAGATTTACTTGGCTATGATTTGTAATTGTTGCTTCATCACTAAACAAGATACATTATAAATGTGGTGTATCCTGTCTTACTACCCATGTTCAAAAGTTAACACAGTTTTCATAATATTTTCCATGCAGCACTTGATGAAAGAGACTTCATATGCATGGAACATACGACTGGAGAACGCGAAGTACACTTGACTGACTCATGCCACATCCTCGTGCGTTTGCATTGCTACGAAAACAGCTAGAATATTCATTTCACCCTCCACGAACCTGCTACGAAGCCGTAGCAGGGGGAGAGGTGATACTCCCAAGTGGCGCGTCCCAGGTGGCGGATAGGGGGGTCCTAACCGGCTTGCCGGCGGACTTGAGGGAAATAAAATACCTCTCGCGGACCAAAAACACTACCCCCTGCGGGTGGGGGACGCACATGTAGAATACACCCGCGGTACCCCCTGCCTGTCGTATGAGTCGACTAAAAGGGGTGACCTAGGCGCGGACATGGATTGCGGTTTGGTATAACGTGTTGGACTTCCTGTGGATGGGAGGGGTCGAGTACATTCACAGGTAATCCCTGCCTGTCGTAGAAGGCGACTTAAAGGGTCATGTGGCCATGGTCCCCTCTTTATTTTATTATTATTTTTCCGAGGGTCAGATGTAGACCATTCTAAATATTGATGTGCGTGCTGCCCGGAGATGGGCCTCTTACGTGTGCGATTACGCCCAAAAGCCCGCAACTGTCCACCCAGGACCATTGCGTGGTGGGAGCGCCATGTACCTTGGCAGTGGTATCCGCCTGACAACACAGGTCCCCGCACAGCCGAATGCCAGAAGGACATATTATTATTAATTATTTTTATTTTTTTCTCTATATTTAGTGCTCTGTAAACGCTATGGGGTACATGCTATTGCGGGTGACTGGAGGAAGGGAGTCTTAGTGCTCATTGCCTCAGTCATGCCGTATTAGGCATCGTCCAACATCGGACCCCGGGCAGTACCTGCTATGACCAGGTGGGTATTGCCTTGGCTGCTTGGTTCGGCTACAGAGACCCCTGATCGGAGTGGGTGGCATTCGGGGAGGATGCTATCGGGAATGGCTTCCAAACGAAGTCTGCTCTCTCAAGGTGGTCCCCCACCTAAGTCTTTAACTTTTGCTTCCCTGAGAGGTTCAACTCCCTGGGAATATGCGCAGCGTGAAGGAATGGGATCCAGCTTCCCTAGGTTTCTGGTCGCTACCAGAACCGATGGGCACGATTTTAAGCTGGTGAAGTCGATCCTTTTTAGTCGGCACATCGAAGGCGTCTATGGCGAACTGGAGGAACTGAAGAAAATGCGCAACGGTAGTTTGCTTATGAAGACTCGTACAGCACTGCAAGCTGATCAGTTGCTTAAGTGCGAGCACTTTGGCGAAATCCCCGTCAAAGTGGAGGAGCATAAGTCCTTGAACCTGGTTCGCGGAGTCATCTTTCACCGCGACCTTATTTTGAACACTGACGACGAGTTGATGGAAGACATGAAGAACCGTGGCGTGACACACGTCCGGCGCATTACGCGCAAGGTCAACAGTGAAGACGTTGCCACTGGTGCCTTCATTGTCTCTTTCAAGTTGTCAGTGTTACCAGAGAAAATCAAGGTAACAACTTATCGTTGCGATGTGAGGCCGTACATCCCGCTTCCTATGCGATGCTATCAATGCCAGTGATTCGGACATATGGTATCTCGCTGTTCGAATCAGGCTGTATGTGGTACATGTGGACGAGTAGTTCACGGCGCGGAGGAGTGCACAACTCCATACAAGTGCACTAACTGCTCCGGTTTTCATTCTCCTCGGGTTCGGAATTGTCCGACATACCTGAGTGAGAAGAAGATCCAGGAGATCAAGACCCTGGATGGTCTTTCCTACCAGGAAGCGCGCCGTAAGTTTCATTCTACGAATACACCTGCCCGTACACTTGACTATAGCTTGATAGCTCAGAGTCTTCCAGGTTCGTCATTTACGACCAAGACACCTGTCCAGACCGCTGCGCCCAAGGCGACTGTTGCTGCTCCCAGCAACGTCGCAAATAGTCGAAGCTCGAAGGGGGGACCACCCCACCTTCGACCAACCAGAAGTCTGTGCAGGCTGGCAGTTGCCAGCCGGCACAGCAAGGGGGGAAGACCAAGCCTCCCCCCCTAGGAGGTCGACAAAAGTCGTGCCCCAGCCGGCGGAGGCGGCATCGTCGACCAGAGCTGGGAAACCATCTCCCAGCCCGTCTAAACCTGAAAAAAGAAGGGGAAGAAGAGCGCCCGTCCTGAGCGCTCTCGGACTTCCCCTGCGAAGGAGAAGTCATGCCCCCCATCTGGGGGGTATGAGTCTGCGCCGGGAGGCACTCCTGCTCCCAAACCTGCGCGCTCTCCTCGTAGGGGACCCCGTCGCGCCCGAAAAGTGTCAAAGTTCTGGGCGGCACCCCTGCCAACTTTTGATGACGGGATGGATGTCGCACTGTCCTCTACATCTACGGATGTAGAATTAGATAGTGTTTAGGCTAACGAGCATTTTTTCGCTCATGACCTAACACTCCTTTTATAGTCCACACTATGGCACTGTTACAGTGGAATTGTAATGGTTATGACAGGCATCTTGCTGAGTTACGTCAGCACATTAGTGAGTACGCAGCGAGTATAGTCTGTATTCAGGAGACCAACTTCAGACCTGGTCATCATACGGTCTTGAGACATTTCAGACTATACTCGACAGAACGGTACTATGCTCACCGGGCGTCCGGTGGTGTTGGCTTTTTTGTACGTTCTGATACCTACAGCGAAGAGGTTCCATTAAGAACTCCCCTCGAGCCTGTAGCTGTTCGCGTTCCGCTGCTTGTCATAACAACAGTGTGTAATGTTTATTTTCTACCAAGTCACGCTCTTAACATAACTGATGTCACTGATCTTATAGATCAGCTTCCTCCTCCCTTCCTCTTGTTGGGTGATTTTAACGCCCATCACCCTATCTGGGGCTCTGAGACGCCTTGCCCCAGGGGGAGAGACCTGGAAGCATTAGTTACCGAGCTGGATTTATGTATTTTGAACACGGGGGAACCAACTCACTTTAGTGTGCGTTACGGCACATATTCTCGCATAGACGTAAGTCTATGCAGCCGAACGTTGGTTCCACTGTTTCGGTGGCATACAGACGATGATCTCTGTGACAGTGCCATTTTCCCATCATTCTTACTTTGATGAACCAAAAATCCGTCGAGGCTCCCCCTCGATGGATTTTGAAACATGCTGATAGGCCAAAGTACACATCATTAGCTGCCTTTAACGATGATATCAGGCAGACCGTCGGCGAGGAAATAACTTATATCACCCGAGTTATTCTTGCTGCTGCTGCGGAGTCCATTCCGTTCTATTCGGGGACTCCTCGCCGAAAGCTCGTTCCTTGGTGGAACGAAGAAATAGCAGCAGCTATCAAAGAACGCCGTGGCGCTCACAAACGTTACCGTCGACAGCCTACTGCGGCCAACTTGATTACATTCAAGAAACTCCGCGCTAAGGCGCGAGTTCTTATTCGTCAAAGTAAGAAGGCTTCATGGGAGAGATATGTGTCGTCTATGACGTCACATACTCCATCATCTCAAGTGTGGACTAAGCTTCGACGTATTTCGGGTATCCATGGATCATCTTCTGTACCGGGAATTTCCATTGCAGGCAATATTGTCACTGAATCCCTCCTGATTGCTGACCATCTAGCCAGTCATTTCGCGGATGTATCTGGCTCCGGGAATTACCATCCTGATTTCCTCGCTCTGAAGCGAGAGGCGGAACGGCATCACCTTAGTTTTGCCTCTCAAGCCTCAGCGGACTACAACGTGCCCTTTACGGAGTGGGAACTCCGCAGGGCCCTAGCACTTTGCAAGGACACGTCTCCTGGACCGGACAACATCCACAACCAGATGTTGAAACACATTAGTGATGATAGTCTCCTATATCTCCTTCGTGTGTTCAACCGAATCTGGACAGAGGGTGATTTTCCATCTCAGTGGCGAGAGGGAATAGTTATCCCTGTCCTCAAGCCTGACAAAGATCCTAAGAATGCAGGAAGTTACCGACCGATTTGTCTTACAAATTGCCTGTGTAAGCTATTTGAGAGGATGGTAAATTGCAGACTCGTGTGGTGTCTGGAGAAACAAGGACTCTTGTCCGAGTACCAATGTGGATTTCGAGCCGCTCGATCCACCACAGGCCACTTGGTACGCCTGGAGAGCTCTATCCAGGATGCGTTTCTCCGCAAACAGCACTTGGTAGCTGTCTTCTTTGACTTGGAGAAGGCCTACGACACCACCTGGCGATATGGGATCCTTTCAGTCCTGCATCAATGGAGATTCGGAGGTAACTTGCCGGTATTTATTGCGAATTTTTTGTCCCTCCGTCTATTCCGTGTCCGAGTAGGGAGGACATACTCGCAATACCACGTTCAATAAAATGGAGTCCCACAGGGATCGGTTCTTAGTGTCACTCTGTTCGCGATTGCCATAAACGGTATTGTCGCTGCTGCTGGTCCAGCCGTAATACCGTCCCTATATGTGGATGACTTTGCTCTGCACTATAGCTCGTGCAGTATGGCAGTCGCAGAGCGACAGCTACAGCAAGCTATTATTAGGGTGGAGAAGTGGACCTTAGAACATGGCTTTCGGTTTTCTGCCGCAAAGACCTCCGTTGTCCACTTTTGTCGTCAACGTACTCTTCACCCTCATCCTGAGCTTTATCTAAGAAATGTCGTTCTTCCAGTTGTTGACACCTACCGATTTCTTGGGCTCTTTTTGACAGTAAATTATCGTGGGAGCCACACGTGCGGGAGCTAAAAGTGCAATGCACCAAGAGGCTTAACCTCTTGAAGTTTCTTAGCAGCACTAATTGGGGAGCTGACCGCGTGGTGCTCCTGCGATTCTATCGGGCACACATTTTATCCCGGTTAGACTACGGCAGTGCAGCATATGGCTCCGCAAGGCCATGCGTTCTTGCGAAGCTGAACAGTATCCACCACAGCGGGGTTAGGTTGGCGACGGGAGCTTTTCATACTAGCCCCATCGCTAGCCTGCTCGCTGAGTCTGGTGTGCCGCCTTTACACCTGAGGCGCCAGCAAATGCTTCTTTTGTATGCTGCAAATTTGCGACAGATGCCACTTCATCCGAGCTATCCCTGCGTGTTCAACAATGGCAACCGTTTGTTGTACGTTGCTTATCCTCGTGCGACGCGGCCGGTTGGGATACGCTTGGATAGCAGTTATGAATTGTTTGACGTACCTTCGATTCCTTGCCTTGTCAGACAACCAAGTGGGGTACCTCCGTGAGTTGTACGACGACCTGAAATCATCCTGGATTTACACACTGGTCCGAAAGGAGACACGGACCCTTCGATTTATCGGAGGCTCTACCTGTCCGTTGTTGGCCGCTATCCAGGTTCAGTCGTCGTTTACACGGATGGTTCAAGGACAGATCCGAAGGTGGGCTGTGCGTTCGTTGTCGGAAATGAACGGTTTCTTTTTGCTCTCCCGGAAACCTGTAGTGTGTACACAGCGGAGCTTTATGCTATCTGTGGAGCTCTGCGGTACGTACTGTACAATGAACGCAGACACTTTCTCGTGTGTACTGACTCCTTGAGCTCGCTCCAATCTATTGATACCTGTTTCCCTCGGCACCCTCAGGTGCAGCGGATCCAGGACCTGCTGGCCGGGTGTTCGGATGGCGGCACCAGAATTACGTTTATGTGGCTCCCCAGCCACATGGGCATAGAGGGAAACGAGTTAGCAGATCAGTCGGCCAAGGAGGCAGTTACACTGCCCCCGTTGCCTTTCAAGGTTCCAGCAAGTGATATTTGCTCTCAGCTGAGACATCTGGTTATGTCTCATTGGGAGATGGAGTGGCAGGCCATCCCACTTCACAATAAGCTGAGGGCGATAAAAGGAACAACGAAGGTATGGAGGACTTCCCTTCGGGCTTCACGGAGGGAAGCCGTGGTATTATGTCGTCTTCGGATCGGCCACGGTATCTTGACGCACTCCCATCTACTGGAAGGAGAACCCCCTCCGGTGTGTACCTGCGGCAACCATCTTACCGTGGTACACATCCTTACGGAGTGTGTGGACCTGGTCGATCTACGCCGTAGTCTTAACCTTCCGAGTACTATCTCCCTTATCTTGCGCGATGACGAGCAGTCAGCAGACCTCGTCATCCGCTTTATGAGGGATAGCGGTGTGTTTTATCGTGTGTGATGATGTCCTTTGTCCTAGTGTTGTTTATGTCAGTTGCGCTTTTATCTCATTGACTTCATTTTAGTTTGTGTTGCGCATTTTAATGTGTTATTTTAACCTCTAACGTAAATTGTGCGTTAATATCTGTACTACTGGGCAATGCCTTATTCCTTCGATTTCCTGTACTTCCTCTTCTTTTAAGAGAACATAATGCATTGCGTATTAGATCCACTGATTGTTTTAATCTCACCCTCATTTTTCTTCATCACCACTCTTTTTTACCACGAACCTGCTGCGCTGGCGTAGCAGGGGGAGAAGTGATACTCCCACGTGGCGCGTCCCAGGTGGCGGATAGGGGGGTCCTAACCGGCTTGCCGGCGGACTTGAGGGAAATAAAATACCTCTCGCGGACCAAACACACACCCCCTGTGGGTGGGGGAGGCAGACGAATAATACACCCACGGTATCCCTGCCTGTCGTGAGAGCCGACTAAAAGGGGCGACCAAGGGATGGTTGTATTCGAACCATGCAACTACATGTGATTAGTACCACTACGCGGAGAACACAAAGGGTCGCTTTTACTTGTGCGTAGTACCACTCTATTAGGTACGAAATAGGTTTGTGATTAGTAGCACACAGGAGCACCGCGCGGTCGGCTTTTGCAGTACCTGTGATTAGTACCACCATATGAGCGGGACCATGGGATGATAGCTACCATGGACCTGCCTTACCTGTGATTAGTACCCACTATATGAGGAACACCACGGGATAGGGAGAGGTCCCTGTGGTTAGTACTCTTATGTGATGAACATCATAGGTTTGCGTTGCCTGTGAATGGCGCCGCAGAGTGAGAAAAACATAGGTCTGTATTAATGTCGAATTTCATAAGCTTTGAGTAGTACAATAATGTGTGGAATACCGCAAGTCTCTGCTACCATTGATTAGTACCGCAACAGGACAGATACCATGGTTCTACATTACTAGCGATAAGTACCATTCTGAGGGGCCTTTGACTTGTATTTTGGACCCATTTAGACACCAAGCATCCTCGATTTGCCTTGGAAGTGGTCCCTTGTTCAGTAATACTATTAACTATAATAGTTTTTGAGTCGGATCCACTGATTGTTTTAAATTCATGTTCATTCATTCATTCATTCGTTCATTCATTCTTCATGGCATTTTTTATTTTGGTCAGTGGATAACTTTGAACTTTTACTTTGTCGTTTCATTTCGTACCATTAGGGGCCGATGACCTCGATGTTAGGCCCCTTTAAACACCAAGCATCATCATCATTATCACTCTTTTTTAGCTCTAGTCAGTGGATACTTTTTAAAATTTTAACTTCATGTCTCATGTCATTCATTTCGTTCCATTAGGGGCCGATGACCTTCGATGTTAGGCCCCTTAAAACAACAAGCATCATCATCATCATCATCATCATTTCACCCTATTCTCTAGTCACACTTTTGTTTCTCTTACGTTTTGTAGATGTTACACTTCATGCTAGTGAAAACAGCACATCAATAGGACCTTCCATTTCAGAAATATTTTGAGTGCAAGTTTTAGGTTATTCTCCCTGTATGGTAAAGACTGTTACAAAATGCAGTATGAGCATACATGAGTTTCAAATTACAAAGCATGATACAAAGTGTACAACCTAACGCCAAGACAATAATACCTAATCAATACATGGATAACAAAAAAGGGAAAGGTCAAATTACAAAGCATGATACAAAGTGTACAACCTAACGCCAAGACAATAATACCTAATCAATACATGGATAACAAAAAAGGGAAAGATTTAAAGGGATAAGGAGGGGGAAAATAGTACCATTCCACTGTGAGGAGATACACTACACTCAGAATATCGTTCACAAAACGGAAGTTCAATGACGAAGTGTTACATAGTAGTGTGTGCCCTTAAATACGAATGTTCCATTTTCTGATACCACCCAAAACAGTCATTTTGATAATGAGGGAAAGAACCTCTCTAAATGAATAAAGATTTCTAAATGTTCTCATACCTCACTTCTTCTCGTTCTAAGATAGTTTCCTGCACACAACGTAACACTCGCAAAAAAACATGAATGACAAATTCTGCAGCAAGTCTCTCTCCAACAGTTCCAGAGAATTGCCTACATGGAGTAGTGGACTTTAGGTGGTTGTATAGTGTTTGGAGACGAGGCATCGCATGGTAAAGTCACATACACATGCGGGAAAGAATGCACTAGACGTCAAGAGAATGTACTGGAGTATTCGATGTGACCTCACGGGATTCGATGTTTTGCACAGCAGAAAATAGTGATCGTTGAGTCGTCATGGCATGAAGAGGCAAAGCAGGAGACGAAGAAATGGGCAGATGATTGTCGTATTAGCGGTCTGTAAGTAGTGTCCATTTCAAATTTTACAACAAATACCCTTTGGCACAGAAGCCCATTGATGCCTTGGTCTGCCAACACGACTGCTGCCCAGTCAGATGGTTTGCAGGTGCTGGAGTACATCGTGGTCAACGCGACATCAGCGTATAGCTCGAATTTCTTGACAGGGTCCGCTGCCCTTCGTATAAACAGTTCCTAAGTTGGTCTAACGGGACTGGGTAAACCCCGGATTTTCTCTCAGTTTAGAATTAAAATACCTAGACTGGGGGGAATTTGAAACCAGGGCCACCAGTTAATAGAAACGCATGATACCCGTACATCACGAGGATTGCCTATTTAAACAATTTAGAACTTTAATCATATATGTAAGAGTTATCCAAGGAAGGTCGGATAGGAAAGATGAAAATGTGGAGGAGTCAGGCACAATGAATTGGAATCAATCAGATTCAGCTAGTGGCCCTTTCGTCGCAAACCAATGCCCTCAAGTTAAGATCTTTTTAAGACTCACCTTTTAGTCTTATCTCACGACAGGATGAGGATGTTGTGCCACGAACATACTGCGATGGCGTAGCAGGGAGAAAGGTTTACAGTATCTGTGATTAGTACCACTATATGCGGAACACCATGGCTTGCGTTGCCTGTGATTAATATTATTATGTGAGAAACACCACGGGTCTGGGCATTGCCTGTGATTAGTACCACTATATGAGCGACACCATGGGTCTGCGTTGCCTGTAATTAGTACCAATTATGTGAGGAACACCACAGGATAGTTCGGGTCCTTGCGATTAGTACACCACGAACCTGCTACGCAGGCGTAGCAGGGGGAGAGGTGATACTCCCACGTGGCGCGTCCCAGGTGGCGGATAGGGGGGTCCTAACCGGCTTGCCGGCGGACTTGAGGGAAATAAAATACCTCTCGCGGACCAAACACACTACCCCCTGCGGGTGGGGGACGCACATGTAGAATACACCCGCGGTATCCCCTGCCTGTCGTAAGAGGCGACTAAAAGGGGCGACCAAGGGCTGACTGAATTAGAACCATGAAACTAATTTTGAATCGTACCATCACGTGGGGAACACCATAGGTTGCCTGTACTTGCGAGTAGTACCAATAGATTCGGTACGAAATAGGTTTGTGATTAGTAGCAGTAAAAGCCTGGCCTGGTGGATTCCAGTACCCGTGCGTCGTAACCATGTGTGCAACACCGCGGGTCTGGGCGTAGCCTGTGAGTTGTGCCACTATATGAGCAGCACCGTGGGTCTGCGTTGCCTGTGATTAGTACCCACTATGTGAGGAACACCACGGGAATACCGGCGCCCGTGTTTAGTACACCTAGGTGGGGGACCTTCTCGGTTTGCGTTGACTCTGAGTTGGGCCATTGTGTGAGACGCACCATAGGTCTGCGTTACTTGTACGTATTGCAATACTTGTGAGTAGTACCATCTTTTGTGGAACACCGTGAGTCTTCGCTACTTCTGATTTATACCCCAACATGACACATACCATGGTTCTATTTTACTCGCGACATGTACCATTCTGTGGGGCCTTAGACGTGGATTTTGCACCCCCTTTAGACACCAAGCATCATTGTGCTTTACAAGTGGTTCCTTGGTCGGTAATAATGTTACTTTCGATCTGTATTGAGTCCGATCCACTGGTTTTTGTTTGTTTTGTGTTTTGTTGAGTTCCTGTCCATCCATTCATTCTTCATGCCATATTTTATTTTTATTTTGGTCAGTGGATGCGTTTGCAATTTTTGTTCTTTCATTTCGTACCATTAGGGGCCGATGACCTTTGATGTTAGGCCCCTTAAAACAACAAGCATCATCATCATCATCATCAACGATTAGTACACCTATGTGAGGAACTCCAAAGGTTTGCGTTGCCTATGAGTGGCACCATTACGTGAGAAGCACCATAGGTCTGCGTTACCTGAGCAACGTACAATACAATACTTGTGAGTAGTACCATAATGTGTGGAACACCGTGAGTCTATGCTACGTTTGATTAGTACCGCAACACGAGAAATACCATGTTTTTACTTCAATAGTGATGCGTACCAATATGAGGGACCGTTGACTGGATTGTGACCCATTTAGATACGAACATCATCGATTCAGGATTATGCTTTGGAAGCAGTCCCTTTGTCGGTAATACTATTATTTTAAGAAAGTTTCAGCGAAGGTGGGGCATTGCGGGTCGGATACACTGATTGTTATAAGTTCATTATCATTGTTCATTGTCGTCCTTTTTGAATTCTAGTCAGTGGATCGATTTTGAGAATTTTAAACTTTCAGTATTGTGAGTTGTACCCACTGATTATTTTAAATTCATATTCATCCATTCATTTTTCATCATCAAGTTTTAGAATTCTGGTCAGTGGATTAATATTGACTTTTAAATTGTAATTACATTTCGTAACATAAGGTGCCGATGGCCTAGCTGTTAGGCCCCTTTAAAAACAAGCATTATCATCATAACCATCATCATCGAGGATATTGTGGAGGTATTATTACGCGCCCCGAACCCCCACCCGCAGAGGGTCCCGTTAAACAGATGATATGCATGGTAATCATATATCGTCTTCGTCTTTCAGGTAGTAGTCATTATTGTGTTCTTTACTTTCCCGTATTTTATATATTTCACATCAGTTCCATCTCAGTAACTTAAACCATAGGTCATCAACTCGTTGCTCCAGAGAGCACTAGTTCCCCGGCTATTGACGGTTGGCTGTCGAGGGAGAACGGAACAGTAGACAAGCTTCATGGATTCAAATTCCAGGCACAGCTTGAGAAATAAAGACTAATTTTCGCAGGTCTGCGGAGTGAGATATTGTCACGTCAAAATAAACAAATTGTCTGTTAGCCATTATCACACTTAATAACAGTGAAAGAGTTAAGTGGGACAATATCTACTTTCCGTTTCTCCTCAAACATGTTACTTTTTAGTTCTTCTAGCAAAGCTATCCTTTCCTGGCTTTTACATTTACCATACTTTTTGGCATGATAGTAGACCCATTAGTAAATTGCAAAGTTTTATTCTTGTGTAGTTTACTTTTTTATATTTCACATGTGAATTTTATTGAACATACTATTAAATGAGTAAAGATAACTGAATATTTTATTGCAAATGGAGAATTCTACAATTTTATGTTGTCCTTCTAAATACTTTTCCCCCGTTAAAGGCTGAATCTTGTTAACGGCAATGGCCTGCGTTGTGCACAAATATGTTCCGTCGTGAATGATACTTGTGAACTTGAACAAAGTGTGATCCACGTCATTCACAAAATACGCCGAGACATGGTACGCATGACGTCATGAATTCTCCCTCCCCTACTACTCAGTTCTTCCTACCCCTCGGATACACAGAGCACGCTGACTCCGCAGTTACATAGCTCTGAGTGATCTAATCAATCAATATGATATTTTCTTTATTTCTAACTAACGAACGCTTTAATGTCGTTAAAATTCAACACTTGTCCAGTTAGCTTAAAACGAACGAAGTGTAGACAAACTGGAAAGCCGTACGAGACGTCCAATACATCATTGATTGTTTTTCTTTACGCAGCAGTTATACTATAGGTGCCTTTTTATGTAGAACGTCAACTGAATTACTTACAGCTCAAATCTGTGTTAACTATGTTAAATACATCAAATCTTAGTCCATAAAGAAGAAAGATGATTTCTCTCCGACCATTAATAACGCATGAATTATGGTATGTCTTTACTTAGTAGGTCAATCCATTAAAGCCCTCACAAGAAAAACAGTGTCCCGTTAAGATTAAGTAAATAATACCTTATCTTCATGAAACGTCTACCAATGAATTACGGAAGTGTTATTTAATGTTATTTTGTGGTCTGTTTTTTATACTCCACTGTTTTCGTTATGTTGATCAGTAATTCTAGACTCAAGAGGATATTAGAGAGAAATTCTTGCTTCTGGCGGTCAGTGAAATAGTGACAGAGATTGGGAGGCATATCTCCCAGCAGAGAAAGAATTGCTAAATCAAAAGATAGTGGCAGAAAGCAGTTCATGGGCCTACCACGAGGTTTGTAATATTTTAATAGCGAAGAAGACGGAAACACGTACCTCTTCGCAGTGTTCGTCTTCGTAAGTGATGATCTATCACACCCACTTCAGGAAAAGATTGATATGTAAATTATTATAGACTGTGCGGTGTCCCATAAGGCTGCATGTGGGTGGAGGGACTGGAAGAAAGTGAAAGGAAAGTGAACAGCGGATTGAAATGGAAGTTCTACGAAACTACCCTCGTTACCTCAGTGCACGTGCTGAATAAACAGCACTAGGCTAACTGATGATGTTAACGACCCGTCAAATGCCTCCTACAGGACAAATATCAATCCTTACGTACCGGGCGAGTTGGCCGTGCGCGTAGAGGCGCGCGGCTGTGAGCTTGCATCCGGGAGATAGTAGGTTCGAATCCCACTATCGGCAGCCCTGAAAATGGTTTTCCGTGGTTTCCCATTTTCACACCAGGCAAATGCTGGGGCTGTACCTTAATTAAGGCCACGGCCACTTCCTTCCAGCTCCTAGGCCTTTCCTATCCCATCGTCGCCATAAGACCTATCTGTGTCGGCGCGACGTAAAGCCCCTAGCAAAAAAAAAAAAAAATCCTTACGTAGAATGTCATACATTGACCTACAGTGATTGCTGTAAACAAGTTTGAGATACATATATATACAGTGTGAAATCGTAATATGTGAAACATGTTTGAGCACTGTACTTTCGTGATTTTCAAAGACGACACAGTACTGGAGTTTGATCCCACAGGCGTTCTTATACGTCGATAAAACTGTCGACACGAGGTTGGTTTATTGGAGTCTTTCCAAATATAATCGGACCGAGCTAACTTGCGCTCAGGAAGCCAGCACTCTACCGTCTGAGCTAAGTTCCGAGCTATTATATCTCTTACCCCTGTGGGTGGGGGACGCAGATATAGAATACACCCACGGGATCCCTGCCTGTCGTAAAGGGCCACTAAAATGGGCGACCAAGGGATGCTTGTCTTAGAACCATGAAACTACTTTTGATTAGTACCATCACGCGGGGAACACCATGGGTCGCCTGTACTGGCGAGTAGTACTGTACCACTATATTAGGTACGAAATAAGTTTATGATTAGTAGCAGCAAAGAGTGTGTCACTGTGGGTTTCAAGTACCCGTGAGTCGTACGCGTGTGAGCAACACCACGGGTCTGGGCGTTGCCTGTGATTAATACCACTATATTAGCGACACCATGGGTCTGCGTTGCCTGTGCTTAGTACCCACTATGTGAGGAACACCACGGGAATACCGGCGCCCCTGATTAGTACACTTAGGTGAGGAACACAATCGGTTTGCGTTGCCTATGTGTGGCGCCATTATGTGAGAAACACCATAGGTCTGCGTTACCTGTACGACGTCAAATACTTGTGAGTAGTACCATCATGTGTGGAACACCGTGAGTCTACGCTACTTCTGACTAGTACCCCAACAAGACAAATACCATGGTTCTCGTCTAATAGCGATAAGTACTTTTTTTTACTAGGGGCTTTACGTCGCACCGACACAAATAGGTGTTATGGCGACGATGGAATAGGAAAGGCCTAGGAGTTGGAAGGAAGCGGACGCGGCCTTAATTAAGGTACAGCCCCAGCATTTGCCTGGTGTGAAAATGGGAAACCACCGGGCGAGTTGGCCGTGTGCGTAGAGGCGCGCGGCTGTGAGCTTGCATCCAGAGGATAGTAGGTTCGAATCCCACTATCGGCAGCCCTGAAAATGGTTTTCCGTGGTTTCCCATTTTCACACCAGGCAAATGCTGGGGCTGTACCTTAATTTAGGCCACACCACGAACCTGCTACGGTGGCGTAGCAGGGGGAGAGGTGATACTCCCACGTGGCGCGTCCCAGGTGGCGGATAGGGGGGTCCTAACCGGCTTGCCGGCGGACTTGAGGGAAATAAAATACCTCTCGCGGACCAAACACACTACCCCCTGCGGGTGGGGGACACACATGCAGAATACACCCGCGGTATCCCCTGCCTGTCGTAAGAGGCGACAAAAAGGGGCGACCTTGGCGTGGACATGGATTGCGGTTTGGTATAATGTGATGGACCTCCTGTGGATGGGAGAGGCTGAATACATCCATAGGTAATCCCTGCCTGTCGTAGAAGGCGACTTAAAGGGTCATGTGGCCATGGTCCCCTCTTTATTTTTTTATTATTTTTCCGAGGGTCAGATGGAGACCATTCAAAATTTGATGTGCGTGCTGCCCGGCGATGGAGCTCCTATGTGTGCGACTACGCTCGAAAGCCCGTGCCAGCAACCACCCAGGACGCGGCGGGTGGGAGTATCATGTACCCGGGCAGTGGTATCCGCCTGACAACGCAGGTCCCCGCACAGCCGAATGCCAGAAGGACATATTATTATTAATTATTTTTATTTATTTTTCCTATTGTTAGTGCTCTGTACACGCTATGGGGTACATGCTATTGCGGGTGACTGGAGGAAGGGAGTCCTAGTGCTCATTGCCTCAGTCATCCCGTATTAGGCATCGTTCAACATCGGACCCCGGGCAATACCTGCTACGACCAGGTGGGTATTGCCTTGGCTGCTTGGTTCGGCTACAGAGACCCCTGATCGGAGTGGGTGGCATTCGGGGAGGATGCTATCGGGCATGGCTTCCAAACGAAGTCGGCTCTCCCAAGGTGGTCGCCCACCTAAGTCTTTAACTTTTGCTTCCCTGAGAGGTTCAACTCCCTGGGAACATGCGCAGCGTGAAGGAATGGGATCCAGCTTCCCTAGGTTTCTGGTCGCTACCAGAACCGATGGGCACGATTTTAAGCTGGTGAAGTCGATCCTGTTTAGTAGACACATCGAAGGCGTCTATGGCGAACTGGAGGAACTAAAGAAAATGCGCAACGGTAGTTTGCTTCTAAAAACTCGTACAGCACTGCAAGCTGATCAGTTGCTTAAGTGCGAGCACTTTGGCGACATCCCCGTCAAAGTGGAGGAGCATAAGTCCTTGAACCTGGTTCGCGGAGTCATCTTTCACCGCGACCTTATTTTGAACACTGACGACGAGTTGATGGAAGACATGAAGAACCGTGGCGTGACACACGTCCGGCGCATTACGCGCAAGGTCAACGGTGAAGACGTTGCCACTGGTGCCTTCATTGTCTCTTTCAAGTTGTCAGTGTTACCAGAGAAAGTCAAGGTAACAACTTATCGTTGCGATGTGAGGCCGTACATCCCGCCTCCTATGCGATGCTATCAATGCCAGCGATTCGGACATATGGTCTCTCGCTGTTCGAATCAGGCTGTATGTGGTACATGTGGACGAGTAGCTCACGGCGCGGAGGAGTGCACAACTCCATACAAGTGCACTAACTGCTCCGGTTTTCATTCTCCTCGGGATCGGAACTGTCCGACATACCTGAGTGAGAAGAAGATCCAGGAGATCAAGACCCTGGATGGTCTTTCCTACCAGGAAGCGCGCCGTAAGTTTAATTCTACCAATATACCTGCCCGTACACTCGACTATAGCTTGATAGCTCAGAGTCTTCCAGGTTCGTCATTTACGACCAAGACACCTGTCCAGACCGCTGCGCCCAAGGCGACTGTTGCTGCTCCCAGCAACGTCGCAAATAGTCAAAGCTCGAAGGGGGGGACCACCCCACCTTCGACCAACCAGAAGTCTGTGCCGGCTGGGAACTGCCAGCCGGCACAGCAAGGGGGGAAGACTAAGTCTCCCCCCCCTAGGAGGTCGACGAAAGTCGTGCCCCAGCCGGCGGAGGCGGCTTCGTTGACCAGGGCTGGGAAACCATCTCCCAGCCCGTCTAAACTCGAAAAGAAAAAGGGGAAGAAGAGCGCCCGTCCTGAGCGCTCTCGGACTTCCCCTGCGAAGGAGAAGTCATGCCCTCCACCTGGGGGATATGAATCTGCGCCGGGAGGCACTCCTGCTCCCAAACCTGCGCGCTCTCCTCGTAGGGGACCCCCTCGCGCCCGAAAAGCGTCAAAGTTCTGGGCGGCACCCCTGCCATCTTTTGATGACGGGATGGATGTCGCGCTGTCCTCTACATCTACGGATGTAGAACTAGATAGTGTTTAGGCTTACGAGCATTTTGTCGCTCATAACCTAACACTCCTTTTATAGTCCACACTATGGCACTGTTACAGTGGAATTGTAACGGTTATGACAGGCATCTTGCTGAGTTACGTCAGCTTATTAGTGAGTACGCAGCGAGTATAGTCTGTATTCAGGAGACCAATTTCCGACCTGGTCATCACACGGTCTTGAGGAATTTCAAACTATACTCGACAGAACGATACTATGCTCACCGGGCTTCCGGAGGCGTTGGCATTTTTGTACGTTCTGATAGCTACAGCGAAGAGGTTCCATTAAGAACCCCTCTTGAGGCTGTAGCTGTTCGCGTTCCGCTGCCTGTCATAACAACAGTGTGTAATGTTTATTTTCCACCAGGTCACGCTCTTAACGTAACTGATGTCACTGATCTTATAGATCAGCTTCCACCTCCCTTCCTCTTATTGGGCGATTTTAACGCCCATCACCCCATCTGGGGCTCTGAGACGCCTTGCCCCAGGGGGAGAGAGCTGGAAACATTAGTAACAGAGCTGGATTTATGTATTTTGAACACGGGGGAACCAACTCACTTTAGTGTACGTTACGGCACATATTCTCGCATAGACGTAAGTCTATGCAGCCGAACGTTGGTTCCACTGTTTCGGTGGCATACACACGATGATCTCTGTGACAGTGACCATTTTCCCATCATTCTTACTTTGATGAACCAAAAATCCGTCGAGGCTCCCCCTCGATGGATTTTGATACATGCTGATTGGCCAAAGTACACATCGTTAGCTGTCTTTAACGATGATATCAGGCAGACCGTCGGCGAGGAAATAACTTATATAACCCGAGTTATTCTTGCTGCTGCTGCGGAGTCCATTCCGTTCTACTCGGGGACTCCTCGCCGAAAGCTCGTTCCTTGGTGGAACGAAGAAATAGCCTCAGCTATCAAAGAACGCCGTCGCGCTCACAAACGTTACCGTCGACAGCCTACTGCGGCCAACTTGATAACATTCAAGGAACTCCGCGCTAAGGCGCGAGTTCTTATTCGCCAAAGTAAGAAGGCTTCATGGGAGAGATATGTGTCGTCTATGACGTCACATACTCCATCATCTCAAGTGTGGACTAAGCTTCGACGTATTTCGGGTATCCATGGATCATCTTCTGTACCGGGAATTTCCATTGCAGGTAATATCGTCACTGAATCCCTCCTGATTGCTGACCATCTAGCCAGTCATTTCGCGGATGTATCCGGCTCCGGGAATTACCATCCTGATTTCCTCGCTGTGAAGCGAGAGGCAGAACGTCATCACCTTAGTTTTGCCTCTCAAGCTTCAGAGGACTACAACGTGCCCTTTACGGAGTGGGAACTCCGCAGCGCCCTAGCGCTTTGCAAGGACACGTCTCCTGGACCGGACAACATCCACAACCAGATGTTGAAGCACCTTAGTGATGAAAGTCTACTCTATCTCCTTCGTGTGTTCAACCGTATCTGGATGGAGGGTGCTTTTCCGTCTCAGTGGCGAGAGGGCATAGTCATTCCTGTCCTCAAGCCTGACAAAGATCCTAAGTATGCAGGAAGTTACAGGCCGATTTGTCTTACCAACTGCCTGTGTAAGCTATTTGAGAGGATGGTAAATCGCAGACTCGTGTGGTGTCTGGAGAAACAAGGACTCTTGTCCGAGTACCAATGTGGATTTCGAGCCGCTCGATCCACCACAGACCACTTGGTACGCCTGGAGAGCTCTATCCAGGATGCGTTTCTCCGCAAACAGCACTTGGTAGCTGTCTTCTTTGACTTGGAGAAGGCCTACGATACCACCTGGCGATATGGCATCCTTTCAGTCCTGCATCAATGGAGATTCCGAGGTAACTTGCCGGTATTTATTGCGAATTTTTTGTCCCTCCGTCTATTCCGTGTCCGAGTAGGGAGGACATATTCGCAATACCACGTTCAAGAAAATGGAGTCCCACAGGGATCGGTTCTTAGTGTCACTCTGTTCGCGATTGCCATAAACGGTATTGTCGCTGCTGCTGGCCCAGCCGTAATACCGTCCCTATATGTGGATGATTTTGCTCTGCACTATAGCTCGTGCAGTATGGCAGTCGCAGAGCGACAGTTACAGCAAGCTATTAGGAGGGTGGAGAAGTGGACCTTAGAACATGGCTTTCGGTTTTCTGCCGTAAAGACCTCCGTTGTCCACTTTTGTCGTCAACGTACACTTCACCCTCATCCTGAGCTTTATCTAGGTAATGTCGTTCTTCCAGTTGTTGACACCTACCGATTTCTTGGGCTCCTTTTTGACAGTAAATTATCGTGGGAGCCACACGTGCGGGAGCTAAAAGTGCAATGCACCAAGAGGCTTAACCTCTTGAAGTTTCTTAGCAGCACTAATTGGGGAGCTGACCGCGTGGTGCTCCTGCGATTCTATCGGGCACACATTTTATCTCGGTTAGACTACGGCAGTGCAGCATATGGCTCCGCAAGACCAAGCGTTCTTGCGAAGCTGAACAGTATCCACCACAGCGGGGTTAGGTTGGCGACGGGAGCTTTTCGTACTAGCCCCATCGCTAGCCTGCTCGCTGAGTCTGGTGTGCCGCCTTTACACCTGAGGCGCCAGAAAATGCTTTTTTCGTATGCTGCAAATTTGCGACAGATGCCACTTCATCCGAGCTATCCCTGCGTATTCAGCAATGGCAACCGTTTGTTGTACGTTGTTCATCCTCGTGCGACGCGGCCGGTTGGGATACGCTTGGATAGCAGTTATGAATTGTTTGACGTACCTTCGATTCCTTGCCTTGTCAGACAACCAAGTGGGGTACCTCCGTGGGTTGTACGACGACCTGAAATCATCCTGGATTTGCACACTGGCCCGAAGGGAGACACGGACCCTTCGATTTATCGGAGGATCTATCTGTCCGTTCTTGGCCGCTATCCAGGTTCAGTCGTCGTTTACACGGATGGTTCAAGGACAGATACGAAGGTGGGCTGTGCGTTCGTTGTCGACAATGATCGCTTTCTTTTTGCTCTCCCGGACACCTGTAGTGTGTACACGGCAGAGCTCTATGCTATCTGTGAGGCTCTGCGGTACGCACTAGACAATGAGCGCCGACACTTTCTCGTGTGTACTGACTCCTTGAGTTCGCTTCAGGCTATTGATACCTGTTTCCCTCGACACCCTCTGGTGCAGCGGATCCAGGACCTGCTGGCCCGGTGTTCGGATGCCGGCACCAGAATTACGTTTGTGTGGCTCCCCAGCCACATGGGCATAGAGGGAAACGAGTTAGCAGATCAGGCTGCCAAGGAGGCAGTTACACTGCCCCCGTTGCCTTTCAAGGTTCCAGCAAGTGATATTCGCTCTCAGCTGAGACATCTGGTTATGTCTCATTGGGAGATGGAGTGGCAGGCCATCCCACTTCCCAATAAGCTGAGAGCGACTAAAGGAACAACGAAGGTATGGAGGACTTCCCTTCGGGCTTCGCGGAGGGAAGCCGTGGTATTATGTCGCCTTCGGATCGGCCACGGTATCTTGACGCACTCCCATCTACTGAAAGGAGAACCCCCTCCGGTGTGTACCTGCGGCGACCATCTTACCGTGGTACACATTCTTACGGAGTGCGTGGACCTGGTCGATCTGCGCCGTAGTCTTAACCTTCCGAGTACTATCTCCCTTATCTTGCGCGATGACGAGCAGTCAGCAGACCTCGTCATCCGCTTTATGAGGGATAGCGGTCTGTTTTATCGTGTGTAATGATGTCCTTTGTGCTTGTATCTTTGTGTCAATTACGCTCTTATCCTATTGACTTCATTTTAGTTTGTGTTGCGTATTTTAATGTGTTCTTTTAACGTCCAATGTAAAGTATGTATATATATCTGTACTAGCAGGCAATGCCTTATTCCATTATCTCCTGTAATTTTTCTTCTTTTGTTCCAAAATAAGGCATTGCGCATTAGATCCACTGATTGTTTTAATTTCATACTCATTTTTCATCGCATTTTTTTTAAAACTCTAATCAGTGGCTACGTTTTAAATTTTAACTATCATATGTCATTTCGTTCATCTCGTTCCATTAGGGGCCGATGACCTTCGATGTTAGGCCCTTTAAAACAACAAGCATCATCATCATCAATTTAGGCCACGGCCGCTTCCTTCCAACTCCTAGGCCTTTCCTATCCCATCGTCGCCGTAAGACCTATCTGTATCGGTGCGACGTCAAGCCCATAGCCAAAAAAATGGGAAACCACGGAAAATCATCTTCAGGGCTGCCGATAGTGGGATTCGAACCTACTATCTCTCGGATGCAAGCTCACAGCCGCGCGCCTCTACGCGCACGGCCAACTCGCCCGGTGCGATAAGTACTGTACCGGATGGTACACCTTCACGACGCACATTTATATCTTCCGCCTTAAAGTACTCCACTACAGGAGAAACTGTGAAATTAAAACTGGACCTACACAAATCTTTCCTCTGAAGATGTCACTGTGTGAAGTTCGACTTGTTTTTGTTTTCCATTGATCAAGAAGTGTGGACATTCTCTCCTAGATGTCTCCGCTAACATACTATGAGCATGCACCCTGGTGCGAAGTGAGGGAACTTAATTTGAAGAAATTTTGTTTTCACAAGTTTGTTCTTTACTAAATATTGTTCATTCTTTTGTGGGTTGGCAATATTAATCTTTTCTTTCCGCCAGTTTTGAACTTAGCCAATCCAGAAATTCTGTAATTAATTTTTGAGCAATCGTGTCTTTCTTCTTCAATTTTCAGTGTACCTTCCAGACTGACCAATAAAGTAAGAGCATGTGGCTTGGTTATATAATGATAGGTCTAGAACTTTCCCCGAGGGTATAAAACTGCTGATTTTCTTGTCTCTCGGCCACTTCATCAACATCCAACTTAGTGTATGGACGTGTAGCAGGAGGCGGGAAGCGCCTCTTCCATCAGGCAGCAGTTCTTTAGTAACGTAATGGCCGCTTAACATCTTCATTTCTTGCTAGCTCAGCAGAATAACCTGCGGGAAAGGTCCGAAACATTTACAATGTAACCTACCCTTCCAAAAAAAAAAAGGTAAATATGTGCCGGTTTATGTAAATATCTTCAACTGTAAATCGGGGATAGACAGTGCTTTACCCTCTCGAGCTACCCTTCATTTTGGTTTGAGGTGACTACGTTTTGGTAACTGATTTCCTTCTTTCCCTTTAAGTTTCAAAATTTCTTCATTATGCGAGTCACCTCCATAGTCTGGGAATAGCCCCTGTTTCATCGGCCTAGTGCCTCTTAGGTTTTAAGAATATATTTAGGAGTGCAGTACTCGCCTCAATTCTTTTTCATATTTCGGGCCATTTACTTAACCTGTTCTTTCCCTGCTAAGGCCAAGTAGATTGGGTACAAGATACCCTCGTGTCATTGGTGTAAGTCGTGCCTTGATGGCAATTTATTGTAAAGTCTGACATAGGCTTGGAAAAGAGCGCATATGCTCTTTTCTGGCGTTGTAAGAAATCCTCTGGGAGCAAATTTAAAACAAGATTCAGAAAAGAGAGAGAGAAAAAAAATTAAATCTTAATTTTTTTTATCTCTCTCTTTTCTGAATCTTGTTTTAAATTTGCTCTGTAATTGTTATCTCACGAAGTGAGAGTTTAACTTATTGGTTGTCAAAAAAATATAACCTTCCATTTCTGTTTAAATTCTCTCTTGACAAAGTAGTTAGACCCATTCACACCCGCACCTTCTTGCACTCTGCCCCACGAACCTGCTACGCAGGCGTAGCAGGGGGTGACGTGATACTCCCACGTGGCGCGTGCCAGGTGGCGGATAGGGGGGTCCTAACCGGCTTACCGGAAGACTTGAGAGAAATAAAATACCTCTCGCGGACCAAACACACTACCCCCTGCGGGTGGGGAACGCACATGTAGAATACACCCGCAGTATCCCCTGCCTGACGTATGAGTCGACTAAAAGGGGCGAACTAAGCGCAGACATGGATTGCGGTTTGGTATAATGTGTCGGACCTCCTGTGGATGGGAGGGGTTGAATACATTCACAGGTAATCCCTGCCTGTCGTAGAAGGCGACTTAAAGGGACATGTGGCCATGGTCCCCTCTTTATTTTTTATTATTTTTCCGAGGGTCAGATGTAGAACATTTCCAAATTTAGATGTGCGTGCTGCCCGGAGATGGGCCTCTTACGTGTGCAATTACGCCCAAAAGCACACAAATGTCCAAACAGGACCATTGCGTGGTGGGAACACCATGTACCTTGGCAGTGGTATCCGCCTGACAACACAGGTCCACGCAAAGCCGAATGCCAGAAGGACATACTATTATTATTATTATTAATTTTTAATGTTTTCTCTATATATAGTGCTCTGTACACACTATGGGGTACATGGTATTACGGGTGACTGGAGGAAGGGAGTGTTAGTGCTCATTGTCTCAGTCATCCCGTATTAGGCATCGTCGAACATCGGACCCCGGGCAGTACCTGCTATGACCAGGTGGGTATTGCCTTGGCTGCTTGGTTCGGCTACAGACACCACTGATCGGAGTGGGTGGCATTCGGGGAGGATGCTATCGGGCATGGCTTCCAAACGAAGTCGGCTCTCTCAAGGTGGTCCTCCACCTAAGTCTTTAACTTTTGCTTCCCTGAGAGGTACAACACCCTGGGAACATGCGCAGCGTGAAGGAATGGGATCCAGCTTCCCTAGGATTCCGGTCGCTACCAGAACCGATGGGCACGATTTTAAGCTGGTGAAGTCGATCCTTTTAGTAGGCACATCGAAGGCGTCTATGGCGACCTGGAGGAACTTAAGAAAATGCGCAACGGCAGTTTGCTTCTAAAGACGCGTACAACACTGCAAGCTGATCAGTTGCTTAAGTGCGAGGACTTGGCGAAATCCCCGTCAAAGTGGAGGAGCATAAGTCCTTGAACCTGGTTCGCGGAGTCATCTTTCACCGCGACCTTATTTTGAACACTGACGACGAGTTGATGGAAGACATGAAGAACCGTGGCGTGACACACGTCCGGCGCATTACGCGCAAGGTCAACGGTGAAGACGTTGCCACTGGTGCCTTCATTGTATCTTTCAAGTTGTCAGTTTTATCAGAGAAAGTCAAGGTAACAACTTATCGTTGCGATGTGAGGCCGTACATCCCGCCTCCTATGCGATGCTATCAATGCCAGCGATTCGGACATATGGTATCTCGCGTTCGAATCAGGCTGTATGTGGTACATGTGGACGAGTAGCTCACGGCGTGGAGGAGTGCACAACTCCATACAAGTGCACTAACTGCTCCGGATTTCATTCTCCTCGGGATCGGAATTGTCCGACATACCTGAGTGAGAAGAAGATCCAGGAGATCAAGACCATGGATGGTCTTTCTTACAAGGAAGCGCGCCGTAAGTTTAATTCTACGAATATACCTGTCCGTACACTTGACTATAGCTTGATAGCTCAGAGCCTTCCAGGTTCGTCATTTACAACCTCGACACCTGTCCAGACCGCTGCGCCCAAGGCGACTGTTGCTGCTCCCAGCAACGACGAAAAGAGTCAAAGCTCGAGGGGAGGGGACCACCCCACATTTGACCAACCAGAAGTCTGTGTAGGCTGGCAGTTCCCAGCCGGCAGAGCAAGGGGGCAAGACTAATTCTCTTCCCCCCCCTAGGAGGTCGACGAAAGTCGTGCCCCAGCCGGCGGAGGCGGCGTCGTCGACCAGGGCTGGGAAACCATCTCCCAGCCCGTCTAAACTCGAAAAGAAGAAGGGGAAGAAGAGCGTCCGTGCTGAGCGCTCTCGGACTTCCCCTGCGAAGGAGAAGACATGGCCCCTCCAGAGGGTTATGAGTCTGCGCCGGGAGGTACTCCTGTTCTCAAACCGGCGCGCACTCCTCGTAGGGGACCACCTCGCGCCCGAAAAGCGTCGAAGTTCTGGGGGGCACCCCTGCAATCTTTTGATGACTGGATGGATGTCGCGATGTCCTCTACACCTACGGATGTAGATTTAGATAGTGCTTAGGCTTACGAGCATTATTTCGCTCATAACCTAACACTCCATTTATAGTCCACACTATGACACTGTTACAGTGGAATTGTAACGGTTATGACAGGCACCTTGCTGAGTTACGTCAGCTCATTAGTGAGTACGCAGCGAGTATAGTCTGTATTCAGGAGACGAACTTCAGACCTGGTCATCATACGGTCTTGAGAAATTTCAGACTGTACTCGACAGAACGGTACTATGCTCACCGGGCGTCCGGTGGTGTTGGCATTTTTGTACGTTCTGATACCTACAGCGAAGTAGTCCCATTAAGAACTCCCCTCGAGGCTGTAGCTGTTCCCGTTCCGCTGCCTGTCATAACAACAGTGTGTAATGTTTATTTTCCACCAGGTCAGGCTCTTAACATAACTGATGTCACTGATCTTATAGATCAGCTTCCAAATCCCTACCCTTATAGGGCGATTTTAACGCCTTTCACCCCATCTGGGGTTCTGAGACGCCTTGCCCCAGGTGGAGTGAGCTGGAAACATTAGTATCTGAGCTGGATTTATGTATTTTGACAACGGGGAAACCAACTCACTTTAGTGTGCGTTACGGCACATATTCTCGCATAGACGTAAGTCTATGCAGCCGAACGTTGGTTCCACTGTTTCGGTGGCATACACACGATGATCTCTGTGACAGTGACAATTTTCCCATCATTCTTACTTTGATGAACTAAAAATCCGTCGAGGCTCCCCCTCGATGGATTTCGAAACATGCTGATTGGCCAAAGTACTCATCGTTAGCTGCCTTTAACGATGATATTAGGCAGACCGTCAGCGAGGAAATAACTTACATCACTCGAGTTATTCTTGCTGCTGCTGAGGAGTCCATTCCGTTCTACTCGGGGACTCCTCGCCGAGAGCTCGTTCCTTGGTGGAACGAAGAAATAGCAACAGCTATCAAAGAGCGCCGTCGCGCTCACAATCGTTACCGTAGACAGCCTACTGCGGCCAACTTGGTAACATTCAAGAAACTCCGTGCTAAGGCGCGAGTTCTTATTCGTCAAAGTAAGAAGGCTTCATGGGAGAGATATGTGTCGTCTATGACGTCACATACTCCATCTCAAGTGTGGACTAAGCTTCGACGTATTTCGCGTATCCAAGGATCATCTTCTGTACCGGGAATTTCCATTGCAGGCAATATTGTCACTGAATCCCTCCTTATTGCTGACCATCTAGCCAGTCATTTCGCGGATGTATCTGGCTCCGGGAATTACCATCCTGATTTCCTCGCTGTGAAGCGAGAGGCAGAACGTCATCACCTTAGTTTTGCCTCTCAAGCTTCAGAGGACTACAACGTGCCCTTTACGGAGTGGGAACTCCGCAGCGCCCTAGCGCTTTGCAAGGACACGTCTCCTGCACCGGACAACATACACAACCACATGTTGAAACACCTTAGTGATGATAGTCTACTCTATCCCCTTCGTGAGTACAACCGTATCAGGATGGAGGGTGATTTTCCGTCTCAGTGGCGAGAGGGCATAGTCATTCCTGTCCTCAAGCCTGACAAAGATCCTAAGTATGCAGGAAGTTACAGGCCGATTTGTCTTACAATCTGCCTGTGTAAGCTATTTGAGAGGACGGTAAATTGCGGACTCGTGTGGTGTCTGGAGAAACAAGGACTCTTGTCGGAATACCAGTGTGGTTTTCGAGACGCTCGATCCACCACTGACCACTTGGTCCGTCTGGAGAGCTCTATCCAGGATGCTTTTCTCCGTAAACAGCACTTGGTAGCTGTTTTCTTTGACTTGGAGAAGGCCTACGACACCACATGGCGATATGGTATCCTTTCAGTCCTGCATCAATGGAGATCCGAGGTAACTTGCCGGTATTTATTGCGAATTTTTTGTCTCTCCGCCTATTCCGTGTCCGAGTAGGGAGGACATATTCGCTATATCACGTTCTGGAAAATGGAGTCCCACAGGGATCGGTCCTTCGTGTCACTCTGTTCGCGATTGCCATAAACGGTATTGTCGCTGCTGCTTGTCCATCAGTAATACCGTCGCTATACGTGGACGATTTTGCTCTGCACTATAGGTCGTGCAGCATGGCAGTCGCAGAGCGACAATTACAGCAAGCTATTAGGAGGGTGGAGAAGTGGACCTTAGAACATGGCTTTCGGTTTTCTGCCGCAAAGACCTCGGTTGTCCACTTTTGTCGTCAACGCACTCTTCACGCACATCCTGAGCTTTATCTAGGAAATGTCATTCTTCCAGTTGTTGACACCTACCGATTTGTTGGGCTCCTTTTTGACAGTAAATTATCGTGAGAGCCTCACGTGCGGGAGCTAAAAGTGAAATGCACCAAGAGGCTTAACCTCTTGAAGTTTCTTAGCAGCACTAATTGGGGAGCTGACCGCGTGGTGCTCCTGCGATTCTATCGGGCACACATTTTATCCCGTTTAGACTACGGCAGTGCAGCATATGGCTCCACAAGACCAAGCGTTCTTGCGAAGCTGAACAGTATCCACCACAGCGGGGTTAGGTTGGCGACGGGAGCTTTTCGTACAAGCTCCATCGCTAGCCTCCTCGCTGAGTCTGGTGTGCCGCCTTTACACCTGAGGCGCCAGCAACTCCTAATTACGTATGCTGCAAATTTGCGACAGATGCCACTTCATCCGAGCTATCCCTGTGTGTTCAACAATGGCAACCGTTTGTTGTACGCTGCTTATCCTCGTGCGACGCGGCCGGTTGGGATACGCTTGGATAGCAGTTATGAATTTTTTGACGTACCTTCGATTCCTTGCCTTGTCAGACAACCAACTTGGGTACCTCCGTGGGTTGTAGGACGACCTGAAATCATCCTTGATTTGCACACTGGCCCGAAAGGAGACACGGACCCTTCGATTTATCGGAGGCTTTACCTGTCCGCTGTAGGCCGCTATCCTGGTTCAGTCGTCGTTTACACGGATTGTTCAAGGACAGATACGAAGGTGGGCTGTGCGTTCGTTGTCGACAATGATCGGTTTTATTTTGCTCTCCCGGACACCTGTAGTGTGTACACGGCAGATCTCTATGCTATCTGTGAGGCTCTGCGGTACGCACTAGACAATGAGCGCCGACACATCTTGTGTGTACTGACTCCTTGAGTTCGCTTCAGTCTATTGATACCTGTTTCCCTCGACACCCTCTGGTGCAGCGGATCCAGGTCCTGCTGGCCGGGTGTTCGGATGCCGGCACCAGAATTACGTTTGTGTGGCTCTCCAGCCACATGGGCATAGAGGGAAACGAGTTAGCAGATCAGGCTGCCAAGGAGGCAGTTACACTGCCCCCGTTGCCTTTCAAGGTTCCAGCAAGTGATATTCGCTCTCAGCTGAGACATCTGGTTATGTCTCATTGGGAGATGGAGTGGCAGGCCATCGCACTTCCCAATAAGCTGAGAGCGATAAAAGGAACAACGAAGGTATGGAGGACTTCCCTTCGGGCTTCGCGGAGGGAAGCCGTGGTATTATGTCGTCTTCGGATCGGCCACGGTATCTTGATGCACTCCCATCTACTGAAAGGAGAACCCCCTCCGGTGTGTACCTGCGGCAACCATCTTACCGTGGTACACATCCTTACGGAGTGCGTGGACCTGGTCGATCTGCGCCGTAGTCTTAACCTTCCGAGTACAATCTCCCTTATCTTGCGCGATGACGAGCAGTCAGCAGACCTCGTCATCCGCTTTATGAGGGATAGCGGTCTGTTTTATCGTGTGTGATGAGGTCCTTTGTCCTCGTGTTGTTTATGTCAGTTGCGCTTTTATCTCATTGACTTCATTTTAGTTTGTGTTGCGCATTTTAATGTGTTATTTTAACGTCTAACGTAAATTATGTGTTAATATCTGTACTACTGGGCAATGCCTTATTCCTTCGTTTTCCTGAATTTTCCCTTATGTTAATAGAACATAAGGCATTGCGTATTAGATCCACTGAATGTTTTAATCACACCCTCATTTTTCTTCATCACCATTCTTTTTTAACTCTAGTCAGTGGATACTTTTTAAAATTTTAACTTCATATCTCATGCCATTCATTTCGTTCAATTAGGGGCCGATGGCCTTCGATGTTAGGCCCCTTAAAACAAAAAGCATCATCATCATCATCCTTATCTTGCGAGATGACGAGCAGTCAGCAGACCTCGTCATCCGCTTTATGAGGGATAGCGGTCTGTTTTATCGTGTGTGATGATGTTCTTTGTCGTAGCTTTGTTTATGTCAGTTGCGCTTTTATCTCATTGACTTCATTTTAGTTTGTGTTGCGCATTTTAATGTGTTATTTTAACGTCTAACGTAAATTATGTGTTAATATCTGTACTACTGGGCAATGCCTTATTCCTTCGTTTTCCTGAATTTTCCCTTATGTTAATAGAACATAAGGCATTGCGTATTAGATCCACTGAATGTTTTAATCACACCCTCATTTTTCTTCATCACCATTCTTTTTTAACTCTAGTCAGTGGATACTTTTAAAAATTTTAACTTCATGTCTCATGTAATTCATTTCGTTCCATTAGGGGCCGATGACCTTCGATGTTAGGCCCCTTAAAACAACAAGCTTCATCATCATCATGGTTATGTCCTATTGGGAAATGGAGTGGTAGAGCAATAAAAGGAACAACGAAGGTATGGAGGACTTCCCTTCGGGCTTCGCGGATGGAAGCCGTGTTATTATGTAGCCTTCGGATCGGCCACGGTATCTTGACGCACTCTGAAAGGAGAACCCCCTCCGGTGTGTACTTGCGGGTACCATCTTACCGTGGTACAATTGCTTACGGAGTGTGTGGACCTGGTCGATCTGCGCCGTAGTCTTAACCTTTCGAGTACAATCTCCCTTATCTTGCGTGATGACGAGCAGTCAGTAGACCTCGTCATCCGCTTTATGAGGGATAGTACTTTTTTATCGTGTGTGATGATGTCCTTTGTCCTACTGTTTTTTGTGTGACTTGCGCTTTTACCCCATTGACTTCATATTAGTTTGTGTTGCGTATTTTAATGAGTTATTTTAACTGTTACCGTGTTTAGGTGGATCAGCAGAGGTGAAAGAAGGTGCGGGCTGGAATGGGTCTAACTACAAGGCCGAGAGTTTAGTTAATTTTCAAGAAAGATTTTCAATAGACAACATGATTTAACAGATTTTCACTAGGTGAAATACCAATAAAATCAAAAAATATAGGTACAATGATAATTTTACAAGCGAAAACCCAAGTTTTTAGGGGATCATTACAAGATCTGGGCTACGAACCCCAAGATCAATAATTCCTGAGCTCTCAGCTCACAACCACAATTTACCAAAGGGCAGAAAACTCCTAATTACATGGAGCACTTGCTCCCACCTAGTCATGCCAAGTCTCCTAGAGGCACCTTTCAAAATACCAAAGAGCTGACCCGCTGTCAATCTTTCAAACTTATTAAAGGCAATACCAATCTTTACAGTACCTTGCCATCGAGGCACAACTTACAAGAATTAAACAGGGGCATCTTGTACCCAGCCTACAGGGCCTTAAACGAAAAATAATGGGTTAATTAAATGGCCCAAATACCAAAATGAATGGAGGCGTAGCTTGCGCTCCTACATGAAACCTTATAAAACCTAAAGGGCACTAGGCCGTTGACACAGGGGCTATTCCCAAACTAGGGAGGTGTCTCGTATAAGAAAATTTTAATACATTAGGAGTAGAAAATCGGTTATGAAAACGTAGTCACCTCAAGTCAAAATGAAGGGGAGCTCGAGAGGGTAAAGCAGTCTCTATCCCCGATTTACAGTGAAAGTATTGATCTTTTACATAAGCCGGCACTAAGTTACATTTTTCGAAAGGTAGGTTACATTGAAAAATTTCGGACCTTCCCCGAGGGCTAAACTGCTGAGCTAGCAAGAAATAAATATGTTAAAAGGCCATTACCTTGTAGAAGAGCTGCTGGCTGATAAAAGAGTCGCTTCCCGCCTCCTGCTATACTTCCATACACTACGCTAGATGTTTTACGAGTGGCGGAGAGCCAGGAAAATCAGCAGTTTTTATACTCTCGGGGAAGATTCGAGGCCTTTCATGAATGATTAAGACACACCCACAGTCGTTTATTGGGTAGCTTACAGTTACACATCCACATTGGAGAAGAAAGACGCCATTGGCTAAAAATTAATGACAGAAATTAACGATTGACTAATTTCAAAATTGGCGGAAAGAAAGATTAATATTTCCAACCCACAAATGAAAGAACAACATTTAGTAAAGAACAAACTTATGAATACGAAATGTCTTCAAGAAAAGTTCCTTCACTTCGCACCAGGATGCAGGATCGTAGTTTTTGGTAGAGACATCTGTGAGAGAATGTCCACACTTCTTGATAATTAGAAAACAAAAACAATTCGAAATTAACTCAGTGACATCTTCTGATAAACGGTTGATTTAATTCAATTTTAAAGTTCAGAGTTTCAGCAGTAGAGGAGTACTTTAAGGCGGAAAATTCAAATGTGCGGCGTATAAGTGTACCAACCGGTACATTAACGTCTAACGTAATTTATGTGTACATATCTGTACTACCAGGCAATGCCTTATTCCTTATTCCTGTATTTTCTCTTATTTTATTAGAAAATTAGGCATTGCGTATTAGATCCAATGATTGTTTTAATCTCACCCTCATTTTTCTTCATCACCATTTTTTAAAACTGTAGTCAGTAGATACTTTTTAATATTTTAACTTCGTATCTCATGTCGTTCACCTCGTTCCATTGGGGGCCGATGACCTTCGATTTTAGGCCCCTTAAAACAACGAGCATCATCATCATCAATTTTTGTGATTAATTTCCAACCAATCCCGTATTTCTTCTTCGATTTTGAGGGTAACTTTTGAATGTAACCAATAAAATTATATGGGTGTGTCTTCATTATTCATGAAAGGTCTCGAACTTTCCCCGAGAATTTATAAACTGCGGATTTTCACGTCTCTTGGCCATTTGGTGAACATCTAACTAAGTGTGTGTGTCAAGCCGGAGGCGGGAGGTGCCTCTTTCATCAGGCAGCAGTACTCCGACAAGGTATGGCCACTTAAAATATTCCCATTTTGCTAGCTCTGCAGTTTAACCCGAGGGAAATGTTCGAAACTTCAACTATGTATCTAACTTCTTTAAAATGTAAATGTCCTTTCGGCTCATGTAAAAATTTCATAAATCTTTAACTGTAAATCGAGGATAGAGAGTGATGCACCCTCTCGAGCTCACCTTCATGTTGGTTTGAGGTGATTGCGTTTTGTAACTGGTTTGCTTCCTTCCGTAAAGTCTTAATTTTTTCTTATACGAGTCACCTCCGTAGTTTTGGAATAGCCCCTGTGTCATCGGCCTAGTGCCCCTTAGGTTTTAAGAAATCTGTTCTAAGAGTGCAAGTACTCGCCTCCATTCCATTTTGTGTTCGGGACATTTATTTAACTGTTATTTCTTTTTACACGAAGACCTATCGGTTGGGTACGAGATGCCGCTGTTTCAGTGTGTAAGCTCCAGGTATTAGGGGATTTCTGCCCTTTTGTACATTTGTACTCTTGGTAAAAATTGAGCTGGGAACTCAATAATTGTAATACTAAAGGCTTGTAGCCCGAGAATATTAAAGTTCTGGAATCTTGGATCTTTCTAAGGCTTGTTTCTAAATTGCTATGTCATTGTTATCTCACTACGTGAAAAATAGTTAAAGTTTTGTTGTTTTTCGAAAATATAACCTTTGTTAAAATTTTAAATTAACTTTAACTTTGTAGTTAGACCTATTCATCCCGTCACCTTATTTCACCTCTGCTGGTCCACGGGTAGCCCCGTAACGTTTTCAACAAACATGAATGCAATAATATTAAAAATCTAATTAAATAATACATGTAATGAACATACAATACCATGGGCTCAGTATATTTTGAGCGACCATAAGTGTACCCCCATATAAAGTAAAAGTTGCAGAATATGCCAAACGTTTTTTCTTCACTGTATGAATAGCAATATCCACTGAACCGCGTACTGTGAAACACAAAGTTTGGTCAAATGACTTATGATTTGTTCCTCTGGCTCGGAGGCTGAATGGTCTTTGCTGTCTTGAACATAAGAATTTATCTTAGGTAGGGCCCCATCCCCACAGACGCGCACCTTGTCCACAGGAATTCAGATCGAGACACTTGCACAAGGTTTCGATGGAGGCCACATGCAATGTACCCATTTATTGTAAGTGTTAATACGATTATTATTATTATTATTCCTTACATTTTCTCAATTATATGGGGTCGGAACTAAAGGGGATTAATTCGGATGTCTTTTCTGTAGTCAACGCCATGCGGAGGGATTTATTCACTGCCGTTTGTGTGGTATTTTTTTTTTTTTGCTATCTGCTTAACGTCCCACTGACACAGATAGGTGTTATGGCGACGATGGGACAGGAAAGGCCTAGGAATGGGAAGGAAGCGGCCGCGGACTTAATTAAGGTACAGCCCCAGCATTTGCCTGGTGTAAAAATGGGAAACCACGGAAAACATCTTGAGGGCTGCCGACAGTGGGGTTCGAACGCACTATGTTCCGGATGCGAGCTCACAGCTGCGCGCTCCTAACCGCACGGCCAACTCGCCCGGTGTGTGGTAGTTGGTAGTATGTGTCGTCTGTAAATGAATGTGTATTATGACGGGAATCAAATCGAGAACCTTATTAACCGAAGATGTTTACAATACAGGGAGCAGAATTATTAATAACAGTATTTATTTGTGTTAAGTAAGCGTAATTATTCTCCGTGATAGTGCTATAGATAAGTTATCGATAAGTTTAAAGAGAAAATATGTCTCCAATTTGCCTAGGATAAGCCATCTATTCCACGCAATCCCGAAATAGGCCTCAGAAATATATATTTTTTAAATCGATATTAGTGTTCATTATTTTTTATTGCGTTGAATTAGCAAAAGTACAATATTTTGAGTTGTCAAGAAATTGTAACCGTTCATATTACCTCTATTAATCTGGAGATCACCACTTTCTGGTCTTAGAATACTTAGTCTGTCTGTGTGCGGACATCCAGGAAGTATTACACTTGCTATGAAGAAAGAGCCTCTCCATGAAAGAAATTAAGTATTTAATTTATAAAACCTAATTGGTAAACAGACATCTCTCTGTCGACGCCAGGGAACAAATCTATTTCCCCGCTCAAAGCACCGCCGATCATCAGAAGTAATAAGTTGCAGGCTATTAATGAATCTGTCAGGCTACTCAGATTTTTTGCTTCGTGTTTGTCACCCTAGGTCACTCAAAACTATTTGTTGAAGTCGTTAAACATCGCCGCTAATAGACCAACATTTATTTCGAGGTCTCAATATATTTTAAGCATATTTTATGAGGATTTGGAAGTGTAAGGTGCAAACGAAGGCATTGACAGTGCTATAAAATATGAAGTATGACTTTTCTGTTGCCAGGCCGTATTTTACTTAATGAAATATTGACTAGCACTTTCATTCTTAAGCACTTAGTTTTTTCCAGGAGTATTATAATGGTACGATTTCACTGTTATACACTATTTATTGAAAATATTCTTCTCTCCAAGTGAAGTACTGTTTAGGATTAATACGAGGGCGAATCAAAAAGTGAGTTACATTTCCTATTCATGGCCATTTATGAAACCACCTACACATAGGCAACGTGGCTATGACAACATACAATGTATGTTCACTTTTCCACATAGTCCCAAAGAGGCTGTAAACATTTATTGGAACGGTCAACCAACTTTTCGATTCTGGAAGCGTAGAAATCACCTCTAGCGATATCTAACCACCCGGAGACAGTTGTTTTCACCTTCTCAACGTTTTGGAATCGTCGTCCACCAAGATCCTGTTTCAGCTTACTAAACACATGATAATCGCATGGCGCTAAGTCTGGACTGTATGCAGGATGTTGCCATACCTCCCACTTGAATTGTTGCAGCAGTTCGGACGTTTGGCGGGCCCTGTGTGGTGTTGCGTTATCGTGCAACCAAATCACACCGGCGCTCAATTTTCACCGCTGCTTTCCATTAATTGCCTTACGCAACAGGTTCAAAGTTTGAAAATCCTAAGTGAGTTGATTTGTCGTGCCTTTCGGCGTAAAATCCACGTGCACCACACCCTGCTTGTCAAAAGAACATTGCCGCTATTACATTTCCTGCTAAAGTTTGGACCTTGGCCTTCCTTCATGGTGATGTGATGTGCAACCAGTCCATCGATTTCCTCTTTGTCTTGGGGGTGAAGTGGTGGAGCCACGCTTCATCCCCTGTGATGATTTGAAGCAGAAACTCGTTGCCATCCACAGAATACCGTTGCAAAAATTAGAGTGACGATTGGAAACATTGTCCCTTGTGAACATCGGTGACCAGACTTGGCACCCATCTTTGACACTGTTCCCACGAACCTACTACGGAGGCGTGGCAGAGGGAGAGTTGATACTCCCACGTGGCGCGTCCCAGGTGGCGGATAGGGGGGTCCTAACTGGCTTGCCGGCGGACTTGAGGGAAATAAAATACCTCTCGCGGACCAAACACACTACACCTTGCGGATGGGGGACGCACATGTAGAATACACCCGCGGTATCCCCTGCCTGTCGTAAGAGGCGACTAAAAGGGGCCCAAGGGGGACTCAACTTGGGAGTGGGGATTAGCGACCACGGGGCACTTAGCTGCGTCTTGGCATTGCTTCCACTTACTTGTGCCAGGCTCCTCACTTTCGTCTATCCTATTCGACCTCCCTTGGTCAACTCTTGTTCTTTTCCGACCCCGACGGTATTAGAGCATTCGAGGCCTAGGGAGTCTTTCGTTTTCACGCCCGTCGTGGCCCTTGCCTTTCTTCGTCCGTTACTTCATATTTTCGAAGTGACGGATCCCTTCTTTCTTCTTAGTTCTCTCTCTTTACCCCCTGTGGGTGGGGGACGCAGACGAATAATACACCCACGGTATCCCCTGCCTGTCGTGAGAGGCGACTAAAAGGGGCGACCAAGGGATGATTGAATTAGAACCATGAAACGTCTGTTGGATCGTACCATCATGGGAATCAGATCGACTGATTGTTTTAATCTCATACTCATTTTCCTTCACCATTTTTTAAACTCTAGTCAGTGGATACTGTACCAGGAACCGCCAGCGGTCTGGAACATAATTTATTTCAGCGTAGGGTACTGCGAAGTAAACAAAGTCACAGCTGGAACTTTCGAGAGAGAGCGAGTAACTACGTCCCGAGCTTCACGCAAGGAAGTGACATTACTATGACGCGCCGATCACGTGTACAGCGCGTGAGGGCACGGAAAGGAATGGTATAAAAGGACAGGGATTCGCCAAGTAAGTCAGTTCATAACTCGCAGCTGAAGGAACAACACGAGTTGTACGCGAGTGACTACGCTGAGGTTCGAACATAGCCGCTACGAGTGAGGTTCGCCGGTAAGAACTCTGCCGTAATTGTCGTCAAAAGACTTGTATTCAAAGTGCTACTTTTGGACTTACAAATTTTCGAAAATTAAAATACAGACTTAGTTTTCACGAACAACTAGGACTATTTCGAGATTGTGTGACAGTAAAACTGTGGTATAATGTGTTTGAACTTCAACTCAGTCGAAAGCAAGCGTGCAGAACTTGTACTCACACCAGATTTATCTTTAACTTGGAACATTTATAATTTAAAATCGGGTGCATATTAACGCAATTTTCCAGTGAAATACATAAACACTTAGTCTTTTAAAGCAAGTAACGCAACGAAAGTCATTAAACAATTGATATTTAATACAAGTGTGGTTAACTCTAAACAGCATTAAAGCATTCGTCTCGGGTGAACAATACAGTGCCGCATTAGACGACTTCTCCAAAACACTGTAGCTGTTTGAACATAAAAACATGCATGTGTTTAGAACATTTCTACTGTTTCTACTTTTATTCATACCAACGATTATATTAGAATTGTGTTTTTCCTCTGAACAGTTATTCCAATAAATGAGCTTTCGTAATTTTGCTGCTAGTGTTAAGAACAGTGAACAAGTGCACATAACAAAATACCGTGCATACATTTATGAAGTGCAAATACGACTTATTTTGAATGGGACACTGCCTAGCAATCACAGTCAGTTGAACTTTCTCGTGTTCGCTACATTACACAGTGACGCGCGAAATCCTGACAAGTGCCTATTTCTCGTAATTATCATATCTGCCTGCCGCCATACAAGCTGAATCCCGAGTCGACTTGGGACGTGTGAACAAGGGAATGGAACTGCAGTATCAGTATGGGATATGGAGCGTGGTGCTATGGTGATGACTTCACGACACCGACTGGCTATGGTGACCACTTGCTGTTCGCTGACCAGCAGCTGTCAACATTCCAGTCCTGAGTTCCAGTAAAAACAGGTGATATGAAGTGTATTTTAAACCACTTTAAAAACAAGTGCATAAAATTCCACAAACCAAACTTTCTTGTTGCCAAGTGGAATAGTAAAATCAGTGACTTCGTTTAGCGGCTTTACGAACAATTATTACAACGCTCATTGGAAACTAGACTTTTACTAAATTCTAGTTTACGTTATTTTCAAAGTGTTAAATTTTTCATACGTATAAAAACTTTTAGGGAGAACTTTACAAACTTTGAAAGTGAAAGAGTACTTATTTTAAAGTGATATTTATTATTTAAAAAGACTGTAGGGAAACAATTCATTATTTGGAATTTGATCTTCTGGTGAAAGACAATCATTTCAGTTAGTTTATGGTGACCTACGTAAAAACAAATTATTTTCAAAACCTCAAGATAAAAGCAATCTTTTGTGAATATGATGTTCTTTTAAAATCAGGCAAACATTGCATTACGAAAATTTTGTAAAATAACTTGCTTTAATGTTTAAATAATTTGCCAACGAAACAAATATTTCGTGAAAAAGAGCAGAAATAATACAGTTGGAAACATTGCCCATAAATACATGATAACGAATAAATTGAGCATTAAGCCCAACTATTATTTGGATCTGCGTACGCCTCTCTGTACCTGCTCCCTAAGAGCCGTCTACCCCTACGTAAAGATTCTCATGCCCAGATCCCTAATCATTTCCCGATACTGTGAGAGCTATAATTCATGGCGGCCAACTTAAGGGGCCTCGAAAGGAGATATACCACGGTGGCAACAAATGCGTAGCAATACCCGGCATGTAATAATAAATGAAGGCCAACTTAGGAATTTCGAAAGGAACTGTGCAAGATACTATAACATGAAAAATAATGGAATACTGAACAAAGTTCTAGTTAGGCTTTACAAAATACAAAGCATAACATCGTATTTTTAAATACCATATTCGAAATAACATGCGAATCTGTTTAGACAACGCTAGGAGACGCAGGCATTGTCAGATTACGCACATTTGATTACCATTTTAATCCTCAGAATAATTAATTTTCAAGTCCCTCATAAACATTTTTTTCATCATGGAAAATTTAGTAGCAGTAATTGATGCTCTTCGCACTCAAATTCAGGAATCGAGTGCTCAATTGAATGCAAAAATAGATCAATCAAATGCTAAGGTTGATCAGGCTAACAAACAACTCAGTCAACAATTAGGTAAGCAGATAAAAACCACTTATGAAAAAATGCAAGAGGTAGCTAACAACCTCAACTCAAGGTTTGATGAAGCAAATGCTTCTTTAGAAAAAAAAGATTTACGGAGGCAGATAAATCCATTAATAAGCGATTTGCTGAATCAAATGCTAATTTTGAACAAAGATTTCGCGAAGCAAAAACGAATTTAGAAAAGAGGCTCAAGGATTCCAGTGACAAAGTCGAATCTAAATTAGGAGAAAAAAAAACTCAATTCGTAGAAAATCTTGAAACATTGAAGGAAGAAGTTAAAAGTCAAGTTATTCAATCCGTTGGTAAAGAGTTCAAAAATGTTCAATCCCTTTCTACGGATTTAAAAGAATTTCGAGCCGAATTTCAAGAGTCGCATGGACATATTTCACAGGCTCAAATAAAAATGGCACAAATCCAAGAGAGCCTTAGGGACTCGTACAAATAGGACGTAAACATACTCAATGCTGAAATGGGACTTAAGAAATGCACACAAGCCGAGATGGACAAGCGTTTCACGAGTCAAATGGATAGTACACATACACGACTTAACACTTCATGTAAGGATGTTCAAGCTTTGAAAACTGATTTACAATTAGAAATCAAAACTCTTGACAACGCATTTCAGATGAAAGTAGATACCCTTACTGAAGAAGTCTCTTCAATTAAGTTAAGAGAAAATTTATCATTTATTTCCAGTCCGGGTACATCTAGAGAGTCAGTTAACACCACGACACTCCTTAAAATTCAGGACGACAAAACCACTAAATTTTCAGGTAGAGATGAGTATACTGCTAGGGAATTTCTTCAAAATGTTTAAGATATTTTTCAAGAAAACCGCATAGGACCAGATAGGCATTTGCGCACAGTATCTAAATTATTGGAATTATTGGTTTATAGCCTTTAAGAATAATTTCAAGACATATGATGATTTTAAAAAGGCATTATTAAATCGTTTTTGGGACACAGAGACACAGCATCTTGTAAAAATGCAGTTGTATTGCCGGAAATAGAATACATCAGTGAATACATCGAGATATTCAGATTACTGTCCGATGCAATTAAAGAAGATGCAGTATCTGGATCCGCCACTACAGGTTCCACAACTTATTCAAATAATGACCCTTCAATTTCCATCTCACGTACAGGAAATATTAGTGGCAGCAAACATTCAAACACTTGAACATTTGGATGCTATATTAAGACGACTGGACACGGCTAATACGCAGTCATCTTCAAGGAGTACCAAACCGAAAGGGGTATCTAGCAATTCAGCCGAGGTGCAGACTACAGAAAAAGAAGTAACACCAAGGGAAAACATTGTGAATAGTTCACGTATTCCTCCTCCTAAGGTTAGGAAATTGCAAAGACAACCGGATCAGCGACAGCCTACGTACAGGACGCGACCACCATGGAGAAAGCCGGAGATAACTTCCGAAGATGCCAGAAGCGCTCGGAGGGAAGATCTTGGAAATAGATGGAAAGAAACCAGAGAATACATTCGAGATAGAAAGACAACTAATAAGGAACTCGGAGCCACATCACTGGAATACCAAAAACATGTGCGAATTCAAGAAGAAAAAACAAGGACCTCAAATCAACTGGTGCCATAAAAAAAACTCCGATCAACTAAGTTGGAGATTGCCTGAAAACGAAGAAGGGGACGATCATAAAGTTATTTGTTTCACAGAAGTACAGTATTGGCACATTGATGATACCGTACTATTATTTGAGGATAAACATCAGAATAGGCCCATAATTAAGAGATCCTTACCCGTCATATCTATACCAGTCGGGAACCTTAAGGTAATGACTTTGACTCTGGCGCACAAGCTTCGCTTATTTCAGACAAACTTATCGATTGTTTGGGGAGAGACACTGTCTTACTGATGCCTGTAGCTCAACTAAAGATTCGAGGTGTGGTACCTGATCGCAACATTAAATGTAAACTACAAGCATTTGTAGAATTCTGTATCAGTGGAAGACATTTTCAACATATTTTTCTTGTCATCTCACGTCTCCATTTCAATGTTGTATTGGGATCTGACTTCATGATCCAATATAAGGGGACTATAAATTACAAATCTAACCTTGTCAGTTTAAGCAACGCTGAGACTGTAGAATTGCAGCTGGTGGATCATTATGATGAGGAAATTCGTGAAGAGGAACCCCTGCTGAAGAACCCGGTAGCGATATGGATAAACCCGCTGAATGCGAGGATGCGCTAGCCGCGGTAAAGCTATTAAAGATGGGAAACCCTGGAACGGACGAGGAAATGTCCGTATTTTACGAATGTTCCGTTATCGGCGCTTCTTTATTAGGATCCTTAACCAGTGCAATTGAAGAGCCAGAACTCCAAGTAAAGCTTAATTCGGCTAGACAAGAAGTTTTTAAATTATACCCCAATGTCTTTGATGAGAAACCAGGGGAAATTCAAGGTTTTGAGTATCACCTCAACGTTAATGATAGTTCTCCTTATAAACAGAAGGAATTTATAATGCCTCTAACTTCAAGAAATACGTTCCACAAGGACAGTAGGTAATTAAGACAAGAAAATCCTTCGAATTTTCTTTTTCCAAGCAGGGAGGAACATGTACCAGGAACCGCCAGCGGTCTGGAATATAATTTATTTCAGCGTGAGGTACTCCGAAGTAAACAGTCACAGCTGGAACTTTCGAGAGAGAGCGAGTAACTACGTCCCGAGCTTCACGCAAGGAAGTGACATTACTATGACGCGCCGATCACGTGTACAGCGCGTGAGGGCATGGAAAGGAATGGTATAAAAGGACAGGGATTCGCCAAGTAAGTCTGTTCATAACTCGCAGCTGAAGGAACAACACGATGTTGTACGCGAGTAACTACGCCGATTTTCGAACATAGCCGCTACGAGTGAGGTTCGAGGTAAGAACTCTGCCGTAATTGTCGTCAAAAGACTTGTATTCAAAGTGCTACTTTTGGACTTACAAATTTTTCGAAAATTAAAATACAGACTTAGTTTTCACGGACTACTAGGACTATTTCGAGAATGTGTGACAGTAACTTAAACTGTGGTATAATGTGTTTGAACTTCAACTCAGTCGAAAGCAAGCGTGTACAACTTGTACTCACACCAGATTTATCTTTAACTTGGAACATTTATAATTTAAAATCGGGTGCATATTAACGCAATTTTCCAGTGAAATACATAAACACTTAGTCTTTTAAAGCAAGTAACGCAACGAAAGTCATTAAACAATTGATATTTAATACAAGTGTGGTTAACTCTAAACAGCATTAAAGCATTCGTCTCGGGTGAACAATACAGTGCCGCATTAGACGACTTCTCCAAAACACTGTAGCTGTTTGATCATACAAACATACATGTGTTTAGAACATTTCTACTGTTGTAAATATACCTTTTATTCATACCAACGATTATATTAGAACTGTGTTTTTCCTCTGAACAGTTATTCCAATAAATGAGCTTTCGTAATTTTGCTGCTAGTGTTAAGAACAGTGAACAAGTGCACATAACAAAATACCGTGCATACATTTATGAAGTGCAAATACGACTTATTTTGAATGGGACACTACCTAGCAATCACAGTCAGTTGAACTTTCTCGTGTTCGCTACATTACACAGTGACGCGCGAAATCCTGACAAGTGCCTATTTCTCGTGATTATCATATCTGCCTGCCGCCATCCAAGCTGAATATCGAGTCGACTTGGGACGTGTGAACAAGGGAATGGAACTGCAGTATCAACATGGGATATGGAGCGTGGTGGTATGGTGATGACTTCACGACACCGACTGGCTATGGTGACCACTTGCTGTTCGCTGACCAGCAGCTGTCAACATTCCAGTCCTGAGTTCCAGTAAAAACAGGTGATATGAAGTGTATTTTAAACCACTTTAAAAACAAGTGCATAAAATTCCGCAAAACAAACTTTCTTGTTGCCAAGTGGAATAGTAAAATCAGTGACTTCGTTTAGCGGCTTTACGAACAATTATTACAACGCTCATTGGAAACTAGACTTTTACTAAATTCTAGTTTACGTTATTTTCAAAGTGTTAAATATTTCATACGTATAAAAAAATTTCAGGAAGAACTTCACAAACATTGAAAATGAAAGAGTACTTATTTTAAAGTGATATTTATTATTTAAAAAGACTGTAGGAAACAAGTGATATTTATTATTTAAAAAGACCTTAGGAAAGAAGAGAAATGTATTATTTAAAAAGACTGTAGGGAAACAATTCATTATTTGGAATTTGATCTTCTGCTGAAAGACAATCATTTCAGGTAGTTTATGGTGACTTACGTAAAAACAAATTATTTTCAAAATCTCAAGATAAAGGCAATCTTTTGTGGATATCATGTTTCTTTTAAATCAGGCAAACATTGCGGGTGGGAGCGCCATGTACCTTGGCAGTAATATCCGCTTGACAACGCGGGTCCCGCACAGCGGAATGCCGGAAGGACATATTATTATTATTACTAATTTGTTTCTCTATATTTAGTGCTCTGTATACGCTATGGGGCACATGCTATTGCGGGTGATTGGAGGAAGGGAGTCCTAGTGCTCATTGCCTCAGCCATCCCGTATTAGGCATCGTCCAACATCGGACCCCGGGCGGTACCTGCTATGATCAGATGGGTATTGCCTTGGCTGATTGGTTCAGCTCCAGAGACCCCTGATCGGAGTGGGTGGCATTCGGGTAGGAAGCTATCGGGCATGGCTTCCAAACGAAGTCCGCTCTCTCAAGGTGGCTCCCAACTAAAACTTTAACCTTTGCATCCCTGAGAGGTTCAACTCCCTGGGAAAATACGCAGCGTGAAGGAATGGGATCCAGCATCCCCAGGTTTCTGGTCGCTACCAGAACAGATGAGAATGATTTTAAGCTGGTGAAGTCGATCCTTTTTAGTAGGCACATCGAAGGCGTCTATGGCGAACTGGAGGAAATCTAAAAATGCGCAACGGTACTTTGCTTCTAAAGACTCGTACAGCTCTGCGAGCTGATCAGTTGCTTAAGTGCGAGCACTTTGGCGAAATCCCCGTCAAAATGGAGAAGCATAAGTCCTTGATCCTGGTTCGCAGAGTCATCTTTCAATGCGACCTTATTTTGAACACTGACGACGAGTTGATGGAAGACATGAAGAACCGTGGCGTGATACACGTTCGGCGCATTACGCGCAAGCCAACGGTAAAGACGTTGCCACTGGTGCCTTCATTGTCTCTTTCAAGTTGTCAGTGTCACCAGAGAAATTCAAGGTAACAACTTATCGTTGCGATGTGAGGCTGTATATCCCGCCTCCTATGCGATGCTATCAATGCCAGCGATTCGGACATATGGTATCTGGCTGTTCGAATCAGGCTGTATGTGGTACATGTGTACGAGTAGCTCACGGCGCGGAGGAGTGCACAACTCCATACAAGTGCACTAACTGCTCCGGTTTTCATTTTCCTCGGGATCGGAATTGTCCGACATACCTGAGTGAGAAGATTATCCAGGGCATCATCATCATCATCGGTCTTTCCTACGAGGAAGCACGCCGTAAGTTTAATTCTACGAAAACACCTGCCCCTACACTCGACTATTTCTTGATTGCTCAGAGTCTTCCAGGTTCTTCATTTACAACATCGTCACCTGTCCAGACCGCTGCGCCCAAAGCGACTGTTGCTGCTCCAAGCAACGTCGCAAATAGCCAAAGCTCGAATAGTGTGAACACCCCACCTTCGACCGACCAGAAGTCTGTACAGGCTGGATGTTACCATCCTGCACAGCAAGGGGGAAGACTAGGTCTCCCCTCCCCCGCTAGGAGGTCGGCAAAAGCCGTCTAAACTAGAAAAGAAGGCGAAGAAGAGCGCCCGTGTTGAGCGCTCTAACACTTCCCCTGCGAAGGAGAAGTCATTCCCCCCGTCTGGGGGGTATGAGTCTGCGCCAGGAGGCACACCTGCTCCCAAACCTGCGCGCTTTCCTCGTAGGGGACCTACACGCCCCCGAAAAGCGTCGAAGTTCTGTGCGGCACCCCTGCCATCTTTTGATGACGGGATGGATGTCTCGCTGTCCTCTATATCTACGGATGTAGAAGTAGATAGTGTTTAGGTTTACGAGCATTTTGTCGCTCATAACCTAACACTCCTTTTATAGTCCACACTATGGCACTGTTACAGTAGAATTGTGACGGTTATGACAGACATCTTGCTGAGTTACGTCAGCTCATTAGTGAGTACGCAGCGAGTATAGTCTGTATTCAGGAGACCAACTTCGGACTGATCATCATACGGTCTTGAGAAATTACAGACTATACTCGACAGAACGGTACTATGCTCACCGGGCTTCGGGTGCTGTTGGCAATTTTGCATGTTCTGATACCTACAGTGAAGAGGTTCCATTAAGAACCCCACTCGAGGCTGTAGCTGTTCGCGTTCCGCAGCCTGTCATAGCAACAGTGTGTAATGTTTGTTCCACCAAGCCAGCATCTGAACATAAATGATGTCGCTGATCTTATACATTAGCTTCGAGCATCCTTCCTCTTATTGGAAGATTTTAACGCCCATCACCCCATATGGGTCTCTGAGACGCCTTACCCCCGGGGTAGAGAGCTGGACACACTACTAAGAGATCTGGATTTATGTATTTTGAACAAGGGGGAACCAACTCACTTTAGTGTAAGTTACGGCACATATTCTCGCGTAGACCTAAGTCTACACACTCGAACGTTGGTTCCACTGTCTCGATGGAATACACACGATGATCTCTGTGACAGTGACCGTTTTCCCATTCTCCTTACTTTGTTGAAACATAAATCCGTCGAGGCTCCCCCTCGATGGATTCTTAAACATGCTGATTGGCCAAAGTACACATCACTAGCTGACTTTAATGACGATATCGGGCGGAGCGTCGGCGAAGAAGTAACTTACGTGACCAAAGTTATTCCTGCTTCTGCTGAGGAGTCCATTCCGTTCTTCTCGGGGACTCCTCGCCAAAAACTCGTTCCTTGGTGGAACAATGAAATAGCAGCAGCCATCAAAGAACGCCGTCGCGCTCATAAGCGTTACCGTAGACAGCCTACTGTGGCCAACTTGATAACATTTAAGAAACTCCGCGCTCAGGCCCGCGTTCTTATTCGACAAAGAAGTCTTCATGGGAGAGATATGTGTCGTCTATGTCATCACATACTCCAACATCTCACGTGTGGAATAAGCTTCGACGTATTTCGCGTATTCAAGGATAATTTCTGTACCGGGAATTTCCATTGCAGGCAACATCGTCACTGAAGCACTCTCGGAACTACTATCGTGATTTCATCACTCTGAAGCGGGAGGCAGAACATCATCTCAGTGAACTCCCAAGCGCATTAGCGCTTTGTAAGGACATGTCTCCTGGTCCAGACAACATCCATAACCAGATGTTGAAACACCTTAGCGATGACAGACTTCTGTATCTCCTTCGTGTGTTCAACCCACGAACCTGCTACGCAGGCGTAGCAGGGGGAGAGGTGATACTCCCACGTGGCGCGTCCCAGGTGGCGGATAGGGGGGTCCTAACCGGCTTGCCGGCGGACTTGAGGGAAATAAAATACCTCTCGCGGACCAAACACACACCCCCTGTGGGTGGGGGAGGCAGACGAATAATACACCCACGGTATCCCCTGCCTGTCGTGAGAGCCGACTAAAAGGGGCGACCAAGGGATGATTGTATTCGAACCATGCAACTACATGTGATTAGTACCACCACACGGAGAACACCAAGGGTCGCTTTTACTTGTGCGTAGTACCACTATATTAAGTACGAAATAGGTTTGTGATTAGTAGCACACAGGAGCACCGCGCGGTCGGCTTTTGCAGTACCTGTGATTAGTACCACCATATGAGCGGGACCATGGGATGATAGCTACCATGGACCTGCCTTACCTGTGATTAGTACCCACTCTATGAGGAACACCACGGGATAGGGAGAGGTCCCTGTGGTTAGTACTCTCATGTGATGAACATCATAGGTTTGCGTTGCCTGTGAATGGCGCCGCAGAGTGAGAAAAACATAGGTCTGTATTTATGTCGAATTTCATAAGCTTTGAGTAGTACAATAATGAGTGGAATACCGCAAGTCTCTGCTACCATTGATTAGTACCGCAACAGGACAGATACCATGGTTCTACATTACTAGCGATCAGTATCATTCTGAGGGGCCTTTGACCTGTATTTTGGACACATTTAGACACCAAGCATCCTCGATTTGCTTTTGGAAGTGGTCCCTTGGTCAGTTATACTATTAACTATGATAGTTTTTTGAGTCGGATCCACTGATTGTTTTAAATTCATGTTCATTCATTTATTCATTCGTTCATTCATTCTTCATGACATTTTTTATTTTGGTCAGTGGATAATTTTGAACTTTTACTTTGTCGTTTCCTTTCGTACAATTAGGGGCCGATGACCTCGATGTTAGGCCCCTTTAAACAACACGCATCATCATCATCATCACGTGTGTTCAACAGAATCTGGATGGAGGGTGAATTTTCGTGTCACTGGCGGGAGGTCATCGTTATTCCTTTCCTCAAGCCTGACAAAGATCCTAAGTATGCAGGAAGTTACAGACCAATTTGTCCTACAAGCTGCCTGTGTAAGCTATTTGGGAGGGTGGTAAATCGGCGACTTGTGTTGTGACTGGATAAGCAAGGAGTCTTGTCGAGTACCAGTGTGGGATTCGAGCCGCTCGATCCACCACTGACAACTTGGTACGCCTGGAGAGCTCTATCCAGAATGCGTTTCTCCGCAAACAGCATTTGGTAGCTGTTTTCTTTGACTTAGAGAAGGCCTACGACACCACATGGCGATATGGTATCCTTTCAGTCCTGTATGAATTGAGATTCCGAGGTAACTTGCCGGTATTTATTGCGAATTTTTTGTCCCTCCGTCTATTGCATGTCCAAGTAGCGAGGGCATATTCGCAATACCATGTTCAAGAAAAGGGAGCCCCAAAGGGATCGGTTCTTAATGTCACTCTGTTCGCGCTTGCCGTAGACGGTATTGTTGCTACTGCTGGTTCAGCAGTAATACCGTCGCTGTATGTGGACGATTTTGCCCTGCGTCATACCTCACGCAGTATGGCAGGCACAGAGCGACAGTTACAGTTAGCTATTACGTGGGTTGAGCAGTGGACCTTAGAGCATGGCTTTCGTTTTTCCACCACTAAGACCCGTGTTGTCCACTTTTGTCGCCAACGTGCTCTTCTCCCTACCATTGAACTTTATTTAGGAAATGTAGCTATTCCTGTGGTTAACACCAATTTCTTGGACTCCTTGTCGATAACAAATTATCGTGGGAGCATATGTGCGTAGTTAAAAATGTAATGCACTAAGAAGCTGTATATCGAAGTTTCTTAGCAGCACTTCTTGGGGCCTTACCGCACGGTGCCCGTAGGATTCTATAGGGAACGTATTTTATCTCCGCTAGACTACGGCAGTGCAGCATATGGCTCAGGGAGACCAAGCGTTCTTGCGAAACTTAACAGTATCCACCACGGCGGGGTTGTGTTGGCGACGGGAGCTTTTCGTACAAGCCCCATTGCCAGCCTGCTCGCTGAGTGTGGTGTCCCGCCCTTACACCTGAGGCGCCAGTAACTTCTACTTACGTATGCTGCAAATTTGCGACAGATGCCACTTCATGCTAGCTATGCTTGCGTGTTCAACAATGGCAAACGTTTGCTGTACGCTGGTTGTCCTCGTGCGACGCGGCCGGTTACGATACGCTTGGATAGCAGTTACGATTATTTGACATACCTTCGTTTCCTTGGCTTGTCAGGCAACCAAGTGGGGTGCCTCCATGGGTCGTTCGAAGACCTGAAATAATCCTGGATCTGCACACTGGCCCGATGGCCGGATGGTTCAAGGACAGAAACGAAGGTGGTCTTTGAGTTCGTTGTCGACAATGAGAGGTTTCTTTCTTGCTCTTCCAAAAACCTGTAGTGTGTACACAGCAGAGCTCTGTGCTATCTGTGGAGCTCTGCGGTATGCACTGTCCAATGGACGCCGACAATTTCTTCTGTGCACTAACTTCTTGAGCTCGTTACAGTCTATTGATACTTGTTTCCCTCGGCACCCTTTGGTGCAGCGGGTCCAGGACCTGCTGGTTGGGTGTTCGGATTCCGGCACCAGAATCACGCTTATGTTTGTCCCAAGCCACATTGCTGTAGAGGGAAATGAATTGGCAGATCAGGCTGCCAAGGAGGCAGTTTGACTGTCCCTATTGCCTTTCAAGGTTCCAGCAAGTAATATTCAAAGTCAGCTTAGGCATCTACTTATGTCCCATTTGGTGAAGGAATGGCAGGCCATTCCACTTCCCAAAAAGCTGAGAGCGATAAAAGGAACAACGAAGGTATGGGCGACTTCCCTTCGGGCTTCGTGGAGGGAGCCGTGGTATTATGTCGTCTTCGGATCGGCCACAGTATCGTGACTCACTCGCACCTTTTGAAAGGAGAAGCCCCTCCGGTGTGTACCTGAGGCGACCATTTTACCGTGGCTCATATCTTTACGGAGTGTAAGTACCTGGTTGATCTTCGCCGTAGTCTTAACTTCGCGGGTGCCATCTCCCTTATCTTGCGAGATGACGCGCCGTCAGCAGACCTCGTCATTCACTTTATGAGGGATAGTGGTCTGTTTTATCGCGTGTGATGATGTCCTTTGTCCCAGTGTTTTTATGTCAATTGCCCTTTTCCCATTTACTTCACTTTAGTTTGTGTTGCATATTTTATTGTTATTTTTACGGCTAACGTGTATTATGTGTATGTTTCTGTAGTACCAGGCAATGCCTTATTTCTTTGTTTTTCTGCATTTTCTCTTATTTTATTAGAAAATAAGGCATTGCGTTTTAGATCCACTGATTGTTTTAATCCCACCCTCATTTTCCTTCATCACTATTCTTTAACCCTGGTCAGTGGATTTTTTAAAAATTTTAACTTCATATCTCATGTCGTTCATCTCGTTCCATTAGGGGCCGATGACCTTCGATGTTAGGCCCTTTAAAACAAGCATCTTCATCATCATCAGTCCTGCATCAATGGAGAATCCAAGGTAACTTGCCGGTTTCTATTGCGAATTTTTTGTCCTCCGTCTATTCCGTGGCCGAGTAGGGAGGACATATTCGTAATACCACGTTCAGAAAAAATGGAGTCGCGTAGGGATCGGTCCTTAGTGTCACTCTATTCGCGATTGCCATAAACGGTATTGTCGCTGCTGCTGGCCAGCAGTAATACCGTCGCTATACGTGGACGAATTTGCTCTGCACTCTAGCTCATGCAGTATGGCAGTCGCAGAGCGACAATCACAGCAAGCTATTCGGAGGGTGCACCAGTGGACCTGTAACGTGGATGTAAAAATTAAATATTTTGTGGTGTGGTAGATAGTGGAAGGTGGTAGTAAAAGGATGGACGTGACGAATAAAAGTAATGTTAATTATCGTAGATAAATAGAATAGTCCAAATAAGCAAGTATAAAAAAACACGTAGCACAGAAAAGTGGACAGTAAATAAAGACACTAGTCTGACTAGTGTGGTAGCGCAAGCTAACATGGGCGAAGCGAGGTAAGGTATTCAGTCAAAATGATGCACACCTTCACAAAATGCGTGGGCAGCTTTTAACCACCTCTCCATTAAAATAGGTATTCAGAATGAAATCGCAGTGAATAAGCAGAATTTGCAAAGGAGCGTTACGCTTAGATTATTCCTGAAGTATAGGTGGTAAGTACAAGTTGACAAGGAGTTTTGAATCAGGGAGGGACAGTAATCAGGAAGATACAATCAGTTAACTTTCATAATGCACATGTATTATAGAAACAACAAAAATGATCACAAGAACAAGGTTACAATTATTAATTGAATAAGCGACCATATTCAGCTGTATACATTCGAAATAGGAATTGTAACGCCATAAGACTAGGCCGCATATTGAAGCGGAAAAGAAAGAAAATGATCAATACTAGGCTGGTACGCCACAGTATACATGAGGTTCTGATACAAAAAGATTGACTAGAATCAAGTATCAAGTTCCCTATCAATGTACACCACACTATATCACAAAGGCATTCTGAAATTTACAAAGGCTACTGTACAATATGCAAAACCCCGAGAATAGGATAAAAGGAAGAATAAAGGAGGAGAAATTATGTCCAAGGGCTGGCGAAGGGAAAGAAAAAGGTATAGCCTGCGAATACATTTAGAAAAGTAGTAAGTTCACTCCCAAAAACCAGGCGTAGAAGAGAGTTCCAAGAATGTCACAGATACGACTGCCAGTTCTTGCGTCTGTTCACCAAGTTAGTTACCAATTTTTAGATGGAGAATAAAATTTGGGAAATTTAAATATGAACTTGAGAATGAACATACAGCTCTATAATGTAGTCTTGTAGCCACAACAAGAGTAGTGTTATATTTTCAGCCGGAGCGGCATATAAGAGAACGCAAATATTTTTCCAGAATTGAGAAGTGGATAGCACAAAGAGATAAACACCGCTCACCCAGCCAGCGGTCGTACGTTCCGATCTTGAATTGCAAAGTAAAACATCGCATACGGACCAGCCGTATATGCAAAAGATAGACTACTCCCTCCACACAGTTCGTTGCAAAAAGTCCGAGTCCCTGCTCGAGGCCAGAGCGAGCCTTTTATATCGTAAAAGTAGAGTCCAGAAAGTACCAGAGCGCAAGGTGACGTAGACAAGCAGCGGTAGAGGGGTTGGGACGGAGGGCGAGCATTTCTGAAGCACACAGCGGGCTGAGTGAGCGAACGAATCACACGCAGTAAGAGCAGAAGTAGAGCAGTTGGAAATGTAGACATCCTGACGTAGGGGAGCATGTTACATACTCCCAGCAGCCGGAGAAATCCAAAGGATGGGATGCTGGCACGACGAAAGTCCATCGATGCTCCGGAGAGGCGCCATCTTAGGAACGTGGAGAGAGTCGTCGTAGATAAAGCGAGACAACAAAAAAGAGGTAGGCATAAGTAGCGGAAAAGAGAAAAAAAGGGAGGGGGGAGAAGGGGAGAGGTAGAGAAGAAGGAATTATATACAAAAATATAAAATATGATAAATAAAAAATGTAAGTGGCCTTAGGGTAAAAAAGGTAAAGTATTAACATTTCTGCGAAATATAAATATATGGGACCATTTACAATGAAAGATTACAAGTATGGTTTCCCATAAATAAACAAGAATACAAGTGCCATATGGGAAATAGGCACGAAGTGTGTGGAGGGAGCATGACTGGGTGAGCAAAAAAGGGTAAATAAACATGAATAAGCAGAAAGAAAGAAAAAGGAAAGGGAGGCACATGTGGACAAACGCAAGAAGAGAATAAAAAAAACAAAGGGTATACTGACAAAAGAAAGTGAGAGAAAAATATATATATACAGTATATATCCAATCCCTAAGCCATGCCAAACGATTAAGCAGAAAACTTTTTCAAGTGAGAAAAGTGAGCCTTCGGAATGTCATTGGAATTGTCAAGAGACTGCAATAGAGCAGTAACGGGGGAAGGAAAAGAAAGAATACGAAAAGTCCCAAGCCAACGAGGAGAAAGCTTGGCAGACAAGTGTTGAGAAGAGGAACTAACAGGGTGGTGTTTAAGCAAACCTAAGTCCAAAGGTATGAAGGAGGGGGTACGAACCCGGCAATTATAAGTTTTCGTATGGAGATCTCTAGCCTGAAACAGCTTCTGGAGGGCATCTGAAAAATGATCATTTGTAAGAAGATGAGAAGGTGTGTCCAACAGAGAGGACAAATTCCAAGTCAAAGAAAGAGGTGTGTGAAGTTCACGGCCTGAAACATAATTTGGCAGGAGTGTAAGAAGTAGAATAATTGACGGTAGCGTTTAATGCTAAGGCAAAATAGGGGAGTTCAGCATCCCAAGTCTTGTGATAATGGGAATGGAAGATAGACAAAAAATATTTTAAATTACGATGGTAGCGCTCAACAATATTGCCTTTGAGGGTGGTATGGAGAAATGTTAACTTTCTTAATACCATGAGAAAAGCAATAGTCGTAAAAAAGTTTAGAAGTGAAAATAGTGGCATTATCAGAAACTAATACTTTTGGAAGATCGGTAATAAGGAAAATTTGTGTAGACAATAAATTAATAAGTATTTGAGAAGAAATATTACGTAAAGGACGAAGAATGAGGAATTTAGAAAAACCATCAAGCAAAGTGTAAATATAGGAATTAGACTTTGAAGGTTTTACAAGGGGTCCGACAAGGTCAACGTAAAATTTCTCAGCAGGGTATGTGGCTGGAGATGAAGCATAATTACCATAAGGTTGATGGTTAAGGGGCTTATGTTTCTGACATAAGTCGTATAAGCGTACCCAGGAATAAACATCTTTCCTCATCTGGGGACAAAAAATTGAGAGGCAAGGCGAGCATAGGTTTTTGTCGTACCAAAATGACCCCCAATAGGGGAACCATGGATATGTTGAAAAATCATGGACAGTAAACTAGAAGGGAGAACAAGACGAGGGGTGGCCCGTGGGGTAGGTTTGAAGATTAGAAGCTGATTTTGTAGACGGAAAGGGCCAGAATAGTCAGGAGAAGAAAGTTCGTGAACAATTTGTTCGCAATAGTGATCGACACAGGATTTAAAAGAAAGAGGAAAATTAGTAAGAGAAGAAATCGAAGTAATAGAATTAATAGGAAGTTGATTAAGTTCAAAAACATGAGATAGATTATCGTCAAAAAGACGAGATAAGGCGTCCGCAACAGAATTATGATATCCAGATACAAACTTGAGGGAAAATTTGAAGCGAGATAGGCGAAGTAACCATCGACCGGTACGTGTGATTTTAGGGGCGTTATGCAATAACCAGGAAAGAGCTTGATTGTCAGTGCTTACTAAAAATTCACGGTGATCAAGGTACTCAGCAAAATGTTCGATGGAGAGAATGAGGGCTAAGGCTTCTCTTTCAAACACCGAATATTTACGTTCAACCGAATAGAGAACACGGCTAAAATAGTTAACGGGTAGTGTCTGATCATTTTTAGTCTGTTGCAGGACAGCGCCGATGGCAACATCACAAGCGTCGGTAGAAAGTTCAAACTTTAAATCAAAATCGGGAATTTGCAAGAGGGGAGCCTGAGATAGTTTAGATTTTAATGTATCAAAGGCGGTTTGTTGGAGAGAGAGGTCCAGTGAAATTTAATGCCTTTCCGTTTAAGAAGATTTAGTGGTTCGGAAATCAGAGAAAAATTTGGATTATATTTAGCATAAAAGCCAACCATGCCAAGAAAAGAGTGCATTGTTTTAAATTAGTGGGAGGAGGTATTTTATGGATAGCAGAAACTCTTTTGGAATCGACAGCAACACCCTGTGAGCTTAAAATATGTCCTAGAAATTTAATTCATGTCTGGGCGATAAGTACCTTAGAGGGGTTAACGGTTAAGCCAACAGAACGGAGCCGAGTTAATACTTCGCGGACGTGAACTAAATGAGATTCACAATCAGGAGAATAGATAAGAATGTCATCAATAAAAGGAAATAAAAATTTATACTTTATATCTGCAAACAAAGAATCAACAACACTGCGTAATCTGGGACCCAAGATTTAAAGCAAAAGGGACTTTTTTGAACTGATATAGACAATTTGGGGTAATGAAAGCAGTATATCGAGAACTAATGTCATCGAGAGGAATTTGATTATAAGCGGAATTCAAGTCAAAAATAGTAAAAAATGGAGCATTAGAAAAATGTTGAAAGGCAGATTGCAATTTGGGCATAGGGTATGCATCATACAAGATACGAGAGTTTAATTTCCTATAGTCCACTATAAAGCGAGAGGATCCGTCGGGTTTATCTACAATAAATGCGGGGAGGCATAATTAGAAGATGAAGGAATAATATCATTTTTAAACATTTGATCGACTAATTCATTCAAAATTTTCATTCTGGGAGGACTCAAGAAATAAGGAGAAGAACGAACCGGGGTTGGGTCGGTAAGATCAATGTGAGCAGTAAAATGTTTTACGGTACCTAAAGTAGGAGTAATCACATCAGAAAATTCAGTGAGTAAAGACTTAACGCGATCAGAATGGAGAGAATTAATAGGTAAAGAGGTAGACTGGTGAGAAAAGGGGAAATCAAAACTGTGAATGAGTGAAATTGACTTAGAAGAAAAATGAAAAGAATCTTAGAGTTCAGAGTCCAATACAAGCCCCGTATGGGAAAAAAATCCAAACCTAAAATAAAGGTGGTGATAAATTTTCAACAACCAGGAAGGTAAAGGGCCAAGAAAAATATAGCATCTTTATATTTAAAGAAATAGCACCAAAAACATCAAGAGGTTGATTACATGCAGAAACACACTGAGCAGTAGATGGAAAATAATGCAATTGAGGACAAATAGATGGTAAGGATTGAAAAAATGCAAAACTAATAAGAGAGACGGCAGCACCGGCATCTAAAAGAGCAAGAGAGGGTACGTTATTTACAGTGACAATTACGTGAGAAGCCTGGGGTGGAAATGAGGTACAAGTAGAAGAAGAATAAGAAGACTAATGAAGTAGATGAAACTTCAAAGGTATGGCGAGGTGACGGGAGAGTATGGGAAGGCCACGAACCTGCAACGCAGGCGTAGCACGGGGAGAGGTGATACTCCCACTTGGCGCGTCCCAGGTGGCGGATAGGGGGGTCCTAACCGGCTTGCCGACGGACTTGAGGGAAATAAAATACCTATCGCGGATCAAACACACCCCCTGTAGGTGAGGGAGGCAGACGAATAATACAGCCATGGTATCCCCTGCCTGTTGTGAGAGGCGACTAAAAGGGGCGACAAAGGGATGATTGTATTCAAACAATGAAACTACATGTGATTAGTACCACCACGCGGAGAACACCAAAGGTCGCTTTTACTTGTGCGTAGTACCACTATATTAGGTACGAAATAGGTTTGTGATTAGTAGCACACAAGAGCACCGTGCGGTCGGCTTTTGCAGTACCTGTGATTAGTACCACCATATAAGCAGGACAATGGGATGGTAGCTACCATGGTTCTGCCTTGCCTGTGATTACCACCCACTATATGAGGAACACCCCGGGATAGGGGAAGGTCCCTGTGGTTAGTACTCTTTTGTGATGAACACCATAGGTTTGTGTTGCCTGTAAATGGCGCCGCATAGTGAGAAAAACATAGGTCTGTATTATATGTCTAATTTCATAACCTCTGAATAGTACAATAATGTGTGGAATACCGCAAGTCTCTGCTACTTTTGATTAGTACCGCAACAGGACAGATACCATGGTCCTACATTACTAGCGATACGTATCGTTCTGAGAGGCCTTTGACCTGTATTTTGGACCCATTTAGACACCAAGCATCCTCGATTCAGGATTGTGCTTTGGAAGTGGTCCCTTGGTCAGTAATAGTATTATTTGCGATCCTTTTTTGAGTCTGATCCACTGTTTTCTTTTGTTGGGTTCATGTCCATCCCTTCATTATTCATGACATTTTTTATTTTATTTTGGTCAGTGGATGAAATTGAAATTTTTGTTATTTCATTTCGTACCATTAGGGGCCGATGACCTCGATGTTAGGCCCCTTTAAACAACAAGCATCATCATCATCATCAGAGTATGGGAAGGCAGGTTTTCCCCATTAATGCGTCGACTGCCTAACAGCGAGGGGGAAAAGAGTTTCCCAAGGACGGGTTGGTGCAAAATTTGGAAATATGGCCTTGTGCTATACAACGAAAACAAAAAATGGGTGAGCGAACATTGGGAACACTACGAACGGAGGAGGTGGGAGAGAAGAAGAAGCGACAAGTGATGGCGGAACGGAATAATAATAAGAAGAATCACTTAATGCAGATATAGCATGAGATTGAGGCAGATTATACAATTGAAGCATAGAGGTTGGAGGGTTCAATGCATTTAAAAGTTGACGAAAAGAGGGAGTAGCATAAAAATGAACAATGGAAATTAACTCGGTAACATTCTGAGCAATATTTAGTACATCACTGTAGGTAGTGATAGAATCTAAATAGTCATGTGCCGTTTCAGCAGGTAGTTGATGACGGTGAATGAACTCAGTACTTAGTTTGAAACGTATCTCGAGGGCGGAGAATAATTGTGGATGGCTTTTCGTAATTCATACCAGGTAGAAAAATGAGACATATTATAAAGCAAAAATTTTGAAAAAAAAAAGCCCGTAGTTTTAGCAGATAACAAACCAAGCAATTGGGGAAAGGAAGCTAAATTAAGATTCAAAAATTTACGAGCAGAGAAAAACCAAATAGTTAGATTACAGGGATCAGTAGCTAATAACTGCGGAACCTGGAGTAAAGATTGTTTCACAATATGAACATTGAGTGAGCTGTCAACAGCGTTAAGTTGGGGTATGGATGGAGAGGAATGGGGACATGGATTCGGTGACATGGAGTGCTGGTGGCAAAATGGGGAAGATTTATGGTCAGAAGTCAGGTTGTCAGATGAAGGAGTAGAAAGATATGTAAAGGAACTTGGAGGACTAGAAATAGAAGAGGAAATTAAATCAGCCACGGGAGGGTTAGGCAAGGAGAGATTATGATAAGGAGGAGGTGGTGAAGAAGTCGTATCTTCGCCCAAGGGAAAATTATCAGAAAAGCATGCCATATTAGAAGGAACATAAAAAAATGTAACTTCAAAGAGAAGAAAGGATACTCTGCTACCATTTGTAACGTGGATGTACAAATACTTTAAATATTTTGTGGTGTGGTAGATAGTGGAAGGTGGTAGTAAAAGGATGGACGTCCACGAACCTACTAAGCTGGCGTAGCAGGGGGAGAGGTGATACTCCCACGCGGCGCGTCCCAGGTGGCGGATAGGGGGTCCTAACCGGCTTGCCGGCGGACTTGAGGGAAATAAAATACCTCTCGCGGACCAAACACACTACCCCCTGCGGGTGGGGGACGCACATGTAGAATACACCAGGGTATCACCTGCCCGTCGTGAGAGGCGACTAAAAGGGGCGACTGAGGGATGATTGAATTAGAACCATGAAACTACTTTTGATTCGTACCATCACGCGGGGAACAACATACGTTCCCTGTACTTGCGAGTAGTACCACTATTTTAGGTACGAAATAGGTTTGTGAATAGTAGCAGTATAGAGCCTGGCCTGGGGGTTTTCCAGTACCCATGCGTCGTACCCATGTGAGCAACACCGCGGGTCTGGGCGTTGCCTGTGAGTTGTACCACTATATGAGCGACACGGTGGGTATGCGTTGCCTGTGATTAGTACCCACTATGTGAGGAACACCTCGGGGCCCGTGGGATCGACACCCGTGACTGGTACCCCTAGGTGAGGAAAGTCATCGGTTTGCGTTGGCTATGAGTGGCGCTATTGTGTGAGAAACATCTTAGGTCTGCGTTACCTGTACGAAGTACAATACTTGTGAGTAGTGCCATCATGTGTGGAATACCGTGAGTCTTCGCTACTTTTGGTTAGTACCCCAACATGACAAATATCATGGTTCTGCTTTACTCGCGACATGTACCATTCCTTGGGGCCTTAGACATGGATTTTGCACCTCTTTAGGCATCAAGCATCATTGTGCTTTATGAGTGGTCCCTTGGTCAGTAATACCTTTATGTACGATCTTTATTGAGTCTGACCCACTGTTTTTTTGTTTTTGTTGAGTTCATGTCCATCCATTCATTCTTCATGGCATTTTTTATTTTAGTTTGTTCAGTGGATTACTCTGAATTTTTTGTTATTTCATTTCGTACCATTAGGAGTCGAAGACCTCGAAGTTAGGTCCCTTTAAACAAGCATCAAGGATGGACGTGTCTAATAAAAGTAATGTTAATTATCGTAGATAAATAGAATAGTCCAAATAAGTAAGTATTAAAAAAACACGTAGCACAGAAAAGTGGACAGTAAATAAAGACACTAGTCTGACCAGTGTAGTAGCGCAAGCAAACATGGGCGAAGAGAGGTAAGGTTTTCAGTGAAAACGATGCACACATTCACAAAATGCGTGGCCAGCTTTTAACCAGCTCTCCGTTAAAATAAGTATTCAGAATTAAATCGTAGTGAATAAGCAGAGTTTGCAAAGAAGCGTTACGCTGAGATCCTTCCAGAAGTATACGTGGTAAGTACAAGTTGACAACGAGGTTTCAATCAGTGAGGGACAGTAATCAGCAAGATACAATCAGTTAAACTTTCATAATGCACATGTATTATAGAAACAACAAAAATGAGCACAAGAACAAGGTTACAATGATTAATTGAATAAGCGACTATATTCAGTTGTATACAATCGAAATAGGAATTGTAACGCCATAAGACTAGGCCGCATATTGAAGCGGAAAAGAACGAAAATGATCAATACTAGGCTGGTACGCCACAGTATACATGGGGATCTGATTAAAAAATAAAGATTGACTAGAATCAAATGTCAAGTTCTCTATCAATGTACACCACTATATCAAAAAGGAATTCTGAAATTTACAAAGGCCACTGTACAATATGCAAAACACCCAGAATAGGATAAAAGGAAGAATAAAGGAGGAGAAAATTATGTCCAAGGGCTGGCGGAGGGAAAGAAGAAGGTATAGCCTGCGAATACATTTAGAAAAGTAGTAAGCTCACTCCCATAAACCAGGCGTAGAAGTGTGTTCCAAGAATGTCACAGATACGACTGTCAGTTCTTGGTTCTGATCACCAAGTTACAAATATTTAGATGGAGAATAAAATTTGGAAAATTCAAATATGAACTTGAGAATGAACATACAGCTCTATAATGTTGTCTTGTAGCCACAACAAGAGTAGTGTTACATTTTCAGCCGGAACGGCATATAAGAGAAAGCTAATAGTTTTCCGTAACTGAGAAGTGGAAAGCACAAAGAGATTAATATCGCTCACCCAGCCAGCGGTCGTACGTTCCGATCTTGAGTTGCAGACAAAGTAACACATCGCATACGGACCAGCCGTATATGCGAATGATGGACTCCTCCCTCCACAGAGTTCGTTGCAAAAAGTCCGACTCCCTCTTCGAGGCCAGAGCGAGCCTTTTATATCGTAAAAGTAGAGTCCAGAAAGTAACAGAGCGCAAGGTGACTTAGACAAGCAGCGGCAGAGGGGAGGGTTCGGGGGGCGAGCAGTTGTAAAGCACACAGCTGGCTGAGCGAGCGAACGAAGCACACGCAGATGTAAGGGCCCTTACACACGAGCGTTTTTTTGTCGCCGTTGTCGACCACAAAGAGTGGTTCATGTGTGGCCGGCTGTCGCCGCTTTGCCGTTACCATACAATGCAATGGGAAGAATACCTGCCCTTGCGAACCACATGCGAACCACATGTCGCCAGCTGTAGCCGATCCCGGCCACCGACCACTTGCCGACTGCAGCGCATTCCTTTACACACGGGCGACATCCTGGCGACAAGTTCCCGCTGGCAGTATTCGTGATGGAGTCGTTTGATACAGATACGTTCATTGCCGAGATTCAAGCCGAACCCGCTGTTTGGAACTACGCTAGTGATACATACAGCAACCGATTTGAGAAGGTCAGAACATGGGAGAAGATCTGTGAAGTCCTTCACAGTAACTTCCAGAAATAAAGCACGGAGGAGAAAAATGAAATAGGTAAGATCTACATATATTTATTTACAAAATGTTTAATTACTGCGAGTCATTCTTCTGACGATATAGCCTTCCTCATCACAGTATCTGTCCGTGAAATAATTGGCCCTATTTCCTGTAGTAGTTCATTGAAGGACGTTTCTGACATTCTGAACAACTGGAAAAACTTATCTGGATAACTGCAGAGTTCGTGATATAAAGCAGGAAACAGCTCAACTGTTGCCGGACTTCTACTATTGGATGTAACCACATTGTCCGCGTTTTCCTTCTTTTCCTACTTCTTCGCATGAGCAAAAGAAGTACAGCCACCTCTTCAGAATCTATTATAAATGAGAATGACCGAAGTTCCACTTGCCGACTGTCCCAGCGGTGAAGCTGGCCGGACCACATTTTGTCGCTGGCCGGACCACATTTTGTCGCTGGCTCGGCCACAAAATGTGGCCATAATGAACTGCAGAAGTGGTTGAGCCGGCCACAAAGATGCGTATTTTTGCAGTCGATAACGACGACAAAAAACGCTCTTGTGTTAAGGGCTTAAGTGCAGACATAGAGCAGTTGAAAAAGTAGACATCCTGGCGTAGGGGAGCATGTTACAGACCTTAGGACATGGCTTTCGGTTTTCTGCTGCAAAGACCTGTGTTGTCCACTTTTGTCGTCAACGTACTCTTCATCCACATCCTGAGCGTTATTTAGGAAATATCGTTCTTCCAGTTGTTGACACTTCCCGTTCTCTTGGGCTCCATTTCGATAGTAAATTACCGTGGGAGCCACATGTGCCGGAGGTAGAAGTGCAATGCACCAAGTTGAAGATTCTCAGCAGCACTAATTGGGGAGCGGATCACACCGTGCTCCTCCGATTCTATAGGGCACACATTTTATCCCGGTTAGTCTACGGCAGTGCAGCTTATGGCTCAGCAAGACCAAGTGTCCTTTCCAAGCTGAACAGCATCCACCACAGCGGAGTTCGGTTGGCGACGGGAGCTTTTCGAACAAGCCCCATAGCTCGCTGAGTCTGGTGTTCCGCCTTTACATCTGAGGCGCCAGCAAATGCTTCTTACCTATGCTTCTACCCCTTGTGGGAGGGGGACGCAGATGACGAATACACCCACGGTATTCCCTGCCTGTCATGAGATGCGACTAAAACGGGCGACAAAGGGATGATTGCATTAGAACGGTGAAACTACTTTGGATTTGTACCATCACGCGGGGAACACCATAGGTCGCCTTTACTTGTGAGTAGTACCACTATGTTAGGTACGCAATAGGTTTGTGTTTAGTAGCAGCTGTGAGAGGGTCACTGTGGGTATTCAGTACCCGTGAGTCGTACCCATGTGAGCAACACCGCGGGTCTGCGTTGCCTGTGATTAGTACCCACTATGTGAGGAACACCACGGGAAGAACGGCGCCCGTGATGAGTACACCTAAGTGAGGAACCCCATTGGTTTGGGTTGGCTATGAGTGGCGCCATTGTGTGAGAACACCATAGGTCTACGTTACCATACGGCGCACAATACTTGTGAGTTGTACGATCATGTGTGGAACACCGTGAGTCTTCGCTACTTTTGATCAGTACCCCAACATGACAAATACCATGGTTTTACTTTACTAGCGATAAGTACCATTTTGAGGGGCCTTAGACCTGGATTTTGAACCCCTTTAGACATCAAACATACTAGATTCAAGATTCTGCTTTATAAGTGGTCCCTTGGTCAGTAATATTACAATATATAATTTTTTTCAGTTGGATCCACTGTTCTTTGTTTGTTTCAATTTTTTTGGTTTCATGTCCATCCATTCATTCCTCATGATATTTTTAAATTTGGTTAGTGGATGATTTTGAACTTTTTGTTGTAATTTCATTTCGTACCATTAGGGGCCGATGACCTCGATGTTAGGCCCCTTTTAACAAACACGCATCATCATCAACCTATGCTGCAAATTTGCGACAGATGCCACTTCATCCAAGCTATCCTTGCGTGTTCAACAATATCAACCGTTTGCTGTACGCTGCTTGTCCTCGTGCAACGTGGCCGGTTGAAATACTCTTGGATAGCAGTTACAGATAGTTTCACGTACCTTCTGTTCCTTGCCTTGTCAGACAACCAAGTGGGTTACCTCCGTGGGTCGTTCGACGACCTGAAATAATGCTGGATCTGCACACTGGCCCGAAGGAAAACATGGACCCTTCGATTTATCGGATACTCTTCCTGACCGTTGTTGGCCGCTACCCAGGTTCAGTCGTCGTCTACACGGATGGTTCAAGGACAGATACGAAGGTGGGCTGTGCGTTCGTTGTCGACAATGATCGGTTTCTTTATGCTCTCGCGGAAACCTGTAGTGTGTACACAGCAAAGCTCTATGCTATCTCTAGAGATCTGTGGTACGGACTGTACAATGAGCGCCGACACTTTCTTGTGTTTACTGACTCCTTGAGTTCACTCCAGTCTATTGGCACCTGTTTCCCCCGGCACACTCTGGTGCAGCGGATCGAGGACCTGCTGGCCGGATGTTCGGATGCCGACACCAGAATCACGTTTCTGTGGCTCCCAAGCCACATGGGCATAGAGGGAAACGAGTTAGCAGATCAGGCTGCCAAGGAGGCAGTTACACTGCCCCCGTTGCCTTCCAAGGTTCCAGCAAGTAATATTCACTCTCAGCTGAGACATCTGGTTATGTCCCATTGGGAGATGGAGTGGCAGGGCATTCCACTTTCCAATAAGGTGAGAGCGATAAATAGAACAACGAAGGTATGGAGGATTTCCCTTCGGGCTTCGCGGAGGGAAGCCGTGGTATTATGTCGTCTTCGCATCAGCCCGGTATCGTGACTCATTCGCAACTTTTGAAAGGAGAACCCCTTCCAGTGTGTACCTGCGGTGACTATTTTACCGTGGTACACATCTTTACGGAGTGTATGTGCCTGGTCGATCTGCGCCGTAGTCTTAACCTCCCGGGTAACATCTCCCTTATCTTGCGAGATGACGAGCAGTCAGCAGACCTCGTCATCCGCTTTATGAAGGATAGTGGTCTGTTTTATCGTGTCTAATGATGTCCTTTTTTCCTCGCGTATTTGTGTCAATTGCGCTTTTATCTGATTGACTTCATTTTATTTTGTGTTGAGTATTTTAATATGTTATTTTAACGTCTAATATATATTATATACATATCCGCACTACCAGGCAATTCCTTATTCCTTTTCTCCCTGTATTCTCTCTTATTTTATTAGAAAACTAGCAAGATACCCGTGCTTCGCTACGGTATTTTACTGAAATTTATAATTGAATGTTTAACATTTTCGGTAGTTGGCTGTCGGTTGGGCTCATAAAATATATCCTCAGTTTGTACATCAAACGGTTTTGGAGGAATGATTATTTAATTTCGGATGTAAAACTAATATTAATACCATAGAATAGGAATGATTAAAACCCTATGTTTTTGAAATCTAGGACGCCGAAGTGATAAACCTGCGCAATTGTGATTTGTACGTCGAACACTATTAGAGGTGTAGAATGTTTTCTTAGATAACATCTAGCACATAGAAGACCAACCTCCATATTCAACTTAAAGTTCGTACGTGAAACAGTTTTGGAAGAATGAATATTGTGCCATTTTAGAGTAAGTCCCTATCTAAACTACTTAGGGGAGAAATGTTTTGAAGTATACGATAATTGACACTTAGAACATAAAAACAACCTTCGTGTAAAATTACAACATTGTAGGTCAAACTTTTTAGAGAAATTAACAATTTCGTTTACCCCTTAGGGGTGGAATGTTTTCAAATATCTCCTATTTCACACCTGGGATTGAAAATATATTCCGCCACTTCCAATTTTATCTTCGTACATTGAACGTTTCTGGAGGAATGAATATAGTGTTGAGGATATTAAGCCCCATTTAACTCCCTGAGGGGTTATTTTTTCAAACCTCATGTTACTTAATACCTACGATATAATTTAAAATGTTTACTTCGTAAGTCAAGTGGTTTCAGAGAAATGAATATTTTTGTCATCAAACCTCACCCCACCTCCGCCAGTGAAAACCCCTCAGGTTTGTATTGTTTTAAAACCACCTCTTACTTGAAGTCTAAGACATATAGGAGCAACCATCGTGTGAAATTGCAGCCTCGTACGTCAAGCGGTTTCAGAGGAATATTTACTTGTATTTTGCCTGGGCGTTGATTGACAATCAGTGGATTTAGTCATTTGATAAAAGTAATCGTTCCTCGGCACTGCACTAAGACATTATCTGAAAATTCCCGAAGTGTAAAAACCCACCGAAAAATTGAGTTTCATCTACCCCAGTACCTCCTTGTAAACCACGTTTGTCGTGTTACCTTTTGGGGCTAATATGACCAGGCTACTGGCAGAGCTAACTCTGGAACATGCGACATACAACTGTCCATGTGAGAAACAGTCCTCTCTCAAGTCGATGCCGGCCAATCTCAGTGACTGCCCTTGAGATTTATTAATAGTCATGGCAAAGCACACCTTGAGAGGGAACTGTATTCTTTTAAACTCGAACGGATATTCCGTTGGGATTAAAGGTATTCTTGGGATGAAAACTGCCTCCCCCCGAGCAGACCCAGTGATTATTGTGGCTTCTACAATGTTTTTATGCAATGCTTTTACTTGTAGCCTAGTTCCATTGCACAATTTAGGCGGATTAAGATTTCTTAGTAACATTACAGGTGCTCCGATTTTAAGAATGAGTTTATGTGACGGAAGAGCAGAAGGATTAAGAGTATTAAGAAATTCTACGGGGTAATGGATGGCGTCGTCCGTTTGGATCACTGAGTCAAAAGACCTGTATTCAACGTCTTGTTCTTTGATGACCTTTAATAGGAAGTCATTAATTGCGGCTGCTTTATCGTTCTTCGGAGTTAAGATGGCACGCTCGTACAACCATTCTATGGGCTTCTCCTTGATGTTACTTATATCAGGATATACTCTAGAAATTAGCTCAGGTAGGGAGCTAACCACTGTACCCAAATCTGAGGGGATGGTGACTTTACCTTCGACTGAAGGGTAATTTCCATCGCCTATTTTCAGTAATATCTCAGCGAAAAGCCCAGCAGATATATCACCTCTTAAATGGACCCTCATATTTCTATGAAGTGTAAGTTTCCTGATATGTTGCCACAAATATGAAGCCTTTAGGCACGATTTGACTTCATCTGCCCGTGTACCCCTAGGTATGACGGGTAATGTTTGGCGAAAATCTCCAGCTAAGAGCACGGTAACCCCTCCCATCAAGCTATTGTTTTCTCTTATATCTTGTAAGGTTCTACTGAGAGCCTCGAATCCGCCCTTGTGTGCCATTGTGCATTCATCCCAAATTATTAGCTTACACTCTCTCAAAACTTGCGCCATGTTACTTTGTTTGGAAATATTACACATAGGTGTCTCTACTCGCATCATGTTCAAGGGCAGTTTGAAAGCAGAGTGAGCTGTTTTACCTCCTTCCAGCAGCGTAGCAGCAATGCCTGAAGAAGCAACAGCCAAGGCTATCCCACGATCTTTTCGTATTCTTGCCAATAAAAGATTTATGACAAATGTCTTACCAGTGCCCCCTGGAGCGTCTAAGAAAAATGTCTGACCTATATCTCTTTCGATGCTTTCTAAAATTTGGTCATAAACATAGGACTGTTCATCGTTTAACGAATTTTCGTTAGCACTTACAAACTGTGCTAAAATATTTGCATCGTAGCTGATCTCCCGGAGGTAGTCTGTGTTTTGTAAGACTGCTTCACATCTTGATGGCTGAGGTAAACCATACTGTTGTAGGCACTGACCTCCCAAATATAGCACTGTATCTTCAAGACAAACCAAGCATTTATTGTATGCTTCACTTAAAATTAGGTGAACATATCCATGTTTTAATTCTGACTCCATTCGATGCCGTATGTCTTCAGAAAGGCTATCCTTGTATTTCTCCCAAAGATTTAAAGCATCTGACATGTGACAAAATATCAACATTACTGCAAAAAGTTCACGTAATCTAAATGGAAGACGACAAAGCGCAGCTTCTTCCATAGTTGCATCCCAGTGTCTTTCGTCTTCTAGTAAGCCTCGAGCCTTACATGCTGACTGATATGTAGGTTGAATCGTGCCATTAACAGTCTTCAAATCCAAGAAAGATGTGGGGCCTCGGACTTCATGAAGTAAAAGGCGAAGATAATAACACTCTGTATTATTAGGGTGGATAGTATACACCCTGCCTAAAGCCCGATCTTTCTTTATTCCCGGCCAGCCATTGACGTCATTTCCACGTTTTCTTCTCTCAAATCTATTATTTTTCCATATATAATAAGAGGGAACTTCAACATAAAGAAGTGTTTTTGCAAAATCATCTGTTTTGCATAAGTCAAAAAATGCTAAAAGTGTAGTTTTGGGTGGATTATTGATCATATTTATCAAGTTGTTGGAGTCATTTGGATTAAAATAGACACGCTGTCCATTTTCTAAATGCACAGCGAGATGGAAGACAGTCGGGAACCTTTCATGAATGGGAAAAGCCAGAATTCTCCATACAGCCTCAGAGCTGCTTATATATCGACCATTCTCATAGAATTTAACTTCATCCTTTTCATTTTCAAGACTAAATGTTGCCTGATCACTCCCTTTATTAACATATTTACATATGTATTTGATGGATTTCACGGAGTTACAGTATTCCACATTAATATGAGCACCGAAAGTACGTGAAAGAACAGGGTTATATGGCACTACCCATCGGTTATCAAGGGTCATACCATTAACTTCAACAGTGAAACCACCATCTCCTGGAGCCCTTCGTCGATATTGTGGGTATCCGTCTTCTGCCGTTTGAGTTTCTTGGATGAGAGGTCGAGGAAACTTCTTGCTGCAGCTACCTGCTTTCATACAGGGTGATCTGGTATTTAAATGACCACAAGGCCCGTGGATCATATTCGCCTTGATAATTTCATGAAGGAGAGGATCTTCTGCAGGGTCTGGTATCTCTGCACAAATAACACTGTCTAATTTATCTGGAGAAATGCGTTGTTGTAGCCACAACAAAATGTGTATATGAGGCAGACCCCGTTTCTGCCATTCAACGGAATATATAAAACAACGCACTTCCCCAAACAAATTCCCCTTTGTTAGCAATGCCAAAAACACCTTAACTTTTAAGTGAAATACCCTAGCTGTGATATCATGACGGTCGTGAGGCTGTTGTCCAGATAGTAATTCACTTGCAATTTCTTTCCATCGAGGATTACATGTAAATGTAATGAATAGATCAGGACGACCGTAATGGCGAACGTATGTCATGGCGTCCTGAGTCTTTTCATGCATATACCGTGGTGACCCAGTGAAAGATGACGGAAGTACTATCATCTGACCAAGCTGAGCGACGTCGGTATCTTGTCTACCTATAGCATCTCTGAGGTGTATGTAATTATCAACTCTGATTTGCTCCTGGTTGCTTCTAATGAAATTTAGTCGCTCTGTCTCAATTTTCGCGTACATATCAACTAAGTATTGACTAAAAAGAGATCGGCAGTACAATAAATGGTTGGTTTCCATATGTCTGATCATTATACGGTAAGAATAAAAGTTTAACGCAGAAACTGTTTTTCGAAGGGGTAATTTCGTTTGCGGGTCAACCTGAGGGATGTCAATAGAGTAACCATCTTCACCACGAGGGAAAAGTAGTGGATACTGTAACGCATCATACGAACGGTGCACTTCACTGATGCGTTGCAATTTGTTACCATGACTTTGTAATACAATATCTCGTTTTTCAAACTGTTGTCCAACTATGACCAGTGCTACTTCGCTTGCTGTCGGTACATTAAATTGTCCTCTATGAGCATTGGCTGGTTTTCTATCAGCGTGTATTACAACTTCAAAGTCTTTAAAATTTTGAGGTACTTTCTCGAGAGTAGTTTTTAAGTCCTTTATGTATGGGTTATTATGGTGAAACATCGCCTGCAATTGTTTTACCAGGCCTTGCTTTACATCGGGGAAGTTGGTGCACCTTAAGCGCGCCTCCCTCTCATCCTCTCCAACAAAATAAATCTGTAGGAACTGAGGGTCTTTTTCAGGCAGAGGTTGCAGACTACCAATTAAGTGATACACTTGACCTTGCACTTTGAAAGTTGGCATAAACCCATCTTCCATAACTTTTTTTGCTCCAAAAGAAGTCATTTGAAAGCAGCCATTGTATATTCTAATGCGGTCCATGAAATGTATGTGCTCAGGATGCATACCCATGATCAAACTATAGAGCGGCTCAGGAAGGGGCAATAAAGCCGGAAGCTGTACTTTACCAGCGCTACAGCACATACCAGGCGACTCTTCTTTAAACTTAAGGGCGTTACAGTATACGCATTTATGACTCATAGTACCCAGGGATACGGCTGTATCGGTTTCATAAGCTATCTCCGAGTCATATTTCATCCCAGAAAAAGCTTTCGTCTTCCATGGAAGAGATCGCCTTTCCAATCGTCGTCCTGGATTATTCTGCGCATGTCTACGAACAACTGCTCTGTGAACCTCCGGATGTTTTTGCTGGTAATTAGCTGCAGCTGCTCTGTGAACCTCCGGATGATTCTGCTGGTAATTAGCTGCTGCTGCTCTGTGAACCTCCGGATGATTCTGCTGGTAATTAGCTGCAGCTGTTCTGTGAACCTCCGGATGATTCTGCTCGTAATTAGCTGCAGCTGTTCTGTGAACCTCCGGATGATTCTGCTGGTAATTAGCTGCAGCTGTTCTGTGAATTTCTCGGTTTTTTTGTTGATATTTAGTAGAAGATTGTAAGAGCTGTTTTTTCCTAATGGCGTCGGTAAATCTAGCACGACGTTTTCTAGTATATTCCTTAAAGGTAAGCATGCTATTAGAGCTGCCACGTACAGAAATAGATGTAGTCGACCCATCTTCATGAGGCACATACACATCAAAATGTCCATGAGACAGGTCTTGCATAGAAGTAAAACGCAGTCTCTTCACGGGGTTCCCTTCTACACCAAATTTCTCATACAGCTCTCCATTGAGATAGACCTCGAACATTGTGAAATATATTTGTGCGGCAGCCACTAACTCGCATAAACCTCCATAAGTATGAAACTGCGACATATCAGTGAAGTAGTCGGCAGAACAGCTGTAATTATTTCCATCTCTATCATGTGACATTATACAAAAATCTTCCCAGTGACTCACCACGTGAGCCACTATCTCGTCACGAACCTCTCGGGCCATGACTTGAGTGTCATACAAAATAAAGGATATTGCCCTAAACAGGCAAGCTCCGTCACCAATAATTGGAACGATAGAATGGGGCATCATGCAGCCATTTATATTCAAATATTCAACGGCCATACTAAATGTATTAGAATGCCTGAAATGTTATCAGTTGAATACACAACTGTATTCTGATTTACAATGCGTACAGAAAACAATGAACGCTAAACCAGAAAGTTATGAACTTGCGCTTGTGATGTCGTGTCTCAAGGCCACAGTCCCCACCGGACGATCCAACGCCCTAGAGAAATATCCCTTGAAGTGTATAAGTAAATATACAAACGTAAAACACTTATTTTATTAATTTAAAATAATGTGTTTATGACACCGTTTAATTCTAGGTATTCCGTGTTGCAACTCCGCTATTGTACGAACAAAGACAGATAGCTCAGAGCAATGAACACGAAGTGAAACGAAGTGCTGTTGGTGTCAGTTCCATAGTTCACGCGCATGTCAGGCAACAAACACTACACTCTCCCACCCCTACCTTCCCCCACGGACCCCTTCCGTACAATCTTACAAACGCTAGCAGGTCACGTGATTGGGAAGAGGTGGGTCTTACTCATCGATGTTCGGGGATCTAAATAAAATGCACCCTACTATTTTTGTAAGGTATGAAAACACAAAATGATACTATAGAAGGCCTCCTTTAAGAATGAGTTCAGGACGGAAGATCCAGTATGAAAGAAATACCCACAGAATAACATCTTCGGTTTTAGAGATATACGTATCGGTATCGTCATTAAACATTGTAGAAGTTTTTCACTTCTTTTTAGCTCCATTCGGTGGATTTTCGGAAAACGTTGAAATACGTGTTTATTTTTAAAGGAGATTCCAACTACCAATTTTCACGCCTGTAGCATGTAGATACATTTTAAAAATTCATCCCCCTTAAGTGGATTTTCCGTAAACAAAAAAAACATGTTTCTTTATTTTTATTATTCTTATTTCTTCTATTTGTTTTACGTCGCACCGACACAGATAGGTCTTATGGTGTCGATGGGATAGAAATGGCCTGGGAATGGGAAGAAAGCGGCCGCGGCCTTAATTAAGGTACAACCTCAGCATTTGCCTGGTGTCAAAATGGGAAACCACGGAAAACCATCTTCAGGGCTGCGGACAGTGGGGTTCGAACCCACTATCTCCCGGATGCAAGTTCACAGCTGCGTGCTCCTAACCACACGGCCAACTCGCCCGATGTTTATTTTTAAAGAAGATTCCAAATACCAATGTTCATGTCTGTAACATCTTCAAATAAATGGCGTTTAACTTTTAGTGCCGGGAGTATCCGAGGACATGTTCGGCTCGCCAGTTGCAAGTCTTTCGATTTGACCCCCATAGGCGACCTGCGCGTCGTGATGAGGATGAAGACAACACACACACCCAGCCCCCGAGCCAGCGAAATTAACTAAAGATGGTTAAATTTCCCGACCCTGCCGGGAATCGAACCCGGGACACCTGTGACCAAAGGCCAGCACGCTAACCGGTTAGCCATGGAGCCGGACACTAACATCTTCAGTATTTGATATATGAGTATCTTCATAAAAATAATTCAACTCTTTCTTCACTTCTTTTCAACCTCCCCCCCCCCCCTTGCATAAGTGGATTTTCCAAAAAAAATGTGTTTCTTCATTTTTTAAGAAGATAGAGATAAAAAATACCATCTTTCACTTCTGTAACATGTTACGTTATACTGTAGAAATGTTCATTTTAAAAATTCACCCCCCTTTTCACCCACCCATTAAATGGATTTTCCAAAAACCAAAAAATACGTGTTTCTTTATTTTTAAAAGAGATCAAAAGTACAAATTTTCAGTTATGTAATATCTTCAGTTTCTGAGATATATGTATCCTCATTAAAGGCATTCAACCCATTATTCACCCTTTTACACCCCTCCTATTGGGATTTAGAGACAGCAAAGAAACATGTGTTCCTTTATTTTTAAGGGAGATTCTAAACACCAATTTTTACATCCGTAAACGTTTAAAGTTCTGAGATGTAGACACACTCATTTTAAAAATTCACCCCTCTTTTAACCCCCCATTATCTGGATTTTCCAAAAACGAAAAAATACCTGTTTCTTTACTTTTAAAGTAGATCCCAAATACCTATTTTCAGGTCTGTAATATCGTCTGGTTCTGAAATACAAGTAGCCTCATTAAAGGTATTCAACCTCTTTTCCACCCTTTTCCACCCTTCCTATTAGGATTTTCCAAAAACAAAAAATACGTGTTTCTTTATTTTTAATGGAGATTCTAAATACCAAATTTTACATCTATAAACTTTAAAAGTTTTGAGATATAGATACACTCATTTTAAACATTTCATCCCCCTTTTCACCCCCCCCCCATTATTTGGATTTTCCCAAAACGAAGAAATACCTGTTTCTTTATTTTTAAAGTAGATCCCAAATACCAATTTTCAGGTCTGTAATATATTCAGTTTCTAAGATATAAGTATTCTCTTTAAAGGCATTCAATCCAATTTTCACCCCCTTTTCACCCCTCCTATTGGGATTTTCCGAAAACAAAAACTACGTGTTCCTTGATTTATAATGAAGATTCTAAATACCAATTTTTACATCTCTAAACTTTAAAACTTTTGAGATATAGATGCACTCATTCTAAAAATTCACCCCCCTTTTCACCCTCGCATTAATTGGATTTTCCAAAAACAAAAAATATGTGTTTCTTTATTTTAGAAAGCGATCAAAAGTACCAATTTTGAGGTCTGTAATATCTTCAGTTTCTGAGATATAAGTATTCTCTTTAAAGGCATTCAATCCATTTTTCACCCCTTTTTACCCCTCCTATTGGGATTTTCCGAAAACAAAAAAATACGTGTTCCTTTATTTTTAATGAAGATTCTAAATACCAATTTTTACATCTCTAAACTTTAAAAGTTTTGAGATATAGAAGCACTCATTTTAAAAATTCACCCCCCTTTCACCTTCGCATTAATTGGATTTTCCAAAAACAAAAAAATATGTGTTTCTTTCTTTTTGACAGCGATCGAAAGTACCAATTTTGAGGTCTGTAATATCTTCAGTTTCTGAGATATAAGTAGCGGTATCCTGATTAAAGGCATTCAACCCCTTTTTCACCCTTTTTCACCCCTCCTGTTGGGATTGTCTGAAAACAAAAAAATACGTGTTTCCTTATTTTTAAAGAAGATTCTAAATACCAATTTTCACATCTGTAACCTTTTAAAGTTTTGAGATATAGACACACTCATTTTAAAATTTCACCCCCCTTTTCACCCCCTTAGCGACGGAATATCCAAAAATCCTCTCTTAGCGAGCACCTACATTATAATATGAATATATCCCCAAAATTTCATTTCTTTATGTCCAGTAGTTTTGGCTCGGCGATGATGAATCAGTCAGTCAGTCAGTCAGTCAGTCAGTCAGGACAAGCTACTTTATATATATAGATAAGGCATTGCGTATTAGATCCACTGCTGTTTTAATCTTATACTCATTTTCTCATTTTCTTAAATCTTGTCAGTGGATACATTTTAAAATTTTAAACATCATGTATCATGTCCATCTAGTTCCATTAGGGGCCGATGACCTTCGATATTAGTCCCGTTAAAACAACAAGCTCATCATCAGAACCGATTGGCATGATTTTAAACTGGTAAAGTCGATCCTTTTTAGTAGACACATTGACAGCGTCTACGGCGAACTGAGGATCTCAAGAAAATGCGCAAATATAGTTTGCTTTTGAAGACTCGTACAGTACTGCAAGCTGATCAGATGCTTATGTGCGACCACTTTGGCGAAATCCTCGTCAATGTGGAAGAGCACTAATCCTTCAATCTGGTTCGTGGAGTCATCTTTCACCGCAACTTTATTTTGAAAATTGACGACAAGTTTATGGAAGACATCTAGAACCGCGACGTGACCACGTCCAGCGCATTACGCGCAAGGTCAGCGGTGAAGACTTTGCCACTGGTGCCTTCATTGTCTCTTTCAAGTTGTCAGTGTTACCAGAGAAAGTCGAGGTAACAATTTATCGTTGCGATGTAGGTCGTACGTCCCGCCTCCTATTCGATGCTATCAATGTCAGAGATTCGGACATATGGTTTTTCGTTGTTCGAATCAGTCTATGTGTGGTACATGTGGAAGAGTAGCTCGCGGCACTCCGTACAAGTGCACTAACTGCTCTGGTCTTCATTCTCGTCGGGATCGTAAGTGTCCGACGTATCTGAGTGAGAAGAAGATCCAGGAGATCAAGACCCTGTATGGTCTTTCCTACCAGGAAGAGCGCGGTAATTTTAATTCTACGAATACATCTGCCCTTACACTAGACTACATAATGATAGCTCAGGATCTCCCAGGTTCGTCTTTCGCGACATCGTTTTCTAGTGATTGCTTCTTCCTCAGAGATTATTGCCGGGCTGAGCGGCTCAGATGGTTGAGGCGCTGGCCTTCTGAACCCAACTTGGCCGGTTCGATGCTACTCAGTCTGTTTATATTTGAAGGTGCTAAAATACGTCAGCCTCCTATCATTAGATTTACTGCCACGTAAGAGAACCCCTGTGGGACTAAATTTCTGCACCTTGGCGTTACCGAATACCGTTAAAGTTGTTCATGGGACAAAAAACCAATAATATTAAATTATTATTATGTATGTTGGGTATTCAGCCCAAAGTCCGGCTCCATGGCTAAATATTTAGCATGCTGGCCTGTGGTCACAGGGGTCCCGGGTTCGATTCCCGACCGGGTCAGAGATTTTAACCTTGGCTCGGGGACTGGATTTTTGTGCTGTCCCCAGCATTCCTGCAAGTGCACACCAAACATAACACTATCCTCCACCACAATAACACGCAGTTACTATTTTTCAGCCCGAAAGCTGGTTTGATCCTCCTCAGCTCCGCCAACTGCTGTTATAGATAGCCTAGGTGTCACTAATGAGGCATACTAGGGAGAAGAGGATTGAGGTAGTTCCCGGTTGCTTTCCTCATCGGACAAGCAGTTGCTGTTACATATCAATCGGCCAAGCCCACTGAAAGGCATGCACCAACTGACCCTATGAGCGATATTTTCACACAATTCATAACAGGGACTTGCTGCATAAGGCATGGTATTAGTAGCATCGCTCATACCTCGGTTCCTTTCATATTGTCAAACCCAAGGATGAGACTGAGACAGGTCTTGGGCTTCAAATCCTTACTACACAATTCCTGAGCTACACGCTTAAAATTACAAAGGTCACCATTTATGCAAGGGCAGAACACCCCTCAATACACGGAGCACTTGCTCCCATTTTTTTAACCGCAAGCCTCCCAGAGGAACTTTAACAACACCTGAAAAGTGCTGACACGCTCTGTTTTCAAGCCTATTCAAGGCAATATCAGACTACAATTACTTGCCATCAAGGCACAACTTACTTCAATGAAACGGGGGTATCTCGTACCCAACCTACTGGACCTCAGCAGAAAATAACAGGTTAAGTAAATGGCCCGAAACACCAAGTTGAATAGAGGCGTTTTCTTGCACTCCTAAATATGCATTCTTAAAACCTAAAAGGCACTAGGTCGATGAAAAAGGGGCTATTCCCAAACTATGGAGGTGACTCGTATAAGAATAATTTAAGACATTATAGAAAGGAAGAAAACCAGTTACAAAACGTAATCACCTCAAACCAATATGAAGAGGAGCTCCAGAGGGTAAACCACTCTCTATCCCCGAATTACAGTGGCAGATTTTATGAAATTTTCACATTAGCTGGCAGAACTTACATTTCTTAAGAAGAAGGTTACATATTAAAGTTTCGGACCTATCCCTCGAGTTAAACGGCGGAGCTAGCAAGAAATAAGGATGTTGAACGGCCATTACCTTGCTGAAGAACTGCTGCCTGGTGAAAGAGGCACCTCCCGCCTCCTGCTTCACATACACACACTCAGATGTTGATCAAATGGCCAAGAGACGTGAAAATCCGCAGTTTACGAACCCTCGGGGAAGGTTCGAGACCTTTCATGCATAATTAAGCCACACCCTCTCACTTTTATTGGCTAGCTTAGTTACACACCAAATCGAAAAAGAAGCCTGTGATAGGCCTAAAATTAATTACAGAAATTAGGGATTGGCTGAATTCAAAACTGGCGGAAAGAAAATATCAATATTGCCAAACCAAAAAATGAATGAACGAAATTTAGTAAAGATAAAACTTAAGAATACAACATTCCGTCAAAAAGGGTTCCTTCACTTCGCACCAGGGCGCATGATCATAGTTTTTGTAGTGACATCTGTTGCAGAAAGTGCAAACTTCTTGATAAATGGTAAACAAAACGCGTAGAATTTTATACAGTACTGGAAACTTCACAATCATAAAATTAAGGAGGTGACATCTTCTTAGGAAAAGTTTAAGTAGATCTAGTTCCAAGTTCTGTGTTACTTCTGTAGAGGATTTCGAATTGGCACAAGATTTAAATGTGTGGCGTAGAGGTGTACCGCCCGGTAAAATTATTATTATTATTATTATTATTATTATTATTATTATTGTACCGGGCGGTACACCTCCACGCCGCTAATTCAAACTTTGCGCCTGTTGAAACTCCTCTGCCGGAGGAAGTCTGAACTGTATCTACTGTATTAATTTTCAAGTTTCTCAGAAGATGTCACTACTTGGAAATTTTGAAGTTTATGAACTGGGTCGTTTTCGACGTATTTTTGTTTTACCTGTAGTAAGAAGTGTGAACTTTCTCTTCTAGAGGACACTACTGAAGAACTACAAAAGTGCACCCTGGTGCGAAGTGAAAGAACTGTTTTTGGAGAAATTTTTATTTCAAAAGTTTGTTTCTTGTTAAATTTCTTTCGGTTATTGTTTAAGTTGGCTGTATAACCCCTTCTTTCCCCTTGTTTAGAATATAGCCAATCCCGAATTTCTTTAATTAATTTATAACCAATCAGGTGTATCTTCCCCAGAGGGGATATATTGCTTAACCCTAGCCAATAAAGTTTTTGTGGGAGGGTGTTCTCATTCCTCAAACGCCTCGAACTTTCCGCGAGAGTATATAAACTGCTGATTTTAGGGTCTCCGGGCCACTTCAGTACCATCTTTCAGTGTGTAAAGTACATAGCAGGGGGCGGGAAGCGCCTCTTTCTTCGGGCAGCAGTTCAACAACAAGGTAATGGCCGTTTAATAACTTCTTTTCTTGCTAGCTCAGCAGTTTAACTCTCGGGGCGGGTCCGAAACCTTTCACCATGTAACTTTCCTTTAAAATGTAAAGACACTTAGTTTCAATTCTATCTTTTTAAACTAAAAATTTGGGATAGAGAGTGCTTTACCCTCTTGAACTCCCACGCATATTGTTTTGAGGTGAACTTATTTTTCACAACCGATTCTTCCTTAACGTAATGTAAATTGTTTCTTTCTAAAGTCACCTCTTTAGTATGGGATTAGCCCTTGCATTAGCGGCCTAGAGCCAGTTTAGGTTTTAAACAAATGCATTAGGAGTGCAGATCGCCTCCTCTCAAGTTGGTATTTTAGAGGCCATGTAATTTACATTTTCTCACTTAATAGGCCTCAGTAGGTTGGGTATTTTACCCCTGTGTTTATGTCCTTAGAGGACAGCTTGAAGGTGGAATTTGGCGTGGCCTTTGACAGGCTTAAATTTTGAGAGCGAGTTGCTCTTTCTTGAAAATTTTGTTTTCTGCGCGCCTCAAGGAGGCTTTACTGTGTAATTTGGAGCAAGTGCTCCTGGGTATGAATGGGGTTTTCTGCCCCTCTGTTGAAACTTGTGTTGGGGTAAAACTGGGCTAATTGCTCAAGAATTGTGAATTCGGGGCTCGAAGCCCAAATCCTGTAAATACTGTAGTTGTACCTTTGTTGCCTTGCTACTCTGTACCTGCCATGCTTGTTATTTCTTGATTTTGCAAAGAAAATATAACCTTGTTAAATTTCATCTTAACTTTAATTTCGTATTTTGAGGCCCGTTCACCCCCGCACCTTCTTTCACCTCTGCAAGTCCACGAAATTCCGTAACTATTATTATTATTATTATTATTATTATTATTATTATTATTATTATTATTATTATTATTATTGTTGTTGTAATGGCCCTATGGCCATGATGTTATGTACATCGTCATCCTGCACCTTCGCATCAGTTACGCGATTTACGTTTCACCACGCTACTGCTATGGCTTCACTTACTACAGGAAGGCTGTTGCCCAACGGATTGCTTTGGCAAGGTTAACTTCCTTTACGTGTTAAAAAATAGCTCCTAAACTCTGTGATTGAAATGTGTGTGTTCTGGAATATTCCACGTGGTTAAAGAGCCGACAGAAAGGAATAGTAAATATCCCTCTTAAGAGCATCGCGTGTGCGCTTTGCGAGCTACAGGAAGGGCAAATTTCTACTGTGCTGAATGAGTTATACCAAGGTAAGAACATTATTCTACTAGCCAGGTCTGTTATTACCACCCTTAAATTAACAATAACACAACGTTTAGTATTGTGTGATGTTGAGAAATGGCTGATTGTCACTCACTGGTGGCGAGCCACACCTCGTAATTTGGCCCCACCCAGTTCACTTCGGGCTGGCCAACATTATTGTCACCGTCCTCCTGGGTCACAATTACTTAAAACAACATAGGAAAGATTTCTAATCATTTCAAAAGTTGGAATATAATCGCGGAGTGATATTTTATTGATTATATCAGGATAATTACTGCATAGAGTAAATGCACTGTAGTTAACCTTGAATAATATAATGTTTGCAATTATTCGATTGAAAAATTACATTGCGCACAATGCAACCATTCAGTAAAATTAGGTGACCAATCGTAGTTGTTTTCCACGCACCTGCTACGCAGGCGTAGCAGGGGGAGAGGTGATACTCCCACGTGGCGCGTCCCAGGTGGCGGATAGGGGGTCCTAACCGGCTTGCCGGCGGACTTGAGGGAAATAAAATACCTCTCGCGGACCAAACACACTACCCCCTGCGGGTGGGGGACGCACATGTAGAATACACCCGCGGTATCCCCTGCCTGTCGTAAGAGGCGACTAAAAGGGGCGACCAAGGGCTGACTGAATTAGAACCATGAAACTAATTTTGAATCGTACCATCACGCGGGGAACACAATAGGTTGCCTGTACTTGCGAGTAGTACCACTAAATTCGGTACGAAATAGGTTTGTGATTAGTAGCAGTAAAAGCCTGGCCTGGTGGATTCCAGTACCCGTGCGTCGTACCCATGTGAGCAGCACCGCGGGTCTGGGCGTAGCCTGTGAGTTGTACCACTATATGAGCAGCACCGTGGGTCTGCGTTGCCTGTGATTAGTACCCACTATGTGAGGAACACCACGGGAATACCGGCGCCCGTGTTTAGTACACCTAGGTGGGGAACCTTCTCGGTTTGCGTTGACTCTGAGTTGGGCCATTGTGTGAGACATATCATAGGTCTGCGTTACTTGTACGTATTGCGATACTTGTGAGTAGTACCATCTTTTGTGGAACACCGTGAGTCTTCGCTACTCCTGATTAGTGCCCCAACATGACACATACCATGGTTCTATTTTACTCGCGACATGTACCATTCTGTGGGGCCTTAGACGTGGATTTTGCACCCCCCTTTAGACACCAAGCATCATTGTGCTTTATAAGTGGTTCCTTGGTAGGTAATAATGTTATTTTCGATCTGTATTGAGTCCGATCCACTGGTTTTTGTTTGTTTGTTTTGTGTTTTGTTGAGTTCCTGTCCATCCATTCATTCTTCAAACCATATTTTCTTTTTATTTTGGTCAGTGTATGCCTTTGCAATTTTTGTTCTTTCATTTCGTACCATTAGGGGCCGATGACCTTTGATGTTAGGCCCCTTAAAACAACAAGCATCATCATCATCATCATCATCATCATCGTAGCTGTTTTAGGATGCCAGATATAGAAAGTGGAGAGATCTCCCCGAGAACATCGACGCTGCATTATGTTTATCAAACGATAACTTGCAGTGGTATCACAACGCTGTACTGGCTGCCCAATGTCTACGAGAGGTGCGGATTCCAACTGAGCCAAAGCTGCAATGGGGCAAACCAGTGGTAGTGACAGGATTTTAACCATTCAATCATTATGTGTTCATATTATTTTCTGTGTTTTGTGCAAATAACTTATTTATCTGTTGCATCACACACATGTAAAATACATTTATAAACTACCAAATAACAAAGCCTAGGGAGATAAAATTTTTCATTAATCAGGTTATCGTTTTTCTACTTGCTTTCAGATGGTGAATTTCTTTAAATTAACCTGTAGATGACATTACTTTCGATTTATCTGTTCATGAGAAAGATACAAATTGCCATTACGGTCTTTTTTATATTACGTTTCACGCCAACATACATTCTATTTAATCGTAACAAGACTTCTTACCCGTTTTTCCAACGAAAAATTGCATTGGATTATACCTTTCCTTCATGAAATTATTCGACTTTACATGTCTTCATTCACAGGTTTAGTACGGCATGTTAAACTCAAGTTTTATCCGAACGCATGTGGCAGTAACGTGTACAATAAAGGTGAAAAAATTCCAGAGAAAATGTGGACGATTAACGAATTTATAGTACAATGCTATTGCTGGTCGATGCTTGCACGAAATAGTCCCTGCTTCCTAGTTAAATATTTTTTACACCTGAGGGTGGGGGACAACACGAAGAATACTCATATGGTATCCCCTGCCTGATGAGAGAGGTGAAAACACGGGGCGACCTAAGCGCGGAACACGAACCTGCTACGCAGGCGTGGCAGGGGGAGAGGTGATACTCACACGTGGCGCGTGCCAGGTGGCGGATAGCGGTTCCTAACCGGCTTGCCGGCGGACTTGAGGGAAATAAAATACCTCTCGGGAACCAAACACACTACCCCCTGCGGGTGGGGGACGCACATGTAGAATACAACCGCGGTATCCCCTGCCTGTCGTAAGAGGCGACAAAAAAGGGCGACCTTGGCGCGGGCATGGATTGCGGTTTGGTATAATGTGTTGAACCTCCTGTGGATGGGAGAGGCTGAATACATCCATAGGTAATCCCTGCCTGTCGTAGAAGGCGACTTAAAGGGTCATGTGGCCATGGTCAGTAATACTATTGTGTTACGCCAGCTTCTGTGCATATGTGGCACTGTGGGTCGGTTCCACTGATCGTTTTAAATTCACATCCATCCCATCCCATCCCATCCCATCCCATCCATTTGAATTGTGGTCAGTGGAGGACTTTGGGTTTTTAATTTGTAATTTCCTTTCGTACCATTAGGGGCCGATGACCCCTTTAGGCCCCTTTAAACAACAAGCATCATCATCAGTGGCGCCATTGTGTGAGAAAACATAGATCTGCCTTAGTGTGTGTAGTACATTACCTGTGAGTAGTAGCACATTGTGTGGAACACCGTGAGTTACGCTACTTGTGATTAGTACCGCTCTATGAGAAATACCATGGTTCTACTTTACCAGCGATAAGTACCATTATAAGGGGCCGTTGACCTAGATTTTGAAACCCCTAAAGACAATAAGCATCATCGATTCAGGATTGTCCTGCGGAAGCAACCGCTTCGTCAGTAGGCTATATACTGTTACGGGGATACCCGTGGAGCAGAAAGAGGTTAAAGAAGGTGCCAGGGTGAATGGGTCTATCTACAATATCAAAATTAATTTAAAACTTTAACAAAGGTTATTTTTCTTTAGAATTTCAAAAATCAACAAATAACAGCATAACAGGTACAATTAGCAATCTTGAAGCAAGACTTGGAAAAACCCAAGATTCAGAATTTCAACAACTTTGGGCTTAAAGCCCCCAGTTTTACAATTCCTGAGCTCCCAGCTCAAATTTACACCAAAAAATGAGAACTACTTTAGTCAAGGGCAGAAATCCCCTCATTCAAGAGCATTTGCTCCCTAAATACCAAATCAAGCCTTCCAGAGGTACACTTTACCATTACAAAAACATGGAAAGAGCAAACAGGCTCTCAGTTTCTTACACCACGAACCTGCTACGAAGGCGTAGCAGGGGGAGAGGTGATACTCCCACGTGGCGCGTCCCAGGTGGCGGATAGGGGGGTCCTAACCGGCTTGCCGGCGGACTTGAGGGAAATAAAATACCTCTCGCGGACCAAACACACTACCCCCTGCGGGTGGGGGACGCACATGTAGAATACACCCGCGGTACCCCCTGCCTGTCGTATGAGTCGACTAAAAGGGGCGACCTAGGCGCGGACATGGATTGCGGTTTGGTATAACGTGTTGGACCTCCTGTGGATGGGAGGGGTCGAGTACATTCACAGGTAATCCCTGCCTGTCGTAGAAGGCGACTTAAAGGGTTATGTGGCCATGGTCCCCTCTTTATTTTATTATTATTTTTCCGAGGGTCAGAAGTAGACCATTCAAAATTTTGATGTGCGTGCTGCCCGGAGATGGGCCTCTTACGTGTGCGATTACGCCCAAAAGCCCGCAACTGTCCACCCAGGACCATTGCGTGGTGGGAGCGCCATGTACCTTGGCAGTGGTATCCGCCTGACAACACAGGTCCCCGCACAGCCGAATGCCAGAAGGACATATTATTATTAATTATTTTTATTTTTTTCTCTATATTTAGTGCTCTGTAAACGCTATGGGGTACATGCTATTGCGGGTGACTGGAGGAAGGGAGTCTTAGTACTCATTGCCTCAGTCATGCCGTATTAGGCATCGTCCAACATCGGACCCCGGGCAATACCTGCTACGACCAGGTGGGTATTGCCTTGGCTGCTTGGTTCGGCTACAGAGACCCCTGATCGGAGTGGGTGGCATTCGGGGAGGATGCTATCGGGCATGGCTTCCAAACGAAGTCGGCTCTCACAAGGTGGTCGCCCACCTAAGTCTTTAACTTTTGCTTCCCTGAGAGGTTCAACTCCCTGGGAACATGCGCAGCGTGAAGGAATGGGATCCAGCTTCCCTAGGTTTCTGGTCGCTACCAGAACCGATGGGAACGATTTTAAGCTGGTGAAGTCGATCCTTTTTAGTCGGCACATCGAAGGCGTCTATGGCGAACTGGAGGAACTGAAGAAAATGCGCAACGGTAGTTTGCTTCTCAAGAGTCGTACAGCACTGCAAGCTGATCAGTTGCTTAAGTGCGAGCACTTTGGCGAAATCCCCGTCAAAGTGGAGGAGCATACATCCTTGAACCTGGTTCGCGGAGTCATCTTTCACCGCGATCTTATTTTGAACACTGACGACGAGTTGATGGAAGACATGAAGAACCGTGGCGTGACACACGTCCGGCGCATTACGCGCAAGGTCAACGGTGAAGACGTTGCCACTGGTGCCTTCATTGTCTCTTTCAAGTTGTCAGTGTTACCAGAGAAAGTCAAGGTAACAACTTATCGTTGCGATGTGAGGCCGTACATCCCGCCTCCTATGCGATGCTATCAATGCCAGCGATTCGGACATATGGTATCTCGCTGTTCGAATCAGGCTGTATGTGGTACATGTGGACGAGTAGCTCACGGCGCGGAGGAGTGCACAACTCCATACAAGTGCACTAACTGCTCCGGTTTTCATTCTCCTCGGGATCGGAACTGTCCGACATACCTGAGTGAGAAGAAGATCCAGGAGATCAAGACCCTGGATGGTCTTTCCTACCAGGAAGCGCGCCGTAAGTTTAATTCTACGAATACACCTGCCCGTACACTCGACTATAGGTTGATAGCTCAGAGTCTTCCAGGTTCGTCATTCACAACCTCGACACCTGTCCAGACCGCTGCGCCCAAGGCGACTGTTGCTGCTCCCAGCAACGTCGCGAATAGTCAAAGCTCGAAGGGGGGGACCACCCCACCTTCGACCAACCAGAAGTCTGTGCCGGCTGGCAGTTCCCAGCCGGCACAGCAAGGGGGGAAGGCTAAGTCTCCCCCCCCTAGGAGGTCGACGAAAGTCGTGCCCCAGCCGGCGGAGGCGGCACCGTCGACCAGGGCTGGGAAACCATCTCCCAGCCCGTCTAAACTCGAAAAAAAGAAGGGGAAGAAGAGCGCCCGTCCTGAGCGCTCTCGGACTTCCCCTGCGAAGGAGAAGTCATGCCCCCCATCTGGGGGATATGAGTCTGCGCCAGGAGGCACTCCTGCTCCAAAACCGGCGCGCTCTCCTCGTAGGGGACCCCCTCGCGCCCGAAAGGCGTCGAAGTTCTGGGCGACACCCCTGCCATCTTTCGATGACGGAATGGATGTCGCACTGTCCTCTACATCTACGGATGTAGAACTAGATAGTGTTTAGGCTTACGAGCATTTTTTCGCTCATAACCTAACACTCCTTTTATAGTCCACACTATGGCACTGTTACAGTGGAATTGTAACGGTTATGACAGGCATCTTGCTGAATTACGTCAGCTTATTAGTGAGTACGCAGCGAGTATAGTCTGTCTTCAGGAGACCAATTTCAGACCTGGTCATCATACGGTCTTGAGGCATTTCAATCTATACTCGACAGAACGATACTATGCTCACCGGGCTGCCGGAGGCGTTGGCATTTTTGTACGTTCTGATAGCTACAGCGAAGAGGTTCCATTAAGAACCCCTCTTGAGGCTGTAGCTGTTCGCGTCTCGCTGCCTGTCATAGCAACAGTGTGTAATGTTTATCTTCCACCTGGCCAGCATCTGAACATCACTGATGTCGCTGATCTTATAGATCAGCTTTCCCCACCCTTCCTCTTATTGGGCGATTTTAACGCCCATCACCCCATATGGGGCTCTGAAACACCTTGCCCACGAGGAAGAGAGCTGGGAACACTTCTAACAGATCTGGATTTATGTATTTTGAACACAGGGGAACCAACTCACTTTAGTGTACGTTACGGCACATACTCTCGCATAGACGTAAGTCTATGCAGCCGTACGTTGGTTCCACTGTTTCGGTGGAATGCACACGATGATCTCTGTGACAGTGACCATTTTCCCATCATTCTTACTTTGTTGAAACATAAACCCGTCGAGGCTCCCCCTCGATGGATTCTTAAACATGCTGATTGGCCAAAGTACACATCACTAGCTGTCTTTACCGATGATGTCAGGCGGACCGTCGGCGAGGAAATAACTTACGTCACCCAAGTTATTCTTGCTGCTGCTGAGGAGTCCATTCCGTTTTTCTCGGGGGCTCCTCGCCGAAAACTCGTTCCTTGGTGGAGCGATGAAATAGCAGCAGCCATCAAAGAACGCCGTCGCGCTCATAAACGTTACCGTCGACAGCCTACTGTGGCCAACTTGGTAACATTTAAGAAACTCCGCGCTAAGGCGCGAGTTCTTATTCGACAAAGTAAGAAGGCTTCATGGGAGAGATATGTGTCGTCCATGACGTCACATACTCCATCATCTCAAGTGTGGACGAAACTTCGACGAATTTCGGGTATTCAAGGATCATCTGCTGTACCGGGAATTTCCATTGCAGGCAGTGTCGCCACTGATCCCCTCGCGATTGCTAATCATCTCGCTAGTCATTTCGCGGATGTCTCTGGGTCCGGGAATTACAATCCTGACTTCCTCCCTCTGAAGCGGGAGGCAGAACGTCATCACCTTAGTTTTGCCACCCATGATTCAGAGGACTACAACGTGCCCTTTACGGAGTGGGAACTCCGCAGCGCCTTAGCGCTTTGCAAGGACACGTCTCCTGGACCGGACAACATCCATAACCAGATGTTGAAACACCTTAGTGATGATAGTTTACTATATCTCCTTCGTGTGTTCAACCGAATCTGGACAGAGGGTGATTTTCCGTCTCAGTGGCGAGAGGGCATAGTCATCCCTGTCCTCAAGCCTGACAAAGATCCTAAGTATGCAGGAAGTTACAGACCGATTTGTCTTACAAATTGCCTGTGTAAGCTATTTGAGAGGATGGTAAATCGCACACTCGTGTGGTGTCTGGAGAAACATGGACTTTTGTCCGAGTACCAATGTGGATTTCGAGCCGCTCGATCCACCACAGACCACTTGGTACGCCTGGAGAGCTCTATCCAGGATGCGTTTCTCCGCAAACAGCACTTGGTAGCTGTCTTCTTTGACTTGGAGAAGGCCTACGACACCACCTGGCGATATGGCATCCTTTCAGTCCTGCATCAATGGAGATTCCGAGGTAACTTGCCGGTATTTATTGCGAATTTTTTGTCCCTTCGTCTATTCCGTGTCCCAGTAGGGAGGACATATTCGCAATACCACGTTCAAGAAAACGGAGTCCCACAGGGATCGGTTCTTAGTGTCACTCTGTTCGCGATTGCCATAAACGGTATTGTCGTTGCTGCTGGTCCAGCCGTAATACCGTCCCTATATGTGGATGATTTTGCTCTGCACTATAGCTCGTGCAGTATGGCAGTCGCAGAGCGACAGTTACAGCAAGCTATTAGGAGGGTGGAGAAGTGGACCTTAGAACATGGCTTTCGGTTTTCTGCCGCAAAGACCTCCGTTGTCCACTTTTGTCGTCAACGTACTCTTCACCCTCATCCTGAGCTTTATCTAGGAAATGTCGTTCTTCCAGTTGTTGACACCTACCGATTTCTTGGGCTCCTTTTTGACAGTAAATTATCGTGGGAGCCACATGTGCGGGAGCTAAAAGTGCAATGCACCAAGAGGCTTAACCTCTTGAAGTTTCTTAGCAGCACTTCTTGGGGGGCTGACCGCACGGTGCTCCTGCGATTCTATCGGGCACACATTTTATCCCGGTTAGACTACGGCAGTGCAGCATATGGCTCCGCAAGACCAAGCGTTCTTGCGAAGCTGAACAGTATCCACCACAGCGGGGTTAGGTTGGCGACGGGAGCTTTTCGTACTAGCCCCATCGCTAGCCTGCTCGCTGAGTCTGGTGTGCCGCCTCTACACCTGAGGCGCCAGCAACTACTACTTACATATGCTGCAAATTTGCGACAGATGCCACTTCATCCGAGCTATCCCTGCGTGTTCAACAATGGCAACCGCTTGTTGTACGTTGCTCATCCACGTGCGACGCGGCCGGTTGGGATACGCTTGGATAGCAGTTATGAATTGTTTGACGTACCTTCGATTCCTTGCCTTGTCAGACAACCAAGTGGGGTACCTCCGTGGGTTGTGCGACGACCTGAAATCATCCTGGATTTGTACACTGGCCCGAAAGGAGACACGGACCCTTCGATTTATCGGAGGATCTACCTGTCCGTTCTTGGCCGCTATCCAGGTTCAGTCGTCGTTTACACGGATGGTTCACGGACAGATACGAAGGTGGGCTGTGCGTTCGTTGTCGACAACGATCGGTTTCTTTTTGCTCTCCCGGATACCTGTAGTGTGTACACGGCAGAGCTCTATGCTATCTGTGAGGCTCTGCGGTACGCACTAGACAATGAGCGCCGACACTTTCTTGTGTGTACTGACTCCTTGAGTTCGCTTCAGTCTATTGATACCTGTTTCCCTCGACACCCTCTGGTGCAGCAGATCCAGGACCTGCTGGCCGGGTGTTCGGATGCCGGCACCAGAATTACGTTTGTGTGGCTCCCCAGCCACATGGGCATAGAGGGAAACGAGTTAGCAGATCAGGCTGCCAAGGAGGCAGTTACACTGCCCCCGTTGCCTTTCAAGGTTCCATCAAGTGATATTCGCTCTCAGCTGAGACATCTGGTTATGTCTCATTGGGAGATGGAGTGGCAGGCCATCCCACTTCCCAATAAGCTGAGAGCGATAAAAGGAACAACGAAGGTATGGAGGACTTCCCTGCGGGCTTCGCGGAGGGAAGCCGTGGTATTATGTCGCCTTCGGATCGGCCACGGTATCTTGACACACTCCCATCTACTGAACGGAGAACCCCCTCCGGTGTGTACCTGCGGCGACCATCTTACCGTGGTACACATCCTTACGGAGTGCGTGGACCTGGTCGATCTGCGCCGTAGTATTAACCTTCCGAGTACTATCTCCCTTATCTTGCGCGATGACGAGCAGTCAGCAGACCTCGTCATCCGCTTTATGAGGGATAGCGGTCTGTTTTATCGTGTGTGATGTTGTCCTTTGTCCTAGTGTTGTTTATGTCAGTTGCGCTTTTATTTCATTGACTTCATTTTATTTTGTGTTGCGCATTTTAATGTGTTATTTGAACGTCTAACGTAAATTATGTGTTAATATCTGTATTACTGGGCAATGCCTTATTCCTTCAATTTCCGGTACTTTCTCTTATTTTAATAGAACATAAGGCATTGCGTATTAGATCCACTGACTGTTTTAATCTCACCCTCATTTTTCTTCATCCCCATTCTTTTTTAACTCTAGTCAGTGGATACTTTTTAAAATTTTAACTTCATGTCTCATGTCATTCATTTCGTTCCATTAGGGGCCGATGACCTTCGATGTTAGGCCCCTTAAAACAACAAGCATCATCATCATCATCAGTTTCTTACAGCCTGCTCAAGGCAAAATTACATAAAAATGTAGCGTCACAAGGCACACATTACAAATGGGAATAATCTTACACTGGGGTATCTAGTACCCAACCTAATGGGCCTTTGCGAAAAAAGAACAGGTTAAATAAACGGCCCGAACACAAACTGAATGGAGGCGAACACTGTACTCCCAGAAAATGAAAAATTAAAACCTACAGGACTCTCGGTCGGTGAAACAGGAGCTAATCCCAAGCTACTTGAGGTGGCGCGCATGGAAATAACTGTAATACATTACCGAAAATGGTTGCTAAATCACAGACACCTCAAACCAAGATGATGGGGAACTCGAGAGGGTAACTCACCCTCTATCCCCGAGTTACAATTAAAGATGTTATGAAGTTTTTACATTAGCCGAAAAAAAGGTACATTTTTAGAAAAGTATTATTACATAAAGATTCGGACCTTCCCCTCGAATACAGCTGCGGAGGTAGCAAGAAAGATAGAATTTTCGTGGCCATTACCTTATAGATGTTCTGCTGACCGAAGAAAGACGCTCCCCGCCTCCTGTCTTAACACACACACTTATAAAGACGGCGATCAATTGATAAGGAAACATGAAAAGCCGCAGTTTATATATTCTCAGGGAAGGTTCGAGAGGATTCTGGGCTAATCCGTAGACACCCTTTCAATTTTATTGGTTAAGTTCAAAAGTTACACTCAAAATCGAACAAGAGCCTGTGATAGGTTGAAAATTAATTACAGAAATTTTTCATTGGTCAGATTCAAAACTGACGGAGAGAAGTTTTGCCAACCCAAAAATAAATGAACAAAGATTCAGTTATGGAAAACCTAGGAATATAAAACTTCTTTAAGTCATAATTTCTTCCACCTTGCACCAGAGTGCATGATCAGAGTTTTTGGTAGTGACACCTGTGGAAAAAATGTCCAAACTTCTTGATGTATAGCAAACAAAACAAGGAGAAATTCAATCAGTTTAGAAAACTTCACCGAGCTCGATAGCTGCAGTCGCTTAAGTGCCGCCAGTATCCAGTATTCGGGAGATAGTAGGTTCGAACCCCACTGTCGGCAGCCCTGAAAATGGTTTTCCGTGGTTTCCCATTTTCACACCAGGCAAATGCTGGGGCTGTACCTTAAGTAAGGTCACGGCCGCTTCCTTCCCACTCCTAGCCCTTTCGTGTCCCATCGTCGCCATAAGACCTATCTGTGTCGGTGCGACGTAAAGCAACTAGCAAAAAAAGAAAAAAAAAGAAAAGAAAACTTCACAATAACACAATTTCTCAATATTTTAGTGGTGACATCTTCTGATTAAAGCTCCAACTTCATGTGGTATCACTTTCACCTTTTGGCCGATAGAGGAGTTCATTAAGGCGGTTATTTTGAATGAGCGGAGTTGAGGTGTACCTCCCGGTACATACACCATTGTTCTAAGTTTGTTTCTGGGAAGGTGGGGCACTGTTTGTTTTAAGTACACAATCAATTTTCATCGCCGTGTTTTTGAACTCTAGTCAGTGGATTGATTTGATGGCACGATTGGCACGTTTAGCCAACATGAATTAGGAAAATGGAATAACGACGCCATTTATCAATTTTGGGTGAACAATCATGTTGACTTTTAAAATTCCCATACTTTGTCGCTCATCAGGCAGAGATGGGAGACAGATCAGGCGCTTCTCCCTATGTGCGAACGGGAACCAGAGGAAAGTTACTTATGAAAGGCTGCAGCCACTAACATGCAGATCGTGAAGTCGTGACCAGACTCCGAGACATCTTCTATTGATGATGTATGAAAAGCAAATCAACATTTCTAACGAATCGTACATCTTGCACATTTAAACATCACAATTTATGTAACTGACATGGAGGTACGGCAATTGATATAAACGTTTGCTGCCTTCCTTACCTTGTGTAGCCCCAGGCCCTTGCTGCTTTCTCCACTGGGAACAACGTACACAGAAGTTCATAAACATCGACCTGTTTCACGATCCTCACTGCGATTGACATACATACATATCTATCTCGTTGAGCTTTCCAGACCACGATAATTTACGTTCCACGTTGAGTTAGGGCGCGGCTACGTGCAAGCTCTTCCGAGTAACTCTGCGCTGTATGTCCCTAATACTCATCTTTATGAATAATGCGTATGATGATAATTTGATAGACTGTAAAAATAATGTACTGAGAAGTATTCGTTTTCAAATACTACAAAATATTACATTTATCAAACGCGTTGAATGGCCTACACAAATTTTTGCTGAATAGGTCTATATGATCTCGCCTCGTATCTTCACACGAATTTTCTTAGAATTATTTGCCTCCTTTATTGCTTAAACTGTGTAAAATACACTGACTGACAGAGCAAATGCAACACCAAGAAAGAGTGGTTCGAAAGGGATGAAAGTTGGGGAAAAAACAGAGACGGCACGGACGAATAATTGATGTTTATTTCAAACCGATATGCAGGTTACACAATGCGCACGGCATCGACTCAGTAGGATGTAGGACCACCGCGAGCGGCGATGCACGCAGAAACACGTCGAGGTACAGAGTCAATAAGAGTGCGGATGGTGTCCTGAGGGATGGTTCTCCATTCTCTGTCAACCATTTGCCACAGTTGGTCGTCCGTACGAGGCTGGGGCAGAGTTTGCAAACGGCGTCCAATGAGATCCCACACGTGTTCGATTGGTGAGAGATCCGGAGAGTACGCTGGCCACGGAAGCATATGTACACCTCGTAGAGCCTGTTGGGAGATGCGAGCAGTGTGTGGGCGGGCATTATCCTGCTGAAACAGAGCATTGGGCAGCCCCTGAAGGTACTGGAGTGCCACCGGCCGCAGCACATGCTACACGTAGCGGTGGGCATTTAACGTACCTTGAATACGCACTAGAGGTGACGTGGAATCATACGCAATAGCGCCCCAAACCATGATGCCGCGTTGTCTAGCGGTAGGGCGCTCCACAGTTACTGCCGGATTTGACCTTTCTCCACGCCGACGCCACACTCGTCTGCGGTGACTATCACTGACAGAACAGAAGCATGACTCATCGGAGAACACGACGTTCCGCCATTCCCTCATCCAAGTCGCTCTAGCCCGACACCATGCCAGGCGTGCACGTCTATGCTGTGGAGTCAATGGTAGTCTTCTGAGCGGGCGCCGGGAATGCAGGCCTCCTTCAACCAATCGACGGGAAATTGTTCTGGTCGATATTGGAACAGCCAGGGTGTCTTGCACATGCTGAAGAATGGCGGTTAACGTGGCGTGCGGGGCTGCTACCGCTTGGCGGCGGATGCGCCGATCCTCGCGTGCTGACGTCACTCGGGCTGCGCCTGGACCCCTCGCACGTGCCACATGTCCCTGCGCCAACCATGTTCGCCACAGGCGCTGCACCGTGGACACATCCCTATGGGTATCGGCTGCGATTTGACGAAGCGACCAACCTGCCCTTCTCAGCCCGATCACCATACCCCTTGTAAAGTCGTCTGTCTGCTGGAAATGCCTCCGTTGACGGCGGCCTGGCATTCTTAGCTATACACGTGTCCTGTGGCACACGACAACACGTTCTACAATGACTGTCGGCTGAGAAATCACGGTACGAAGTGGGCCATTCGCCAACGCCGTGTCCCATTTATCGTTCGCTACGTGCGCAGCACAGCGGCGCATTTCACATCATGAGCATACCTCAGTGACGTCAGTCTACCCTGCAATTGGCATAAAGTTCTGACCACTCCTTCTTGGTGTTGCATTTGCTCTGTCAGTCAGTGTAATAATTATAATAATAGTACCGGGAGGTACACCTCTAAACCTCACATTTAAATCTTGCGCCTAAAAGAACTCCTCTTCTGGGGAAATCGTGAACTTGAAACTACACCTACTTAAACCGTCACTCAGAAGATGTCACTACAGAAATCTAATGAAATTTTGTTATTTTGAAGTTTCAGGTACTGTATGACATTCTACGTGTTTTGTTTACCATTTATCAAGAAGTTGGGACTTTTTTCAACAGATGTCACTGCTAATAAACTATGATCATGCACCCTGGTGCGAAGAGGATGAACTTTGATATGATGAAGTTTTGTATTCATAAGTTATTTTTTAACTAATTAATGTTCCTTATTTTTTAGTTGGCAATATTGAACTTTTCCTTCCGCCAGTTTTGTATTTAGCTAATCATGAATTACTGTAATTAATTTTCCGCTTATCACAGGCTTCTTCCTCGATTCTGAGTGTCTCTTTTAAATTTGACCAATAAAACCCTGTGGGTGTGTCTTGATTATTCATGAAAGGTCTTGAACTTTCCCGAGGGTTTATAAACTGCGAATTTTCACGTCTCTTGGCCATTTGATCGTCATCTAACTAAGTGTGTGTGTGTGTCAAGCAGGAGGCGGGAGGCGCCTCTTTCATCAGGCAACAGTTCTTCAGCAAGATAATGGCCAATTAACATCTTTATTTCTTGCTAGCTCTGTAGTTTAACCCGAAGGGGAAGTCCGAAACTTTAACTATGTAACCTACTTTCCTGAAAATGTAATTGCTGCCGGCTTATGTAATAACTTCATAAAATTTGTAACTGTGAGTCGGGGATAGAGAGTGATATACCCCTTCTCGAGCTCCCCTTCATATTGGTTTGTGGTGACTACGTTTGTAACTGGTTTTCTTCCTTCCCGTAAAGTCTTAATTTATTCTTATACGAGTCACCTACATAGTTTGGGAATATCCCCTGTTTCATAAGCGTAGTGCCCTTTAGGTTTTAAGAACGCATATTTAGGAGTGCAAGTACTCGCCTCCATTCAATTTGTGTTTCGGGTCATTTTCTTAACCTAACCTGTTCTTTTCCGCAACGACCCAATAGTTTGGGTACTCCACGAACCTCCTACGCAGGCGTAGCAGGGGGAAAGGTGGTACTCCTACGTGGCGCGTCCCAGGTGGCGGATAGGGGGATCCTAACAGGCTTGCCGGTGGACTTGAGGGGAATAAAATACCTCTCGCGGATCAAACACACTACCCCCTGCGGGTGGGGGACGCACATGTAGAATACACCCGCGGTATCCCCTGCCTGTCGTAAGAGGCGACTACAAGGGGCGACCGATGGATGATTGAATTAGAACCATGAAACTACTCTTGATTCGTACCATCATGTGGGGAACACCATGGGTTGCATGTACTTGCGAGTAGTATCACTAAATTGGTACGAAATAGGTTTGTGATTAGTTGCAGTAAAAAGCCTGGCCTGGTGGATTCCACTACCCGTGCGTTGTACCCATGTGAGCAACACCGCGGGTCTGGGCGTAGCCTGTGAGTTATACCGCTATATGAGCGGCACCGTGGGTCAGCGTTTCCTGTGATTGGTACCCACTATGTGAGGAACACCACGGGAATACCGACGCCCGTGACTAGTACACCTAGGTGATGAACCTTACCGGTTTGCGTTGGCTATGAATGGCGCCATTGTGTGAGAAACATCATAGGTCTGCGTTCCCTGAACGAATTGCAATACTTGTAAGTAGTACCATCTTGTGTGGACCACCGTGAGTCTTCGCTACTTTTGATCAGTACCCCAAAATGACAAATACCATGGTTCTACTTTACTCGCGATTTGTACCATCCTGTGGGGCCTTAGACATGAATTTAGCACTTCTTCAGACATCAAGCAACATTGTGCTTTAAAAATGGTCCCTTGGTCAGTAATACTCTAATTAACTACCTCCTTTTTGAGTCTGATCCACTGTTTTTTGTGTTTGTTTTTTGTTTTTTTGTAGGGTTCATGTCCATCCATTCATTCTTCATGACATTTTTTGTTTTATTTTAGTCAGTGGATGAATAGGAATTTTTTGTTATTTCATTTCGTACCATTAGGGGCCGATGACCTCGATGTTAGGCCCCTTTAAACAACAAGCATCATCATCATCATCATCATCATCGTAGTTTGGGTACTAGATACCCCTGTTTTAAATTTTGTAAGTTGTGCCTTGGTGGCGAGTGATGGTAATTTTCTAATATTGCCTTGAATAAGCTTGGAAAGCTGAGAGCACGCAGCTCTTTTTCATGTGTTGTAAAAGTGCCTCAGGGAGGCTTAACATTGCCATTTTGGGAGCAAGTGCTCCTGGTATTAGGGAATTTCTGCCTTGTCAGTTTATGCTCTTCTGTAAAGTTTGAGCTTGAAGCTAAAAAAAAAAAAAAAACAAATGTAAAACTAGAGGCTTGTAGCCAAAGTGTCTTAAAGTTTTGAAGTATTGGATTTCTCTAAGTCTTGTTTCTAAATTTCTATGTAATTGTTATATCACTAAAGTTGTAAATTTTCTTGTTTTTCAAAATATAACCTTCAGTTAAGTTTTTAAATTTCTTTCCTTCATATTGTAGTTAGACCCATTCACGCCGGCACCGTCTTTCACCTCTGCGTTCCACAGGCATCCCCGTAACAATAACAATAATAATACACCTGTGGCTGGGACAAGCAGACGAAGAATACGCCACGGTATCCCCTGCCCGTCGTTAGAGGCCAATAAAAGGGGCGAAGTGATATTTGAATTAGAACCATGAAACTAGTTGTAATTAGTACCATTACGCGAGGAACATAATGGATCGGTTTTACTTGCGAGTAGTACCACAATGACCCACTGTGGGTGGGAGACGCAGATGAAGAATACACCAACCGTATCCCCTGCCTGTCGTAGGAGGCGACTGATAGGGCCCCCAGGTGCTCTCAACTTGGGAGCGCGGTTTGGCGAACACGGGGCCCTTAGCCGAGTCCTGACATTGCTTCCCCTTACTTGTGGCAGGCTCTTCACGTTCATCTACCCTGTCCGACCTCCCTTGGTCAACTCTTGTTCTTTTCCGACACCGACGCTATTAGGTTTCCAAAGCCTGGGGAATCTTTCATTTTCATGCCCTTCGTGGCTTTGACTATCTTCGTCCGTTACTTCAGTTTTCGAAGTGACGGATCCCTTCTTTTTCTCTCTGTTTACCCCTTGTGGGTGGGGGATGCAGACTAAGGTATCCTCTGCCGGTCGTAAGAGGCACCTAAAAGGGGCGATCAAGGGATAATCGAATTAGAACCATGATACTACTTGCAATTAGTACCACCACACGGGGAACACCATGGGCCGTTTTACTTGCACGTAATACCACTATATTAGGTACGAAATAGGTTTGTGATTAGTATAAGCAGTGAGTAGGTTCGCCTGTGGGTTTCCAGTACCCGTGAGTCGAACCCACGTAAGCAACACCGCGGGTCTGGGCGTTGCCTGTGAGTTGTACCACTATATGAGCGACACCGTGGGTCTGCGGTGCCTGTGATTGGTACCCACTATGTGAGGAACACCACGGGATAGTACGAGTCCTTGTGGTTAGTACACCTAGGTGAGGAACCTTACCGGTTTGTGTTGGCTATGAGTGGCGCCATTGTGTGAGAAACACCATAGGTCTGCGTTCCCTGTACGAATTGCAATATTTGTGAGTAGTACCATCTCCTGTGGACCACCGTGAGTCTTCGCTACTTTTGATCAGTACCCCAAAATGCCAATTACCATGGTTCTACTTTACTCGCGACATGTACCATTCTGTGAGGCCTTAGACATGAATTTAGCACCCCTTCAGACATCATTGTGCTTTATAAATGGTCCGTTGGTCAGTAATACTCTAACTACCTTCTTTTTGAGTCTGATCCACTGTGGGTTTTTTTTTTTTTTTTTGTAGGGTTCATGTCCTCCATTCATTCTTCGTGACATTTTTAAATTTTTTTTAGTCAGTAGATGAATTTGAATTTTTGTTATTACATTTCGTACCATTAGGGGCCGATGACCTCGATGTTAGGCCCCTTTAAACAACAAGCACCATCATCATCATCGTATCTCAAAATACCGTTGTACTCTACGCAACGAATTACAATGTTCACTATTATAATTATTTCAACCTTATATACCATCTCAAGTATCCAAGGAACAAGCTGGGTTCGTCTCGGGTAAATGATCGCGTGAGCGGATTCTCAATCTGAGACAAATAGTAGCAAAAGCTCCAGAATTTTGTAACCCTGTCTTCATCTTCTCCCTCGACAAAGTAAAGGCCTTCGACTGCGTTGCCTCGGAAAAGTTGTGACACATGCTATGCTATGTGAATTTGGTTTCTCATCCCATCTTATATCAGCGATGGAAGGTCTGTATGACAACACTGCAGCTATAAATATAGAAGGTGAATTCTCAAAAAACTTCCGTTTGTCCTGTGGCGTCAGATTTGTCCCCTCAAGTTTAGAACTTACACGGCGTGTAAATCATATGCAATGCACTTTGTGATTGGGCTGCAGGCATCTCAATCGATGGGAGAAAAATGAATAACTTGCGATTTGCTGATAACACCGCTCCTAATTGCCAGCTGTGAGGAAGAGCTCTCACATATGCTAACAAAAGTTAAGAATGTGAGTCTTGAGTTTGGGCTGGAGCTCAACCTCAGTAAGTCCAAACTAATATTGACTGACAGAGCAACACAAGTCGATCTCACAGGCCACTCGGAAGAGCAGGAGGTAGTGCACGAATCCGTATACCTTGGGTCAACAATCAATGATACAGCAAGTTCCGTGGAAGAGATCAGGAGAAGGATTTTACTAAGACGAATCGTTATGATGAAGTTAACAAAGACCTGGAAGAACACAAGAATTACTTATAACAACAAAGATCCGTCTGGTGGAAACCATTGCATCATCTGCTTTTTCACAGGAGTGTGAAACCTGGACCGTAAAGGCTTTAGACAATAAACGTATCGATGTATTTGAAATGTAGTGGTGACGTAGAATGCTACGTGTGCTTTGACCACAAGATGAAACAATGCGTCCATTCTTCAGGAACTGGATATTTGAGAACGCTTTTCTTTTTTTAATCAATGAAAACTTAGATATCTCGAATCACCTCGGGTGCACCCCCTGTGGGTGGGGGACGCAAATGAAGAATATACACACGGTATCCCCTGTCGATCGTAAGAGGTGATTATAAGGGACGACCATGGGTTGATTGAATTAGAACCATAATACTACTTGTGATTAGCACTATCCCGCGGGGAACACAATGGGTCACCTTTACTTACGAGTCGTACCACTATTTTGGGTACACAAGAGGTTTGTTATTAGTAGCAACGGAAGTTGAGTCTGTGTGGGTTTTCAAGTACTCGTGATTAGTACCATAGTGAGAAACAACACGGGTCTGGGCGTTGCCTGTGATTAGTACCACTATATGAGCGACACCGTTCGTCTGGGTTGCCTGAGATTTGTACCTACTATGTGAGGAACACCACGGGATAGTATGAGTTCCAGTGATTAGTTCACCTATGTGAGGTGCACCATTGGTTTGCGTTGCCTACGAATGGCACCATGTGAGAAACACCATAGGTCTGCGTTACCTGTGCGACGTACATTACTTGTATATAGTACCATAATGTTTGAAACACCGTGAGTTTACGCTACTTTTCATTAGTACCGCAACTTGAGAAATACCATGGTTCTACTAGCCATAAGTACCAATGTGAGGGGTCGTTGATCTGGATTTTGAACCCCTTTAGACAACAAGCATAATCGATTCAGGATTGTGCCTTGGAAGCAGTCCCTTGGTCAGTAATATAGTTTCAGGGAAGATGAGGCAATGTGGGTCGGATCCACTGATTGTTTTAAATTCATGTTCATCCATTTATTCCTCATCATTACGTTTTGAATTCTGGTCACTGGATGAATTTTGGACTTCTAAATTTTCAATGCATTTCGTCTCATTTCGTACCATAAGGGGCCTATGACATAGATGTTAGGCCCCTTGAAACAACAAGCATCATCATCATCATAGAAGTTTTCACCAAAGGAACAATTACACACATATTACAATTAAAAAGAAGTGTTTCGAAATCCATCTAGCAAGAAATTAAATGAATGGTAATTAGGTGATAAGCAAACAGTGTCTGCATATATTTCATCATTCCTGTAATTCATTGCTTCAGGCGGCTAAAAGTGGAAGAGAGCGGGGCCACCACCCCTTCGCTCCCCTAATCGCCACCACTTATTAGCCAAGACAAAATGAGTTAAGCGACATTGGAAACATTATGAAAAACCGATTGACATCTCGGATCACAACTTGATCCGAATTTATAGCCGATATAATAATAAAAAGTCTCTACAATCTGTGCCATTGTTGTCTTCCCTCGCCGCGTTGTGATGTTGTCATCAGGTCGTCTTCAGTTACGATGACTGACAACAGTTTGAAATCTGATACGTCGCACTCAGTCCAGTGATTTCGTTCGAAGAATTGTACTTCGTAAACGTATCACATAATCGTAGATTCTACCACGGAAAATGTCAATTTTCAATTTATATTTTATTTAATAGTAGAACGCATTGACAGTATGTTCCCAAAGTTTCATGGATGAAATTGCACCCGAACTGCCTGAAAAATAATAATTAAATGTGTGACGCGACCTTACTGCCACGCCCACTTATGAAGGGATTACTTCAATACTACCTCGGTGAAGAACGATTCCGTAGATTTCTTTCAAGTAAACTTGCACGGGATACATCTAGAAGGCTGTGATACACACTCTTTGCTTTTACATATCATCTATGACTGTGTTCCGCATCTTAGAAACAATACCAAACCAGCTGCCTTGTTTATGAAGAAGCAATAAAATCTCGTTTTGCCTTCTGCTAGTGACGGGGATTTACGCAAGTGTTCGATTCTTTCATCATTCAATAATGCTGTGGTCACAAAGAATGTATAGAAGACTGGATAAACTGATTTTGCAGAAGTTAGTGAATGTAAGACATGAGAAACAAACCAGGAATGAGGTTAGGTTCGAAGTAGGAACTGTATCGGATACATATTTTCACAGGGTGTAAACAGATAAACAACCCATTCGTAATCCGTGCCACATTAGCTGCTGTAAATATCTACAGGCTCAGAGGGATAATAACCCCTACATCAACAAGCAGAGGCTTACAAAATGTATCCTAGATGTTGTCAAGCCCACTTACAGGTTTCTGGCCGATCCTGAAGTTCTCAAAGTGCGTTGTTGGTAAAACCCAAATCCAGATGAATCTCTAAATGACTCATAAGAAAACGATGCCCTGAAACCACATTTTCATCTGCTACAGTTGTCAGAATTGCAACGTATGATACAGTTCTTGTATTTAATGGCGGGAACTTAGTGAGGATGAAGGTAATAGAGAGAATAGGCTTTAAGGTAGGAATTTTCACTCAATACATCTTGAGAAAATAGATTTACAGCGCCTCTCTGCAGCTGATAAGTCAGTTAAAGACCTGGTAAAGCAAAGAAGGCAGAAAATAAGAAGCCAAAAGAGAAGTCCTGATGGAAAGGAGGACACTCAGTACAGCTCTGGAACCTTTTCATAAAGAGAATTGCAAGGAAAAAGTAAGATCAACTTTAAAGTGCATTTTCTCACAATCACCATTTCCGTTATTAAAGTACACCTTTCTCAGAAACTGGAAAAGACAAGAGCCATGATATTTTGGCATCCCCATTGCTGTGTGTATAGCAAACATATACACAGGGACAAATTTTAATATCATTCCTGTACGCCGAGATATACAAGAAAATAGATTTTGAATGGATATTTTTTCAGTTTACAAAATAATTAAACATAAAATTAATTCAATATAATTGTATTTAAAAATGCTTCTGTGGAGTTGTTTTGATACATATTGAGGTTACACCGTACAATTTTCCTGACAATTTGTTGAAAAGTGTATGAGAAAATGGTACCTTCGTTGATCACGGGGTCATAACATTTATAAATTGCAAAACGCTTCAATTTAATTTTGGTGAAGTTATGAAAAATAGTGAATAGATGCATTTAACCATTCTTAACCTCTGTACTAAATTTCAGTTATGTACCTTACAAACTGTGGATTTCGTGAATGATTGTATTTGCACACGTATTTTATGCACGTCCCCGCTTAACACCATGAGTTTGTACGCTAAAGAGTCAACATCCGCTTACGATTACCAGGAGAGCCAGCGAGGTCTTCGACGAAGTAGACTCGTGTGTGTGATTTGTAATCTCGGTGTTCAATCTTTGTAGACACGTCGCGCATATTGCTCCCGAATTTGTAATGGGTGATAAAATCTGACTATCTGGATTTCACCGAGATTTGGATCAGAGAATATGAAGACGATGTAGAACGTCGGATAGAAGTGCATGTGTATGTTGAGTCCTCAGACCGAAGGTTGGATGAATCCTCAACTGTTCTGCCATCAGCTTTCTTAGATGGCCTCGGCGTCGCTGAAGAGGCATGCAAAGGAAATGAGTGAGGTAGTTTCTCGTTGCTTTCTTCATTATGCCAGACGTTGCTAATATATAATAGTCTGCCAAGTCCACTGAAATGCATGCACAAGCCGATCCAATGAGTGACCTTTTAACACTATTCATAACATGCACTGGCTGCGTAGGAAATTGCATTACTAGCATCGCTCATACCTCAGTCACTTTCATATTGTGAAAGTTAAGGGTGATACTGAGACAGACTAATGGAAATAACAATTTTCCCAGCCCATACTAGAAGGCATAGTGCAATGAAAATACTAGGACTCCACGAACCTATTACGTTGGCGCAGCAGGGGGAGAGGTGATACTCCCACGTGGCGCGGCCCAGGTGGCGGATAGGGGGGTTCAAACCGGTTTGCCAGCGGACTTGAGGGAAATAAAGTACCTCTCGTGGACCAAACACACAACCCCCCGTGGGTGGGGGTTGCAGACGAAGAATACACCCACGGTATCCGCTGCCTGTCGTAAGAGGCGACTAAAAGTGGTGACCAAGGGATGATTGTCTTGCAACCATGGGTCGCTTTTACGCGCGTAGTACCACTATATTAGGTACCGAATGGGTTTGTGATTAGTAGCACACGGGAGAACCGTGCGGTCGGCTTTTGCAGCACCTGTGATTAGTACCACCATATGAGTAGGACCATGGGATGATAGCTACCATGGTTCTGCCTTGCCTATGATTAGTACCCAGTATGTGAGGAACACCACGTGGTAGTACGAGTCCCTGTGGTTAGTACACCTAGGTGAGGAACCTCACCGATTTGCGTTGGCTATGAGTGGCGCCATTGTGTGAGAAACACCATAGGTTTGCGTTACCTGTACTGTGTACAATTATTGTGAGTAGTACCATTATGTGTGAACCACTGTGAGTCGTCGCTAATTTTGATTAATACGCCAACATATACAAATACCATGGTTCTACTTTACTAGCGTTAAGTATCATTCTGCGGGGCCCTAGACCTGGATTTTGGACCCCTTTAGACATCAAGCACCCTCGATTCAGGATTGTTTTTATAAGTGGTCCCTTGGTCAGTTATACTCTTATTTATAATCTTTTTTGAGTCAGATCAACTGTTTTTTTTTTGGTCATGTCCATCCATTCATTCTCCATTACATTTTTTCTTTTGGTCAGTGGATGATTTTGAACTTTTTGTTTACATTTCATTTCGTATCATTAGGGCCGATGGCCTCGATGTTAGGCACCTTTTAACAACAAGCATCATCATCATCATCATCATCCTTAATTAAGGCGATGGACGATTCGTTCCCACTCGTAGGCCTTTCTTCTCCCATCGTCGCCATAAGACCTATCTGTGTCGGTGCGACGTAAAGCAAATAGCAAAAAAGAGCAAAGTGTGTGTTTTTATACATTGGTAGATGAAGAAGTGCCTGATACCAGTGTAACAATCCATAAAACATAAAAATTAATTTAGAACTTAATTTCACTTTCTCTCCGCCTCTCTCTCTCTCAGCAGAATTAATTCTACAGACTGAAGCGGGTCAAATTGTGCCATGTACTTTTGTTTCATTGTAATGTCAATTGTCCACCCGTACACCGTAAGAGTAAATGTTGTTGACCGGGCGGTTATGGTCACGCAGTTTTGAGCTTGCATCCGGGAGATAGTGGGTTCGAATACCACTGTCGGCAGCCCTTAAGATGGTTTTCCGTGGTTTCCCATTTTTACACCAGGAAAATGCCGGGGCTGTACCTTAAGGCCACGACCGATTCCTTCCCACTCCTTGGCCTTCCCTATCCCATCGTCGCCATAAGACATATCTGTGTCGGTGCGACGTAAAGCAAATAACAAAAAAAAAAAAAAAAACAAAAAAAAACAATAAATGTTGAAAGCCGTTTATAATCATCATATGATGATTGTGGAGCACTACCAACGTTCATCTGCTGCTTCAGTAATCTCCTCGCTCTCGCAAGAAATATCCACAAAATAAATTAACAATATTATATGAAAATTGGATACGTACCTATGCATTGCTAATTTTATATATACTCTATTATAGGCATACTTTTATATATATTACAACAGAAAATTAGGGATGTTAGTTAAAATGAGTGACAATAGCTTGTACAAGAACTCTTTCTTCTTGTTTTTAAATATATTAAATTGTGAGGCTTGATTGTTACATTATTTATCTTTTCAATCTTATTAAGGAAGGAATACAGCCGTGGCATTAAGATACAGACCCAGCATTTGCCTGGTGTAAAAATGGGACTTGTGGTAGTGTAACCGAATGTACTAAAAACTATTAAAATGAAATGCAATTACAAGGCAATCGATCAGTTGATTTCGTAATTTTGACCACATTCTTTGTGAATTTAATATTTTATTTAATTTTCTATTACATTATTTGGCACATTTCTGTCTACAATATCTCCCTTCTAACCTTCTTGTGTAGACACTTATTCTCTTCCCAACTGACTATGTCTTGTTTTTTTTTCAAAACCTTAAGTGTGTTCGTTTTCTTGTTTATAGTAGACCTTCCATTTTCTCAACTACTTCATTCGTCAGCTTGCAGATTTCATCTCTCGACTATCCTACTTGTACGTTCGGGGTTCGAATATATAACTGGGTATCTGTAGTGTTTTCCAACATTCTATTAAAAGCTAGTGACCACGAACCTGCTACGCAGGCGTAGCAGGGGGAGAGGTGATACTCCCACGTGGCGCGGCCCAGGTGGCGGATAGGGGAGTCCTCACCGGCTTGCTGGCGGACTTGAGGGAAATAAAATACCTCTCGCGGACCAAACACACACCCTCTGTGGGTGGGGGAGGCAGACGAATAATACACCCACGGTATCCCCTGCCTGTCGTGAGAGCCGTCTAAAAGGGGCGACCAAGGGTTGATTGTATTAGAACCATGAAACTACTTGTGGTTAGTACCACCACGCGGAGAACACCAAGGGTTGCTTTTACTTGTGCGTAGTACCACTATATTAGGTACGAAATTGGTTTGTGATTAGTAGCACACAGGAGCACCGTGCGGTCGGCTTTTGCAGTACCTGTGATTAGTACCACCATATGAGCAGGACCATGGGATGATAGTACCGTTATGAGGGGCCGATAACTTCGATTTAGGACCCCCTTTTGACTGCACGCATAATCGATTCAGTGTTATGCTATAGCAGTAGTCCCTTGGTCAGTAATACTATATCGTCACGTCTGTTTATGTGAATGTGAGACATTGCGGGTCGCAACCACTGATTGTTTTAAATTCATTTCCATCCATTCATTCTTCGTTCTCACGTTTTTGCATTCTGGTCAGTGGAGAATTTTAGACTTTTAATATGTCATTCCATTTCGTCTCATTTCGTACCATTAGGGGCCGATGACCTAGATGTTAGGCCCCTTTAAACAACAATCATCAATCAGTCAATCAAAAGCTAGTGAAGACACACATTAATATAGCTCTCCTCCCTACAGCGTTCCCTGGATAACAATAAAAATGACTACACACTCGGAGGTCACCGGCTGATCAACGTGAGGTGGCCACCTTATGAAATTCTAACTAAAGTCTGTTTAAACCCTTTCCTGTGACGTTAAATCGAATTCTCAACTTTCCTTCCTTCTCGATCTATCTTAACCTTAGCTCGTTTTTCAGGTCCAAACTTTAAGGTTTTACTCTTCCTACACATTTCCTTATGCGTTCTGTTTGTAGTATCCAATGTATTTGATGCTGGGTTACTTAAAATATGCCAAAAATAAGAATAATATTTCTACCAATTTCAGTCTAAAGTAGGCGGTTTCCCCCTTTTTGAGGATCAAGACAAGAATTCAAAGTTCGAACTACAATGGGTAGCGCTATTAGAAGTAAGAGTACATGCCATTGTTTGTGGAAAGCGCCATGTCCGTCGAAAGACAGGACACGAACACAGAAAGTGCAGTGATCATCAATTTGTTGTTGAGGGAGGATCTGTGTCATGTCTTCTCTCCGGAACTGTTGGAATCAATCGCTAGAAAGCTGTGTTAGCTCCACGCCTACTCGTCTTTGTTACTGGAGCATTGTATGCCAGGACCTAACCTTCAACCCCGCGCGCATCATGTACAAAACAAGTTTCCTTATTTCATTATAAGCTATGCATTTCCTGAGTCGAGGGCTATGGAGAAGTATTTCACACCTGTCTCTCCGGTGAAAGAAGCCCTCATGCATAAGCAATATACCTATGTCTAAGAAGAGAGATCTGCAAGCAAGGGAAGTGTTATTTTATGGTAGCTCGTAATACACTGACTTTCTGATCTGATATATATTTTATGCTAAGCAGGATGATTGATAAAACAGAAAGAAGGTATCTAAGGACCAGTAGATAAGTATTTATACATATTCGCAGAATTAACCTCTGAAGACTTTATGCACTTCGTATGATACTGGAAGATGACGCAGGAGTGATAAAAAAATTATATTCACGTTGCACAAGAGCAACGGGCAGCGGTTTACCGAAATTAACTGGTCGTTCTTTCCGAACTCAATGCTTTTCAATGTTATTTCACTTCTGTTCTAATACCACGAACCTGCTACGCTGGCGCAGCAGGGGGAGAGGTGATACTCCCACGTGGCGCATCCCAAGTGGCGGATAGGGAGGTCCTAACCGGCTTGCCGGCGGACTTGAGGGAAATAAAATACATCTTGCGGACCAAACACACAACCCCCTGTAGGTGGGGGACGCATACGAAGAATACACCCACGGAATCCCCTGCCTGTCGTAAGAGGCGACTAAAAGGGTGCGATCAAGGGATGATTGTCTTAGAACCATGAATCTACTTGTGATTAGTACCACCACGCGGAGAATATCATGGGTCGCTTTTACTTTCGCGTAGTACCACTATATTTGGTACCAAATAGGTTTGTGATTGGTAGGACACAGGAGCACCGTGCGGTCGGCTTTTGCAGTCCCTGTGATTAGTACCACCATATGAGCAGGACCATGGGATGATAGCTACCATGGTTATGCCTTTCCTATGATTAGTACCCTCTATATGAGGAACACCACGGTATAGTGCAGGTCCATCTGGTTAGTACTCTTATGTGATGAACACCATAGGTTTGCTTTGCCTGTAAATGGCACCGGAAAGTGAGACAAATCTTAGGTCTGTATTATATGTCGCATTTCATAACCTGTGAGTAGTACTATAATGTGTCGAATACCGCGAGTCTCTGCTACTTTTGATTCGTACCGCAACATGACAAATACCATGGTTCTACTTTCCTAGCGATAATTACCGTTATGATGGGCCGATAATTTGGCTTTTTGACCCCCTTTAGACTGTAAGCACCATCGATTCAGTGTTATACTATAGCAGCAGTCCCTTGGTCAGTGATTCTATTGTTTTAAGTCAGTTTTATGTGAATGTGAGGCACTGCTGGTCGCATCCACTTATTGTTTTAAATTCATGTCCATCCATTCATTCTTCGTCCTCACGCTTTGAATTCTGGTCAGTGGAGAATTTTGAAATTTTAATTTGTCATTGCATTTCGTCTCATTTCGTACCACTAGGGGCCGATGACCCCGACGTTAGGTCCCTTTAACAACAAACATCATCATCATCATCTATTTTTATACGATTGAAGTTAGCACTCGTTATGGGTTTATTCCATTCCTGACCCGGTCGAATGACTGGAAACAGGCTGTGGATTTCATTATTATCTATTATTTCTGTTACGGGGATACCCGTGCACCAGCAGAGGTGAAAGAAGGTGCCGGGGTGAATGGGTCTAACTACAAAATCAAAGTTAATTTAAAACGGTAACAAAGGTTATAATTTTTTTCTCAAAAAAGAAACAAACAAGTAACAATGTAACAGTGCCAGTAGAAATAAACAAGTCTAGGAAGGGCAAGATTGGTGGTATAAACAGAACATGGGCTTCACGCCCTCACTTTACACTTCCTGAGCTATACCCTTAACTTTACAGAGATCACAACCTTACTTAAGGGCAGAAATCCCCTAATAAATATTATAATAGGACAGTTCGGCGGCCTCCTTCTCCCAGAGGCCTCCTCCTCCTCCTCCCTCCTCCTCCTCCTCCCGCGGGAAATTTGAATTTTGGCGCGAGATTTGAATTTGTAAACAAAGCCACGTGCTTTTTGACAGCTGTCATCGACAACAACGCATCGCTAACCTCACTGCAGCCATCTTGACGGGCCTAAACCTCAGTAGACCAACTTAACCTCACAAGCGCGAGATTTGAATCGGTAAACAAATCCACGTGTTTTTTGACAGCCACGTGCTTTTTGACAGACAACAACGCATCGCTAACCTCAGTGCTGCCATCTTGACGGGCCTAAACCTCAGTAGTACCAACGTTACCTAACTAGCGCGAGATTTGAATACGTAAACAAATCCACGTGCTTTTTGACAGACATCAACGTATCGCTAACCTCAGTACTGCCATCTTGACGGGCCTAAACCTTAGTGCAGCCAACTTAACCTCACTAGCGCGAGATTTGAATCGGTAAACAAATCCATGTGCTTTTTGACAGCTGACATCCGCCATCTTTTATCAACAGAGCACAGTGCTGCCCTCTTTAGCTACTTACCTTTGAAATGTGGTGGCGGATAATTTGAAAAATGCTTTTTGATAGCAGCCATCTTTAATCGACCGAGCACCGTGCGGCACTCTGGTGACAGGCAATTCCACGTGACAGCAGCCATCTTTAATCAAGAGAGCACAGGGCTGCGCTCTATGTGGTGGCGGCAATTTGAAAAATTTCACATGCTCTTGTTTGGAAACAAAGCTACGTGCTTTTTGATAGCTACCATCCGCCATCTATAATCAAGAGAGCATCGTGCTGCACTCTCTAGTTGAAATGTGGTGGCGGCAATTTGAAAAATTCCACGTGCTCTTGTTTGGAAACAATGCCACATGCTTATTTGACAGCTGTCATCCGCAATCTTTAATCAGGAGAGCACCGTGCTGCTCTCTATGTAGTTGTGGCAAATTCCACGTGCTCCTGTTTGGAAACAAAGCCACGTGCTTTTTGTCATCCGCCATCTTTAATCTAGAGAGCATCGTGCTGCCCTCTTGCATCAGCTGACATCCACAATCTTTAAACTACAGAGCACTATGCTGCTATCTGTAGTAGCGGGTAATTTGAAAAGTTCTGTCAGCTATCATCCGCCATCTTTAATCTAGAGATCACCGTGCTGCCCTCTTTGTGGTATTAGCGAATTCCACGTGCTTTACAAACCCACGTGCCTTTTTGACAGCTGTCATCCACCATCTTTAATCAAAAGAGCCTCGTGCTGCTATCATGTGCCACGAACCTGCTACGCAGGCGTAGCAGGGGGAGAGGTGATACTCCCACGTGGCGCGTCCCAGGTGGCGGATAGGGGGGTCCTAACCGGCTTGCCGGCGGACTTGAGGGAAATAAAATACCTCTCGCGGACCAAACACACACCCCCTGTGGGTGGGGGAGGTTGACGAATAATACACCCACGGTATCCCCTGCCTGTCGTGCGAGGCGACTAAAAGGGGCGACCAAGGGATGAATGAATTAGAACCATGAAACGACTCTTGATTCGTACCATCATGCGGGGAACACCATGGGTTGCATGTACTTGCGAGTAGTATCACTAACATGGTACGAAATATGTTTCTGATTCGTTGCAGTAAAAAGCCTGGCCTGGTGGATTCCAGTACCCGTGCGTTGTACCCATGTGGGCAACACCGCGGGTCTGGGCGTAGCCTGTGAGTTGTACCACTATATGAGCGACACCGTGGGTCTGCGTTGCCTGTGATTAGTACTCACTATGTGCGGAACACCACGGGGCCCTTGGGACCGGCACCCGTGACTAGTACCCTAGGTGAGGAAACTCATCGGTTTGCGTTGGCTGTAAGTGGCGCCATTGTGTGCGAAACACCATAGGTCTGCGTTACCTGTACGAAGTACAGTACTTGTGAGTAGTACCATCTTTTGTGGAACACCGTGAGTCTTCGCTACTTCTGATTAATACCCCAACATGACACATACCATGGTTCTATTTTACTCGCGACATGTACCATTCTGAGGGGCCTTAGACGTGGATATTGCACCCCCTTTAGACACCAAGCCTCATTGTGCTTTATAAGTGGTTCCTTGGTCGGTAATAATGTTATTTTCGTTCTCTATTGAATCCGATCCACTGGTTTTTGATTTTGTTTGTTTGTTTTGTGTTTTGTTGGGTTCCTGTCCATCCATTCATTCTTCATGCCATATTTTATTTTTATTTTGGTCAGTGGATTTCTTTACAATTTTTGTTCTTTCATTTCGTACCATTAGGGGCCGATGACCTTTGATGTTAGGCCCCTTAAAACAACAAGCATCATCATCATCAGCTATCATGTGGGCAATTTAAAAAGCTGCCAAGAGAGCATCGTGTTGGCACCTTGTTCTTCGACATGAGGTGGCGACAAATTCCACATCCGCCACCTGAGAGCACCGTGCTGCGCTCTTGATCGTAGTAGCGGACAATCTAAAAGGACATATCAAGGAATACCTTTGTTCTAGGAGAAGAAATGACTACAGTTCTGAACGGCTTGCGTAAGATAGCGATTGTTATAACCTCCTTTTCCCTGCTCTGTTAAGGTATAGCTTTATCGAATACTTGAAGATTATATTACAAAATAAGTGATTAAGAATATAATCGAACACTCTACTCGATACAACATATGATCAGAACATGTGTTTGGGGTACACCTTCGTTCTAAGAGACTCGAACCCGAGACTGCCGGGTGATAGGCAAGCACACTAAACCAAACTGTACCAGCCGGCAATTCTCTTTCAATAAAATAATTTCGTGTAGCTATTTCTAGCCAAGTGCAGTCTAAAAATAAATCCTAGTCTTGTTACATCAGGAAGGGTAACTGGCTAAATCCTGGTCTTTCAGCGTCAGGAAGGGCAACCTGCCGTAAAAGATTCTTGCGATTTAAAATCTCATGTTAGGAAGGGGCACTCGGCTGTAAAATATATTTTGAATCCCGGCCCTGTTACGTTAGGAAACGCATCTAGCTGTAAAAAAGTGTTAAGCTTTACGAACAGGCTACGGGTTACATTTTTTGTTCCATCGCTTAGAACACTATCTTTGAAGTTGCACCTGTGTAGTTAGAGCAGGCGTAACAGGGGTAGAGGTGATACTCCCACGTGGCGCGTCCCAGGTGTCGGATAGGGGGGGTCCTAACCCGCTTGCCGGCGGACTTGAGGGAAATAAAATACCTCTCGCGGACCAAAACACACTTCCCCCTGCGGGTGGGGGACGCACATGTAGAATACACCCGCGGTATCCCCTGCCTGTCGTAAGAGGCGACTAAAAGGGGCTACCAAGGGCTGACTGAATTAGAACCATGAAACTAATTTTGAATCGTACCATCACGCGGGGAACACCATAGGTTGCCTGTATTTGCGAGTAGTACCACTAAATTCGGTACGAAATAGGTTTGTGATTAGTAGCAGTAAAAGCCTGGCCTGGTGGATTCCAGTACCCGTACGTCGTACCCATGTATGCAACACCGCGGGTCTGGGCGTAGCCTGTGAGTTGTACCACTATATGAGCAGCACCGTGGGTCTGCGTTGCCTGTGATTAGTACCCACTATGTGAGGAACACCACGGGAATACCGGCGCCCGTGTTTTGTACACCTGGTGGGGAACCTTCTCGGTTTGCGTTGACTCTGAGTTGGGCCATTGTGTGAGACACACCATAGGTCTGCGTTACTTGTACGTATTGCAATACTTGTGAGTAGTACCATCCTTTGTGGAACACGTGAGTCTTCGCTACTTCTGATTAATACCCCAACATGACACATACCATGGTTCTATTTTACTCGCGACATGTACCATTCTGTGGGGCCTTAGACGTGGATTTTGCACCCCCTTTAGACACCAAGCATCATTGTGCTTTATAAGTGGTTCCTTGGTCGGTAATAATGTTATTTTCGATCTATATTGAGTCCGATCCACTGGTTTTTGTTTGTTTGTTTTGTGTTTTGTTGAGTTCCTGTCCATCCCGTCATTCTTCATGCCATATTTTATTTTTACTTTGGTCAGTGGATGCCTTTGCAATTTTTGTTCTTTCATTTCGTACCATTAGGGGCCGATGACCTTCGATGTTAGGCCCCTTAAAACAAGCATCATCATCATCTGTACACTCGTCTTCCGGCTGTACTAACCTTGAACGAGGACACTGCGTGCTGAAAAGCTACTTGTAACTCACGGAACATTTTCTTAATCGTGTAGGTAATTCCTTCTAGTGTAAGTTCCTAACATAAAATATTATGATTGTGCGGAGAGGTTAAAGCACAGTGCCAGCATATAGCCTACTCCTATCGAAAGAGCTTACACGGCGCCGGCACATAGGCTACTCCTGTTGAAGGAGTGTGTACAAGGTTTAACACCCCCATCAACAGCCCTTACTTAATGCTGGCTTTTTGCACACCCTCTGGTTATTCGAAACTGCCTAAGAATGTAATATACTACAGTAGGGAGAGGGTAAAACCCGGTGCCGGCACATAGCCTACTCCTACCGATGAAGCCTGCACAAAGCTTAACGCCTCCATCCGACAGATGAATCACCATCAACATCTTGTACCCGCAATCAGTTTCGGAGAAGCCTGCACAAGGTTTAACGTCTCCATCAACAGCCCTTACTTGATGCTGGCTTTTTGCACACCCTCTGGTTATTTGAAACTGCCTAAGAATGTAATATACTACAGTAGGGAGAGGGTAAAACCCGGTGCCGGAACATAGCCTACTCCTGCCGATGAAGCCTGCACATAGCTTATGGCCTCCATCCGACAGATGAACCACCATCAACATCTTGTACTCACAATCATTTTCGAAGGAGTCTGCACAAGGTTTAACGTCCCCATCAACAGCGTTATATGCCCTTACTTAATGCTGGCTTTTTGCACGCCCTCGAAACTACCTGAGAATGTAATATGCAAGAGTAGGATCGCCTCCATCCGACAAATGAATCACCCTCAACACTCTTGTACCCACAATCATTCTCGCTACTTCGGGAGATAGCGGGTTCGAACCCGTACTGTCGGAAGCTGTAAAAAAAGAAAATGCTATGCGAGGGACCTGCGCGATCGTCATAACGTGTAATTACATGATCTAGCCGGATGTGATCTTAGCTCAATGCCTTTGAGTGCCTACAGGTAAGGAATACCGCGGATGTCGGTTTCTTGCTTAGCTTAGTACCCTCTCGTTTAAGTCCAGAGGTCGAGGATCGCGCGCTAACTTTCTAAGGCTCGATCCACTGCAGAACTCTTAAATTCTGACACCTCGGCATCAACAGCAGGTTCGATCCCGGCTTAAATACGTCAGCCTGCAGAACTCAGCGTAAGGCACTCAGGTGAGCTCTTGTTGCATAAACATTTCGTTCTAACTGTACTGCAAACGTCTGCAATTCTTGATATCTGCTTGGTAACAAGGAGCATATTTACTCGCTGCAGTCTGCGTGAAGCGCTCACAGTTCTTTGTGTGTGTGTTTATTACGTGCACATCACCCGTCTAAGTACTGTCTGCTGTGAATATTATTCTTCAGCCTTCAACTTAAGGTAAGCCTGAACTGTTAGTTACTGTTTGCAAAGCAACTTCTACGCTAGGTAATAAACATCTACATTCATATATTTTCTTTTCTTTGTTAGGTACAACTAGAATATTATCATTTGAGTTACAGGCTTGAAAGTACGCATTTTATTCATCCGAGTAAAAGTCTGCAGCGCGAACATTTTAAGGTATGTTTCGAACTTTGAGTTGTAAAGATAGCTAGGCTAGCTGACGTACCCTACACTACATTCATATATGTTTGTTCTCTTTAGGTACGACCAAAGTATTATCATTCGAGTTTCAGGCTTGAACGCACGCATTTTATTCATCCGAGTAACAGTTTGCAGCGCGAAGATTTTAAGGTATGTCTGACCTCTATAGGTTGAAACTTGGTTTCTTCCGAACATTGTAACTTTAAGCTAATCTCTATTGATAAATTGTTTTTCTCTTCAATCCTCATGCTATAGAAGAGGTTAATCATATAATTTCAAACTCACAGCCATGTCCGACCTCTATACGTTGAAACTTGGTTTCTTCCGAACATCATATCTTTAGTCTTTTGATAAATAGTTGTTCTCTTCAATCATCATGCTATAGAAGAGGTTAATCTTATAATTTCAAACTTACAGCAATGTCTGAACTCTATAGGTTGAAACTTGGTTTCTTCTAAACATCGTAACTTTAGTCTAATGATAAATAGTTGTTTGCTTTAATTCACATGCTATAGAAGATGTTAATCTTATAATTTCAAACTCACAGCCATGTCTGATCTCTATAGGTTGAAACTTGGTTTCTTCCGAACATCGTAACTTTAGTCTATTGATAAATAGTTATTTTCTATAATCTGCATGTCATAGAAGAGGTTAATCTTATAATTTCAAACTTACAGCAATGTCCGACCTCTATACATTGAAACTTGGTTTCTTCCGAACATCGTAACTTTAGTCTAATCATAAATAGTTGTTCTCTTTAATCGACATGCTGTAGAAGAGGTTAATCTTATAATTTCAAACTTTCAGCCATGTGTGACTTCTATAGGTTGAAATTTGGTTTCTTTCGAACATCGTAACTTTCGCCTAATCTCTATTGGTTGTTCTCTTTTCAGATGTTCCCCTGCTGTGAGGAATGCAATATAACGTTTACAAGGCGAGATAACTTCATGTGCCATATGAAATCAAAACACCCTAACATAACATCTGCTTTATGTAAAGTTTGTGGTGTGTATTTCGCTAACGTAGAGCGATACGAGGCTCACTTAGTAGAAGCGCATCAGGTATCTACTTGCAACTATAACCCTCAGGTAATAGGAGAAAAGCGTAAAAAACGGATGTAGCTGTAGAAAAATACTAGTAGTAAAAAACCTAGAAAAAATCATGAACTTCAAACTATTCACTGCGAGCACTGTAACACTGATGTACCATCTTCACATTTTCAGGGACACTTACGGAGTAATGCGCATAAAAATAATGCGTGTAGAAGTGGTAGTAACACAAACATCGAGGAAATTAATACAGCATTTAAAAGTAGGATTTCTAGTTACAGAATTCGTGTTAGTCAAAAGTTTCAGAGTACTGAGCACTTTTTAAATTGTGTTCAACCGGATGTACAACAGCTTCTTGCTAAATCTTTGTCCAATCATAATTTATTTAAAGTTAATTTTGAACTTTTCGCCTTGTACATTAAAAGCACGGATGAATCCGAAATAACGGACATTAAATGATTTAATACGATGAATTTTGTCATAAGTCAGTCAACTAATTTGGGTGATGTACTTAGGGATGTGTCTAACATTATTTCAACTAAGACCGAGGAATTTCAGGCAAAGGAATCAGGGTGGGCTTTAGTTGAAATTTTGTATCTAGAAGTTAACATCAATAAGTACAATCCCATGCGAGGTTCATCGTACATCGAGCTGCCGACATGGACTCAGCGAAAAGAAGCTGTTGTAAACATCCAAAACAATGCCGAGGCATGTTTTGCATGGGCGGTGATGTCGGCTTTAAATTCTGCGAAATCAGACGTAGCTAAGAGAATATCATCATATCCACACTATTCAACGCAACTAAATTTCGATAGTATAGAATTTCCTGTGCAGTTAAACGATATTAAGCGCTTTGAAGAACTAAATAACATTAGCATTAATGTGTATGGTGTAGAGAAAAAGTCTGTAGTAGGCCCTCTGTATTGTACATTTCATAAGAAGAGTACTCATGTTAACTTACTCTATATCGAAAACAGTGAAAATAGCCACTTTTGCTGGATTAAAAATCTGAGTAGACTTGTTGGGAGTCAGTTGTCAAAACATGATGGTAAAAAGTGGCTATGTGATGGATGTTTGCAGTATTTTAAAACTGAAGATCAGTTAACGAAGCATTCCAAGAATGACTGCAATCATGTATATACAGATATACCTACTACGGGCAATAATGTTTTAAAATTTACAAATGATGACAAGCAGATGTAGGTACCTTTCGTGATTTATGCGGACTTTGAAGCCATCCTCAAGCCATGCAGCACATGCTCACCAAATCCTGACAACTCTTTCACTAATACTACGCACATGCATGTCCCGTATAGCTTCGCGTATTACGTCTAGTGTAGTTATGATAGTACGCTTAACAAGTTAGAGCTGTATCGAGGACCTGATGCTGCTAAAGTATTTTTAGAAAGACTTGAAAGTGATGCAGTTCGTCTTGGTCGTATTCTAAATAGTAATATTCCTATGAAGCCACTCACCGAAATTCAGTTAAATGATCATGAACGTGCTACAAAGTGTAGCATTTGTGATGGGGAATTTTCAGAAAATGACCCTAAAGTTTTTGATCATGATCATTTAACTGGTTTCTACAGATGTGCCGCTCATTATAGCTGTAATCTTAAGTACAGAGTTCCTAAATTTATACCTGTAATTTTTCATAACTTATCTGGTTACGACTCACATTTCACCATTTCACAATTTGGAGCTTCAGATGAAAAAGTAGATATAATCCCTCAGAATAAAGAGCGGTACATTGCGTTTGCGAAGTGTGTAAAAGTAGATGCGGAGCATTCTATAAAACTGAGATTCCTTGACTCGTTTCGCTTTATGGCGAGTAGCCTCGATAAACTTTCTAGTCATTTACAGCCAGAACAATTTACGGAAATTCGACGCGTTTCTCCTGAAGAAGCGCAGTTTAATTTACTTCAGCGTAAGGGTGTTTTTGTTATGAATATCTTGACTGCTTAGAACGCCACGAAGAACGTGCTTTACCATCGAATCAATCCTTTTACAGCTCGCTGAATTTAGCGGATATTAGTGATGACTATTTACATGCACAACATATCTGGGAGCAGGTCCACATTCAAACGCTAGGTGAATACTCCGACTTATATTTAAAGACGGATGTACTTTTGTTAGCTGATGTTTTCGAAAATTTTCGCTGTTTGCATGAAAACCTACAGCCTTGACACATGTCAGTATTTTACTGCGCCTGGGTTAAGTTGGGATGCCATGTTAAATTACACGCAGGTGAATTTGGAACTGCTAACTGATATTGATATGGTGCACTTTATAAAATCGTCTATTCGAGGCGGTCTAAGTCAGTGCAGTGGGCGGTATTCCAAGGCAAATAATAAGTACATGCCGAGTTTCGAGTTCGATTGTTTATCTCGATGCTAATAATCAGTATGGGAGGGCGATGAGTCAGCATCTACCGGTGAGTGGTTTCCGCTGGCTAACGCAGTGCGAAATTGATGCTTTACAGCTGCACGCCCTAGGCGATGAAGCTGATAAAGGCTATTTCCTCGAAGTTGACTTACAGTATCCTAAAGAGTTACACATTTCTCATAATGACTTACCGTTCTGCCCTGAAAATATGAAGCCTCCGTACATCGCATCAACGACGAAAATGCTAATTGCTAATTTGTGTGATAAATCTAAGTATATCATTCATTACCGAAATTTAAAACAGTGTGTCCAGCATAGTTTGAAGTTAACCAAAATTCAACGCGTACTAGAATTTAATCAGTCACCGTGGCTAAAGCCATATTGTACCGTACCCGTCTTCATAATATCCCGGGCTAGTCGCGGCAGAGACGTGGTTACCGTTCGAAGAAAAAAATGATATGGGCAGACTAAATTCAAAACTCGTCACGAGAAATATACCAAAGGTATATGACAGGAAGTCGGGTACATAGACTACGTGAATAAGACAGAGAAATTGGGGGAAAATGGATTTACTAAAGACATTAACCCATTCACTACGACATGAAATATATATATATACATTAAGCCTGATGGCCTCATAAAACCAAGGTAAAATATGTGCCCCGCACATGTCCATGTTAAGACACACAATTTCTCGAATTCCTATTGGAAGAAAGACACGACTTGGAACTGACTTCGGATGAATACATTTTACTTTAAGTCGACGCAAGATTCGCTTCAATGTCATGATTCCCTTATGGGATGCGCTTCGGAAAGTGTCTATACATGACCGCGGTAAATAGCTAAACACACTAGTAACCGATCCAAACTATACATATTTACATATCAATAACAAAATCAATTCAATTCAACACTAGCCCTGAGCTGCAACTTATGACTACACCGATTCTAAATATGTGGCCGTCCACATAGCAAATGGATGGCATGAATGCCAACGACCATCTATTTAGCAAACGAGCTAATAAAACACACAAATAATCTACTGCAACGCTGGTCACGCCGACACCTAATGCAAAGGAAATAAACAAACACAAACAAACAAAACAAACCAGTCGTCACCATCTCATAGAAATCATGGATCAAACCAGATAAGCATGATAACATATGTGAATAAAGTGGGAGTATGGAACCTGTAAAATAACATGAAATATGCATAAATGCTCCACATGTGGTCAGCGGGATCCTCCCCAGCAGGCAGGTACATGGGTTACGTCCATAAGTCAGAAGCAAGGGCAATCCCTTAAGGACAACCTTCGCTGTCGCAAACAGCTGTTACCTGTAACTTCCTGACATGTCGGGAGAGAATGCGAATAACGGTCCACCTAGCACTCTATGGCCACGAACCTACTACGATGGCGTAGCAGGGGGAGAGGTGATACTCCCACGTGGCGCGTCCCAGGTGGCGGATAGGGGGGTCCTAACCGGCTTGCCGGCGGACTTGAGGGACATAAAATACCTCTCGCGGACCAAACACACTACCCCCTGCGGGTGGGGAACACACATGCAGAATACACCCGCGGTATCCCCTGCCTGTCGTAAGAGGCGACAAAAAGGGGCGACCTTGGCGCGGACATGGATTGCGGTTTGGTATAATGTGATGGACCTCCTGTGGATGGGAGAGGCTGAATACATCCATAGGTAATCCCTGCCTGTCGTAGAAGGCGACATAAAGGGTCATGTGGCCATGGTCCCCTCTTTATTTTTTATTATTTTTCCGAGGGTCAGATGTAGACCATTCAAAATTTGATGTGCGTGCTGCCCGGCGATGGAGCTCCTATGTGTGCGACTACGCTCGAAAGCCCGTGCCAGCAACCACCCAGGACGCGGCGGGTGGGAGTGTCATGTACCCGGGCAGTGGTATCCGCCTGACAACGCAGGTCCCCGCAGAGCCGAATGCCAGAAGGACATATTATTATTAATTATTTTTATTTATTTTTCCTATTGTTAGTGCTCTGTACACGCTATGGGGTACATGCTATTGCGGGTGACTGGAGGAAGGGAGTCCTAGTGCTCATTGCCTCAGTCATCCCGTATTAGGCATCGTTCAACATCGGACCCCGGGCAATACCTGCTACGACCAGGTGGGTATTGCCTTGGCTGCTTGGTTCGGCTACAGAGACCCCTGATCGGAGTGGGTGGCATTCGGGGAGGATGCTATCGGGCATGGCTTCCAAACGAAGTCGGCTCTCCCAAGGTGGTCGCCCACCTAAGTCTTTAACTTTTGCTTCCCTGAGAGGTTCAACTCCCTGGGAACATGCGCAGCGTGAAGGAATGGGATCCAGCTTCCCTAGGTTTCTGGTCGCTACCAGAACCGATGGGCACGATTTTAAGCTGGTGAAGTCGATCCTGTTTAGTAGACACATCGAAGGCGTCTATGGCGAACTGGAGGAACTAAAGAAAATGCGCAACGGTAGTTTGCTTCTAAAAACTCGTACAGCACTGCAAGCTGATCAGTTGCTTAAGTGCGAGCACTTCGGCGACATCCCCGTCAAAGTGGAGGAGCATAAGTCCTTGAACCTGGTTCGCGGAGTAATCTTTCACCGCGACCTTATTTTGAACACTGACGACGAGTTGATGGAAGACATGAAGAACCGTGGCGTGACACACGTCCGGCGCATTACGCGCAAGGTCAACGGTGAAGACGTTGCCACTGGTGCCTTCATTGTCTCTTTCAAGTTGTCAGTGTTACCAGAGAAAGTCAAGGTAACAACTTGTTGCGATGTGAGGCCGTACATCCCGCCTCCTATGCGATGCTATCAATGCCAGCGATTCGGACATATGGTATCTCGCTGTTCGAATCAGGCTGTATGTGGTACATGTGGACGAGTAGCTCACGGCGCGGAGGAGTGCACAACTCCATACAAGTGCACTAACTGCTCCGGTTTTCATTCTCCTCGGGATCGGAACTGTCCGACATACCTGAGTGAGAAGAAGATCCAGGAGATCAAGACCCTGGATGGTCTTTCCTACCAGGAAGCGCGCCGTAAGTTTAATTCTACCAATATACCTGCCCGTACACTCGACTATAGCTTGATAGCTCAGAGTCTTCCAGGTTCGTCATTTACGACCAAGACACCTGTCCAGACCGCTGCGCCCAAGGCGACTGTTGCTGCTCCCAGCAACGTCGCAAATAGTCAAAGCTCGAAGGGGGGGACCACCCCACCTTCGACCAACCAGAAGTCTGTGCCGGCTGGGAACTGCCAGCCGGCACAGCAAGGGGGGAAGACTAAGTCTCCCCCCCCCCTAGGAGGTCGACGAAAGTCGTGCCCCAGCCGGCGGAGGCGGCTTCGTTGACCAGGGCTGGGAAACCATCTCCCAGCCCGTCTAAACTTGAAAAGAAAAAGGGGAAGAGGAGCGCCCGTCCTGAGCGCTCTCGGACTTCCCCTGCGAAGGAGAAGTCATGCCCTCCACCTGGGGGATATGAATCTGCGCCGGGAGGCACTCCTGCTCCCAAACCTGCGCGCTCTCCTCGTAGGGGACCCCCTCGCGCCCGAAAAGCGTCAAAGTTCTGGGCGGCACCCCTGCCATCTTTTGATGACGGGATGGATGTCGCGCTGTCCTCTACATCTACGGATGTAGAACTAGATAGTGTTTAGGCTTACGAGCATTTTGTCGCTCATAACCTAACACTCCTTTTATAGTCCACACTATGGCACTGTTACAGTGGAATTGTAACGGTTATGACAGGCATCTTGCTGAGTTACGTCAGCTTATTAGTGAGTACGCAGCGAGTATAGTCTGTATTCAGGAGACCAATTTCCGACCTGGTCATCACACGGTCTTGAGGAATTTCAAACTATACTCGACAGAACGATACTATGCTCACCGGGCTTCCGGAGGCGTTGGCATTTTTGTACGTTCTGATAGCTACAGCGAAGAGGTTCCATTAAGAACCCCTCTTGAGGCTGTAGCTGTTCGCGTTCCGCTGCCTGTCATAACAACAGTGTGTAATGTTTATTTTCCACCAGGTCACGCTCTTAACGTAACTGATGTCACTGATCTTATAGATCAGCTTCCACCTCCCTTCCTCTTATTGGGCGATTTTAACGCCCATCACCCCATCTGGGGCTCTGAGACGCCTTGCCCCAGGGGGAGAGAGCTGGAAACATTAGTAACAGAGCTGGATTTATGTATTTTGAACACGGGGGAACCAACTCACTTTAGTGTACGTTACGGCACATATTCTCGCATAGACGTAAGTCTATGCAGCCGAACGTTGGTTCCACTGTTTCGGTGGCATACACACGATGATCTCTGTGACAGTGACCATTTTCCCATCATTCTTACTTTGATGAACCAAAAATCCGTCGAGGCTCCCCCTCGATGGATTTTGAAACATGCTGATTGGCCAAAGTACACATCGTTAGCTGTCTTTAACGATGATATCAGGCAGACCGTCGGCGAGGAAATAACTTATATAACCCGAGTTATTCTTGCTGCTGCTGCGGAGTCCATTCCGTTCTACTCGGGGACTCCTCGCCGAAAGCTCGTTCCTTGGTGGAACGAAGAAATAGCCTCAGCTATCAAAGAACGCCGTCGCGCTCACAAACGTTACCGTCGACAGCCTACTGCGGCCAACTTGATAACATTCAAGAAACTCCGCGCTAAGGCGCGAGTTCTTATTCGCCAAAGTAAGAAGGCTTCATGGGAGAGATATGTGTCGTCTATGACGTCACATACTCCATCATCTCAAGTGTGGACTAAGCTTCGACGTATTTCGCGTATCCATGGATCATCTTCTGTACCGGGAATTTCCATTGCAGGTAATATCGTCACTGAATCCCTCCTGATTGCTGACCATCTAGCCAGTCATTTCGCGGATGTATCCGGCTCCGGGAATTACCATCCTGATTTCCTCGCTGTGAGGCGAGAGGCAGAACGTCATCACCTTAGTTTTGCCTCTCAAGCTTCAGAGGACTACAACGTGCCCTTTACGGAGTGGGAACTCCGCAGCGCCCTAGCGCTTTGCAAGGACACGTCTCCTGGACCGGACAACATCCACAACCAGATGTTGAAGCACCTTAGTGATGAAAGTCTACTCTATCTCCTTCGTGTGTTCAACCGTATCTGGATGGAGGGTGCTTTTCCGTCTCAGTGGCGAGAGGGCATAGTCATTCCTGTCCTCAAGCCTGACAAAGATCCTAAGTATGCAGGAAGTTACAGGCCGATTTGTCTTACCAACTGCCTGTGTAAGCTATTTGAGAGGATGGTAAATCGCAGACTCGTGTGGTGTCTGGAGAAACAAGGACTCTTGTCCGAGTACCAATGTGGATTTCGAGCCGCTCGATCCACCACAGACGACTTGGTACGCCTGGAGAGCTCTATCCAGGATGCGTTTCTCCGCAAACAGCACTTGGTAGCTGTCTTCTTTGACTTGGAGAAGGCCTACGACACCACCTGGCGATATGGCATCCTTTCAGTCCTGCATCAATGGAGATTCCGAGGTAACTTGCCGGTATTTATTGCGAATTTTTTGTCCCTCCGTCTATTCCGTGTCCGAGTAGGGAGGACATATTCGCAATACCACGTTCAAGAAAATGGAGTCCCACAGGGATCGGTTCTTAGTGTCACTCTGTTCGCGATTGCCATAAACGGTATTGTCGCTGCTGCTGGTCCAGCCGTAATACCGTCCCTATATGTGGATGATTTTGCTCTGCACTATAGCTCGTGCAGTATGGCAGTCGCAGAGCGACAGTTACAGCAAGCTATTAGGAGGGTGGAGAAGTGGACCTTAGAACATGGCTTTCGGTTTTCTGCCGTAAAGACCTCCGTGGTCCACTTTTGTCGTCAACGTACACTTCACCCTCATCCTGAGCTTTATCTAGGTAATGTCGTTCTTCCAGTTGTTGACACCTACCGATTTCTTGGGATCCTTTTTGACAGTAAATTATCGTGGGAGCCACACGTGCGGGAGCTAAAAGTGCAATGCACCAAGAGGCTTAACCTCTTGAAGTTTCTTAGCAGCACTAATTGGGGAGCTGACCGCGTGGTGTTCCTGCGATTCTATCGGGCACACATTTTATCTCGGTTAGACTACGGCAGTGCAGCATATGGCTCCGCAAGACCAAGCGTTCTTGCGAAGCTGAACAGTATCCACCACAGCGGGGTTAGGTTGGCGACGGGAGCTTTTCGTACTAGCCCCATCGCTAGCCTGCTCGCTGAGTCTGGTGTGCCGCCTTTACACCTGAGGCGCCAGCAACTACTACTTATGTATGCTGCAAATTTGCGACAGATGCCACTTCATCCGAGCTATCCCTGCGTATTCAGCAATGGCAACCGTTTGTTGTACGTTGCTCATCCTCGTGCGACGCGGCCGGTTGGGATACGCTTGGATAGCAGTTATGAATTGTTTGACGTACCTTCGATTCCTTGCCTTGTCAGACAACCAAGTGGGGTACCTCCGTGGGTTGTACGACGACCTGAAATCATCCTGGATTTGCACACTGGCCCGAAGGGAGATACGGACCCTTCGATTTATCGGTGGATCTATCTGTCCGTTCTTGGCCGCTATCCAGGTTCAGTCGTCGTTTACACGGATGGTTCAAGGACAGATACGAAGGTGGGCTGTGCGTTCGTTGTCGACAATGATCGGTTTCTTTTTGCTCTCCCGGACACCTGTAGTGTGTACACGGCAGAGCTCTATGCTATCTGTGAGGCTCTGCGGTACGCACTAGACAATGAGCGCCGACACTTTCTCGTGTGTACTGACTCCTTGAGTTCGCTTCAGGCTATTGATACCTGTTTCCCTCGACACCCTCTGGTGCAGCGGATCCAGGACCTGCTGGCCGGGTGTTCGGATGCCGGCACCAGAATTACGTTTGTGTGGCTCCCCAGCCACATGGGCATAGAGGGAAACGAGTTAGCAGATCAGGCTGCCAAGGAGGCAGTTACACTGCCCCCGTTGCCTTTCAAGGTTCCAGCAAGTGATATTCGCTCTCAGCTGAGACATCTGGTTATGTCTCATTGGGAGATGGAGTGGCAGGCCATCCCACTTCCCAATAAGCTGAGAGCGATAAAAGGAACAACGAAGGTATGGAGGACTTCCCTTCGGGCTTCGCGGAGGGAAGCCGTGGTATTATGTCGCCTTCGGATCGGCCACGGTATCTTGACGCACTCCCATCTACTGAAAGGAGAACCCCCTCCGGTGTGTACCTGCGGCGACCATCTTACCGTGGTACACATTCTTACGGAGTGCGTGGACCTGGTCGATCTGCGCCGTAGTCTTAACCTTCCGAGTACTATCTCCCTTATCTTGCGCGATGACGAGCAGTCAGCAGACCTCGTCATCCGCTTTATGAGGGATAGCGGTCTGTTTTATCGTGTGTAATGATGTCCTTTGTGCTTGTATCTTTGTGTCAATTACGCTCTTATCCTATTGACTTCATTTTAGTTTGTGTTGCGTATTTTAATGTGTTCTTTTAACGTCCAATGTAAAGTATGTATATATATCTGTACTAGCAGGCAATGCCTTATTCCATTATCTCCTGTAATTTTTCTTCTTTTGTTCCAAAATAAGGCATTGCGAATTAGATCCACTGATTGTTTTAATTTCATACTCATTTTTCATCGCATTTTTTAAAAACTCTAATCAGTGGCTACGTTTTAAATTTTAACTATCATATGTCATTTCGTCCATCTCGTTCCATTAGGGGCCGATGACCTTCGATGTTAGGCCCCTTAAAACAACAAGCATCATCATCAAGACACTAGACTACAGCTTGATAGCTCAGTCCCTGCCAGGTTCCTCATTTTCATCTGCAACACCTGTCCAGAAGTTCGCTGCGCCCAAGGCGGCGGTTGCTGCTGCGAGCAACGCCGCAAAGAGAACAAGCTCGAAGGCTGGTCCATCCCGGCCTTCGACCACCAATCTGCCTGTGCCGGCTAAGAAACCTACGCCGGCACAGAAGGGGAAGAAGACAACGTCTCCTTCCCCTACACGGTCGGCGAAAGCCGCGCCTAAGCCGGCGGAGGCGGCATCGTCGACCAGGGCTGGGAACTCCCCTCCCAGCCCGTCTAAACAAGAATCGACGGCGGGGACGAAGAACGCCCTTAATAGGCGCTCTTCCAAATCTCCTACAAATGGGGTGTCACGCCCTCCACCTGGAGGGCCTGATTCTGCGTCAGCAGGTCTTCCTCCGGGAAAACCTGCGCGCTCCCCTCGTGGGGAGAAACCCCGCACCCGGACTACGTCGAAGAAGTTGAAGGCCTGCATCACCTCGTCTGATGACGAGGAGCTGCACATGGAACACGAATCTCCATCTTCGGATGGGGATGTGAGTGTAGGTTAGGTTAGGTGGCATTACGTTGCTCCTATCCTAATCCTCAGAAGTCCACATTTACAATATGGCACTGTTACAATGGAATTGTAACGGTTATGATAGGCATCTTGCTGAGTTGCGCCAGCTCATTAGCGAGTATTCGGCGAGTATAGTCTGTATTCAGGAAACAAATTTCCGACCAGATCATCATACGGTATTGCGAAATTTTCGACTATACTCGACAGAACGACATTATGCTCACCGGGCTTCCGGTGGCGTTGGCATTTTTGTCCGTTCTGATACCTACAGCGAGGAGTTTCCAATACGAACCCCGCTGGAGGCTGTAGCTGTTCGCGTACCGCTGCCTGTCATAACTACAGTGTGTAATGTTTATTTTCCACCAGGTGAGGCTCTTAACATCAATGATGTCACTGATCTTCTCGATCAGCTTCCACCTCCCTTCCTCTTGTTGGGAGATTTCAACGCCCATCACCCCATCTGGGGCTCTGAGTCACCTTGCCCCCGGGGAAGAGAGCTGGAAACATTAGTAACAGAGCTGGATTTATGTATTTTGAACACAGGGGAACCAACACACTTCAGTGTACGTTACGGCACATATTCTCGCATAGACGTAAGTCTATGCAGCCGAACGTTGGTTCCGCTGTTTCGGTGGAACACACACGACGATCTTTGTGACAGTGACCATTTTCCCATCATTCTTACTTTGCTGAACCACAAATCCGTCGAGGCTCCCCCTCGATGGATTTTGAAACATGCTGATTGGCCAAAGTACACATCAGTAGCTGTCTATCACGACAAAATCAGGCGGAACATCGGCGAGGAAATAACTTACATCACCCAGGTTATTCTTGCTGCTGCTGAGGAGTCCATTCCGTTCTTCTCGGGGATTCCTCGCCGAAAGCTCGTTCCTTGGTGGAACGAAGACATAGCAGCAGCTATCAAAGAACGCCGTCGTGCTCACAAACATTACCGTAGACAGCCCACTGCGGCCAACTTGGTAACATTTAAGAAACTCCGCGCTAAGGCGCGAGTTCTTATTCGCCAAAGTAAGAAGGCTTCATGGGAGAGATATGTGTCGTCTATGACGTCACATACTCCATCATCTCAAGTGTGGACTAAGCTTCGACGTATTTCGGGTATCCAAGGATCATCTTCTGTACCGGGAATTTCCATTGCAGGCAACATCGTCACTGAACCCCTCCTGATTGCTGACCATCTCGCTAGTCATTTCGCGGATGTATCTGGTTCCGGGAATTTCCATCCTGATTTCCTCGCTCTGAAGCGGGAGGCGGAACGTTCTCACCTTAGTTTTGCCTCTCAAGCTTCAGAGGACTACAACGTGCCCTTTACGGAGTGGGAACTCCGCAGCGCCCTAGCGCTTTGCAAGGACACATCTCCTGGACCGGACAACATCCATAACCAGATGTTGCAACACCTTAGTGAAGATAGTTTATTATATCTCCTTCGTGTGTTCAACCGAATCTGGATGGAGGGTGATTTTCCGTCTCTGTGGCGAGAGGGCATAGTCATTCCTGTCCTCAAGCCTGACAAAGATCCTAAGTATGCAGGAAGTTACAGACCGATTTGCCTTACAAACTGCCTGTGTAAGCTGTTTGAGAGGATGGTTAATCGGCGACTCGTGTGGTGTCTGGAGAAACAAGGACTCTTGTCCGAGTACCAATGTGGATTTCGAGCCGCTCGATCCACCACTGACCACTTGGTACGCCTGGAGAGCTCTATCCAGGATGCGTTTCTCCGCAAACAGCACTTGGTAGCTGTTTTCTTTGACTTAGAGAAGGCTTATGACACCACATGGCGATATGGTACCCTTTCAGCCCTGCATCAATGGAGATTCCGAGGTAACTTGCCGGCGTTTATTGCGAATTTCTTGTCCCTCCGTCTATTCCGTGTCCGAGTAGGGAGGACATATTCGCAATACCAAGTACAAGAAAATGGAGTCCCTCAGGGATCGGTCCTTAGTGTCACTCTGTTCGCGATTGCCATCAACGGCATTGTTGCTGCTGCTGGTCCAACAGTTATACCGTCACTATATGTGGACGATTTTGCTCTGCACTATAGCTCGCGTAATATGGCAGTCGCAGAGCGACAATTACAACACGCTATTAGGAGGGTGGAGCAGTGGACCTTCGAACATGGCTTTCGGTTTTCTGCCGCAAAGACCTCTGTTGTCCACTTTTGTCGTCAACGTACTCTTCACCCCCATCCTGAGCTTTATTTAGACAACGTCGTTCTTCCAGTTGTTGACACTTACCGATTTCTTGGGCTCCTTTTTGACAGTAAATTATCGTGGGAGCCACACGTGCGGCAGTTAAAAGTGCAATGCACTAGGAGGCTTAATATCCTTAAGTCTCTTAGCAGCACTTCTTGGGGGGCTGACCGCACGGTGCTCCTGCGATTCTATCGGGCACACATTTTATCCCGGTTAGACTACGGCAGTGCAGCATATGGCTCCGCAAGACCAAGCGTTCTTGCGAAGCTGAACAGTATCCACCACAGCGGGGTTAGGTTGGCGACGGGAGCTTTTCGTACAAGCCCCATCGCTAGCCTGCTCGCTGAGTCTGGTGTGCCGCCTTTACACCTGAGGCGCCAGCAACTTCTACTTACATATGCTGCAAATTTGCGACAGATGCCACTTCATCCAAGCTATCCTTGCGTGTTCAACAATGGCAACCGTTTGCTGTACGCTGCTCGTCCTCGAGCGACGCGTCCGGTTGGGATACCCTTGGATAGCATTTCCGAATTGTTTGACGTACCTTCGGTTCCTTGCCTTGTCAGACAACCAAGTGGGGTACCTCCGTGGGTCGTACGACGACCTGAAATAATCCTGGATCTGCACACTGGCCCAAAGGAAAACACGGACCCTTCGATTTATCGGAGGCTCTTCCTGTCCGTTGTTGGCCGCTATCCAGGTTCAGTCGTCGTCTACACAGATGGTTCAAGGACAGATACGACGGTGGGCTGTGCGTTCGTTGTTGGTAATGATAGGTTCTTTTTTGCTCTTCCGGCAACCTGTAGTGTGTACACAGCAGAGCTCTATGCTATCTGTGAGTCTCTGCGGTACGCACTGTACAATAAGCGCCGCCACTTCCTTCTGTGTACTGAATCCTTGAGTTCGCTTCAGTCTATTGATACCTGTTTCCCTCGACACCCTCTGGTGCAACGGATCCAGGACCTGCTGGCCGGGTGTTCGGATGCCGGCACCAGAATCACATTTCTGTGGCTCCCAAGCCACATGGGCATAGAGGGAAACGAGTTAGTAGATCGGGCTGCTAAGGAGGCAGTTACACTGCCCCCGTTGCCTTTCAAGGTTCCAGCAAGTGATATTCGCTCCCAGCTGCGACATCTTGTTATGTCCCACTGGGAGATGGAATGGCAGGCCATTCCACTTCCCAATAAGCTGAGAGCGATAAAAGGAACAACGAAGGTATGGAGGACTTCCCTTCGGGCTTCGCGGAGGGAAGCTGTGGTATTATGTCGTCTTCGGATCGGCCACGGTATCTTGACTCACTCGCATTTTTTGAAAGGAGAACCCCCTCCGGTGTGTACCTGCGGCGACCATCTTACCGTGGTGCACATCCTTACGGAGTGTGTGGACCTGGTCGATCTGCGCCGTAGTCTTAACCTTCCGAGTACGATCTCCCTTATCTTGCGTGATGACGAGCAGTCAGCAGACCTCGTCGTCCGCTTTATGAGGGATAGTGGACTGTTTTATCTTGTGTGATGCTGTCCTTTGTCCTAGTGTGTTTGTGTGTCACTTTCGCTTTTATCCCATTGACTTCATTTTAGTTTGTGTTGCGTATTTTAATGTGTTATTCTAACGTCTCTCGTAAATTATGTACTACCAGGCAATGCCTTATTCTTTTGTTTTCCTGTATATTCTCTTATTTTATTAGAAATTAGGCATTGCGTATTAGATCCACTGATTGTTTTAATCTCACCCTCATTTTTCTCCATTTTTTTAAACCTTAGTCAGTGGATATGTTTTAAAATTTTAACATCATCTCTCATGTCGTTTATCTCGTACCATTAGGGGCCGATGACCTTCGATGTTAGGCCCCCTTCAAACAACAAGCATCATCATCATCATCAGCACTCTATGGGAACACGGCCTTGGGCGGTACACTTGACTTCTCAAGAAAAGGGTTTGTCTCTACCTGCTAACTCTCGTTCGGAGACAAGGATAAATTCACAACATTCGCAGCACTATTACTGCTTCTTCCTTATAATGACCTGCGATCTCAATTCGCAGCTTTAAAATAAAGGCACTTCAATACGGGCGTCAGCCTCTCTTATATGAATACCCACATCACCTACTGTAAATCCTGAGACCATACTCGGGTCTTTCATTTTGCAGTACACGGGTTCTCGTCCTCCTTATGTCATGACTACGGCAATTCCAGCCTCCTTCACATGTCTCAATCTATCAACCCCTGAATTACTCATCAATATACTCGTGATTCCACTCGGCTCACATAACCAGCCCCAGGTTAACATACATCTATAACGTGCACTTCCGGCGTCTTACATGGCCGGTCAGTTGTTCGATAAGAACCGTTAATCGCCCTTTCCTTGTGTAGTAATGACTCTACCTAACAACGTTGAATCTCCGCTATTCTGCTTCCTGACCACAGCTGAAATTCCCATGCATGAAAAATAAAAATGAAAGAGAGAAACTACAGCTGTAAACTGATCTCCCATACATCATCACCGGCGTATAGCCTTTGTAAATGACGATCAGAGCTTGCATATCGACCACATATTGGAATACACTGGAAAACAAAACACATGAAAACACTCCTATATCTACACTGGCACACCCTTAACCCCATCTAAACTAACATAAAAAAGATAAAAGGAAAATAAAAGCATGCATCAGCCCAGGACGCATGTAACTGTAACTTGAATTGAAGAACCACTGTGCCCTCTGGCTGAGAATTAACTTGAAATTTATTTATTTACATCTGATCTAAGCTAGTGTGCAACTATTACCCAGGCATGCTAAAAAATGACAAAGTGCTTATCTTGTGCCGGCTTCATCACCCATGATGTTTACATGGCCACTGGCGTCATCACGAACTTAGGCCATGGTCACCCCAGTCTTCCGGATGTGGGAAGTCAGTCCATCGATGATCGGCGTTGGCTCCATAGCGCTGATTGATGTTGCACCTGTAACAGTTGAATTAGGCACAGTTTTTTCGCCGCTAGTCACACACGTGTGTCAGATCACGCCCTTAATGCTTGGCCGTCAATTGACTACGACCTGCAAGCAGAAATTAGTTCGTCCAGCTCACCATTAATTTAAGGGCAATTCGGCCCGGACGTGAAGAGTCCTTGGCGCGGCAACGCAACACACGATTACGAGAGTTCCCGATCGCGCCCGCAAATTGTTATTATTGCATATATACGGATCACTCCCGGATCGAATTAAAATACTGCACATACATTGTGCCACAGTTGATAACAGTTATTGATTGTATTTACTCGAACCCGTATCACTGGCTTAGTTCTCAAACATAAGAAAAGAGCGTCCTCCGGTAAATATAGTCTCGGCGTGCAAGCGACTTTACGGCACGAAGTTCAGGCAGAGAATGAGGTGACGCTCCCTTGTTACTGGCAGTTATAAAGACTCTTCGAGTTTTTCAGATAACGGAACTCCCTTCTGAAGAGTAGAAAGTCTGTTGAGCGGCGGTTTAGTTTGAATGAGAAGCTGTTGATAAATGCGAAATAACACCTATGCCTTACGTATGCCCCAAATATGTTCTCAGGCATCAGAAAAATTACACTTATCTATCTGGACACATCAGAACTGTGGAATATCGGCGCAATGACAGATTATTATCATAGATGGAAACTGGTTCAAAGATGCAGTTAGATGGTTGGTTATTCAGCCATTGCGGTTCGGCCGTTCGCAAAGTCCTCATACTAGCTTGTGATTGGCGGATTTCGAAACTGGCTTGACAAAGAATACTGCGGCGGTTTCCAGCAAGCACGTTCAAATTTAAACAAAGTTCGTTGTCTGAAGCCATCCACGGGTCGCTCCCCTTATGCTAGCGTGGTCAGGTATCTAACCGTCTCCCAAACAGATTCCCACACAAAGCCATGTTGCGCAATAAGTCCACAGTGTTCTATCACGATTAAAATTTGCCAATGAAGCATGTGATGATATGGTTCAATATATCGATCTGAACAATAATTTAAGAACGAATGCGGTTAACGAGTTTGAAAAAGATTTCTACAAGCTCATGAATAACAGTGTGTTTGGTAAGACTATGGAAAATGTTGACAAACGCGTTGATGTAAAATTGATTACAAACTGGGAAAATATTAAGAAAAGGTATGGTGCTAACTATTTAATAAGTAAACCAAATTTCCACAGCTGCACTATCATACATGAGAATTTAGTTATTATACAGATGAATCGTGTTAAGGTTAAGTATGACGAACCTACCTACGTCGGCTTTGCAGTACTTGAATTGGCTAAAACACTCATGTATGAATTCCATTACGATTATATGATGAAGAAGTACGCGCGTAATGCGCATTTGCTCTACACAGATACCGATTCGTTTATTTATCAAATCAAAACTGATGACTATTACAATGATATAAAGCCAGACTTGGGTAGGTTTGATACAAGTAACTATCCTGCAAATAATCAACATCATCTACCGCTAGTGAACGAAAAGCTTCTAGGTAAAATGAAAGATGAATGTGCTGGGAATATTATCGATTCATTTGTAGGTACTAAATCCAAGTCATATTGCATAAAACTCTTAAATGAACTACAAATAAAGAGATTGAAGTGGGTTAAAAAGAATGTCGTTCAGAATCAGCTAAGTTTTGAAAACTATAACAATTGCATTAAAAGTAATCCACCTGTTTTGCATAAGCAAATGTCTGTCATTAGAAGCAAGAAGCACCAGTTGTACACTCATTTAATTAGTAATGTAGCCTTAATAATGATGATTGCAAACTGTTTGTCATTCCAAATTCTACCAACACTCTAGCCTGGGGGCATAGCAGTATTGATAGGTACTACTTTACATAAAGCAGATGTGTGTAAACATTATGCTAGAGGTTTGTACTTTGTAATATATACGTTAAGCTGTCTTACATCACAATTAACTGTACATATTGTATAAAGATAGGGAGAGGTACGCTGAGAGCGTAGTACGGCAAGTTTAAACTTGTACATACAAGAATTGTGTCGAGAATGGGAGAAGTACGCAAACATCACTAGGGTAAAATGATTCGAGATAAAAGTTGTACATACAAGATGTAAATAAATAATGTAGAATTGGCATATTCTTTTATTTTAGGTTAGGTATTACCTTCCTCCCGCTCCTTATTTGCAAGATAGAGTTTCGTTTATTACTCAAAGAAGAAAAGCAAGAAAGAAGGAAATGAGCAGATTCGTAAGTATGTTATTGTCTAGCTCATGTTGAGAAGAGATTTTTTTCTTTTTCTAAACAGTGTTTGATTCTAGTCTTGCAATGCAGTGTTCAACAACATCGAACTATAAACGGTAGTATGTGGTTCAAGTCTAAACTTGCACACTCTTGCTTTTGCAATGCATGTTCGATAGAGATGTACCTTGATAGAGGAGGAAGAGCAGCTTAGTAAGTATGTTGAGAAGACAATTTTTTCCTTCTAAACAGTGTTTGATTCTAGTCATTCAATGCAGTGTTCAGCACGGCGCTCTCGTGACAGATGACAGCTGCACGTGGCTTTGTAAAGCATGTAGAATTTACCGCCACCACATTTCAGCTAAAAATAGCAGCACTGTGCTCTGTAGATTAAAGATGGCGGATGACAGCTGACGAAATTGCCCGCATGATAGCAGCACGGTGCTCTCTTGATTAAAGATGGCGGATGACAGCTGTCAGAAAAAAGCACGTGAGTTTGTTTCCAAACAATAGCACGTGGAATTTGCTACCGCCAAAAAGAGGGTAACACGGTGCTCAAAGATAGCTGCTGTCACGTGGAATTGCCTGCCACCACATTTCAATAGTATCTAGCTAAAGAGGGCAGCACGGTGCTCAAAGATGACTGCTGTCAAAAAGCATTTTTCAAAGGTAAGTAGCTAAAGAGGGCAGCAATGTGCTCTCTTGATTAAAGATGGCGGATGACAGCTGTCAGAAAGAAAGCATGTGAGTTTGTTTCCCAAACAAGAGCATGTGGAATTTGCCACCGCCACGAAGAGGGCAGCACGGTCCTCTCTAGATTAAAGGTGCAGCACGGTGCTCAAAGATGGCTGCTGGCTACAATTTTAAATTGCCGCCACCACATTGCAAAGGTAAGTAGCTAAAGAGGGCAGCACGGTGCTCTATAGGTTACAGATGGCGGATGACAGCTGTCAAAAAAGCACGTGGATTTGTTTATCTCACGCTAGTGAGGTTAAGTTGGTAGCACTAAGGTTTAGGCCCGCCAAGATGGCAGCACTGCCGATGACAGGTGACGAATTTGCAGCTACTGCGATAAAGAGGGCAGCACGGTGCTCTGTAATTTAAAGATGGCGGATGACAGCTGTCAAAAAAGCACGTGGCTGTCCAAAAACACGTCGATTTGTTTACAAATTCAAATCTCGCGCTTGTGAGGTTAAGTTGGTACTACTGAGGTTTAGGCCCGTCAAGATGGCAGCAGTGAGGTTAGCGATGCGTTTTTGTCGATGACAGCTGTCAAAAAGCACGTGGCTTTGTTTACAAATTCAAATCTCGCGCCAAAATTCAAATTTCCCGCGGAAGGAGGAGGAGGAGGGAGGAGGAGGCCTCTGGGAGGAGGAGGCCGCCGAACTGTCCTATTATACTACTCTAATACCTGGAGCACTGGCTCCTAACTCAAATTATTAAGCCTTCCAAAGGCATTCAGTAATCTTACTTTATAAAAGAGCTAACATGCTCTCAGTTTTCAAGCCTATTCAAGGCAACACCCAAAATATCTTACATCTTTTGGCCTTCCATGGCCCAGCTTACAAAATTGAAACAGGGGTATCTTGTACCCAACCTATAGGGCCGTCGTGTACAAGAAATAACAGTTAAATAAATGGCCCGAACACAAAATGAAAGGAGTCAAATACTTGCACTCCTAGATGTGAATTTCAAAACCTTAAGGGCACTAGGCCAATGGAACAGGGGCTATTCTCAAACTATGGATTGACTCGTATAATAAAGAAATTTAACACATTACGGAAAGGAAGAAAATCAGTTACAAAACGTAGTCACCTCAAACGAAAATGAAGGGGCGCTCGAGAGGTTGAATCACTCTCTATCCCCGATTTTATGCACTTTTTACATAAGCCGGTAGAAAATTACATTTGTAGAGAATTAGGTTACATATTTAAAGTTTGGGACTTTTTCCTTAGGTTAAACTGCGTAGCTAGCAAGAAATAAGATGTTAACTGGCCTTTACCTTGCTGAAGACCTGCTGCCTGAAGAAAGAGGCACCTCCAGTCTCCTGCTTGACACACACACACTAAGTTAGATGTAGATCAAATGACCAAGAGCCGTGAAAACCCGCAGTTTATAAACCCTCGGGGAGGGTTCGAGACCTTTCCTGAATAATCAAGACACACCCACAGAATTTTATTGGTGAATGAAAAAGTTACACTCAAAATCGAAGAAGAAACACGGGATTGGTTGAAAATTAATTACAGAAATTCTTGATTGGCTAAATTCAAAACTAGCAGAAAGGAAAGATAAATATTTTCAACCCAAAAAAGAATGAACGAAATTTAGTAAAGATAAAACTCATGAATACAAATTTTCTTCAAAACGGTTCCTTCACATCGCACCAGGGTGCATGATCAAAGTTTGTTAGTAGTGACGTTTATGAGAGAATGTCCAAACTTCTTGATGAACGGAAAACAAAACAAGTTGAAATTCACACAGTACCGTACTGGAAACTTCACAATACCAAAATTACGGTAGTGACATCTTGTGAGGAAAGTTTGAGTAGATCTAGTTCCAAGTTGAGTGTTTCTCCTGTAGAGGAGTTCAATTGGCGCAAGATTTAAATGTGCGGCGTAGAGGTGTACCTCCCGGTACAATTTCTTCTACATAAATAATCGTAACGACCGTGTGTCTGTACATTGACTATTTTGGCGAAATTTCCCGACAGTTATCCGTTTCAGGTGTAATAATGACCATCTCCATATTTTTTTTGTTTGGTGTCTGTTTGTCTGTCTGTTTGTCTGTCTTTCTATAACTTGAAAACTACTGGATATATTTCCACCAAACTTCATATTTAGAATCCACCTGTCCTTGGGTAGGTCTTAGGGCCAACATTCTTTCTAAATCCCTGAACTGACTGGGGGCTAATACCAATCCGAGACCGTGATTTTTTACTCTCTCAAAATATACACAACCAAACTTAATTGAAATCTACCTGCATTAATGGAAATTAATTTCTAAACATTTTTCTCATGTGCATCATTCCGATATCAGGATTAATAAGGGAGATATCATTGACTGACCGTTTTTCGGTACAAGTCCCGCCGGATTTAATTCTAGAGCGGGTGCGTGTAAAGCGTATTCCTTACAACTTGAAATCTACTTATTTGAACCAAACTTTATATTTAACATCCACCTGTCCAAGGGTAGGTATTAAGATTGTTACCGTGGTTTGGTGGATCAGCAGAGGTGAAAGAAGGTGCTGGGATGAATAGGTCTCAATATACGAAATTAAAGTTAATTTAAAATTTAGCAAGGTTATATTTTCCTTTCAAGATCAAGAAATAACAAATATAACAGATACTCAGTAGCCTAGCAACAAATCGAGAATGTACAATTACAGTTGTTACAGAATTTGGGCTCCGAGACCCAGACACACAATTCTTGAGCAATTAGCCCAACTTTAGCCAAATAGCAGGTTTGACAAAGGGGCAGAAAACCCCAATCATGCCCAGGAGCACTTGCTCCCTATTACTCAGTAAAGCCTCCTCGAGGCACACAGAAACCAAAATTTTAAGAAAGAGCAACCCACTCTTAAAGTTCAAGCCTATCAAAGGCCACACCAAACTCGACTTTCAAGCTGACCTCCAAGCACATGAAAAGGGTAAAAATACCCAACCTACTGAGGCCTATTCAGTAAAGAAGCAGGTTAATTACATGGCCTCCAAAATACCAACTTGAGAGGAGGCGAAACTGCACTCCTAATACATTTCTTTAAAACCTATTTGGCACTAGGCCGCTTATGCAAGGGCTAATCCCATACTAAAGAGGTGACTTATATAAGAAAATGATTTATATTACATTATGAAGGGAAGAAACGGTTGTGAAAAAAGTTCACCTCAAAGCAATAGGAGTGGGAGCTCGAGAGGGTTAAGCACTCTCTATCCCAATATGTAGTTTAAAGAGATAGAATCTATACCCAGTGTCTTTTACATTTTAGAGGAAAGTTACATGGTATAAGGTATCAAACCTGCCCCGAGAGTTAAACTGCCGAGCTAGCAAGAAAATAAGTTATTAAAAGGCCATTACCTTATTGACGAACCGCTGCCCGAAGAAAGAGGCGTTTCCCGTCCCCTGCTACATAATTTGCACAATGATAGATGTTACTGAAGTGACCCGGAGACCCGAAAATCGGCAGTTTATATACCCTCGTGGAACATTCGAGACCTTTCATGAATGATAACACCCGCCCACAAGCTTTTTATTGGACGGCCAAAATATTACATGTCAAAACTGGAGAAGAAAACCAGGATTGGTGGAAAATTAATTACAGATATTTACGATTGGCCAATTTCAAAACTGGCGGAAAGAACGGATTAACATTGCCAACTTAAACAAGGGCTGAAAGAAATTTAATAAAGAACAAACTTATAAATACTAAATTTCTTCAAAAAAAGGTTCCTTCACTTCGACTAGGGTGCACCTTTGTAGTTCTTAAGTAGTGTCATCTAGAAGAGAATGTTCACACTTCTTGCTACAGAGAAAAAAATGAATCTAAACTGACACAGTTCAGAACAATTCATAATTTACAATACGACATCTTCTGATAAACTTTAGAATTAACATGGTTGTTAGAATTCAGGCTTTCTCCAGAAGAGGAGTTTCAACTGGCGCAAAGTTTGAATTAGCGGAGCGGAGGTGTACCGCCCGGTACAGACCTCCCACCCCCCAAAAGTCCCTCCAAGGGGTAACACAGAAGAACATAAACTTTTGTTTTAAAATAAGGTCCAAGTTACGATGTTGATATAGAAGTTAATTGTAGAAGTAGTTACAACCAAATTTTCTTCAATGATTGGATCCAGTTTCAAAATTATTTGTAGTTACATTTGATGTAATGTCTTTATGCTCGTAGAAGTTGAATTCTGAAGGAAAAACTTTTAATTCTTGGAAGGGAAGAAACATTTTCTAAGTCCACCAGATATTGCAGTTGAATCCAAAAATGTAGTAATTGTTGGTATTAAATGTCCTTGTAGCTGATTAAGTACATTCAATGTTGATTAAGTTTGACGGCCAGACCAGCCGCCGCTGCTTGTGTCCAGAGCAGATCGCTCGGACCCCTCAAGTACCCTGAGATACCGCTCGCCCGCACTATGAGAGGAGTAGTGGAGTTGAAGCACGCCGCGCCCGCGGCGAACATACAGGTCGCGGGCAAGTCGCAGGTTGTGCGCCGCACATCAGCCTTGGCCGGGAGGAGGACTCCGGCTCGCCGTACACTGGTTGGCCTCACTGGAGTGGGCCGGGCCCGTACCCCACCTCAGTGGCGGTACGGCGCCGCGCGGCTGCGGGGGCACTGAAACATTAAAATCTCGTCGGCAGAATTTTGTTGGACCAGATGATTTTAGGGTACAGTCTTTGTGGTGAGGTTGAGGGGTCAGCGGCGTGGAGGTTTTGTTTTTAATTTCACTTAGCCACTGTTTTATGTGAGCAGGAGACGGGAGCATGGTAATGGCCATGGCAAGGACAGGATGGCATTTTAACTGGTCGGGGAAGGTTTTACAATAAATACTTAAATACAAAGAACCAGATTCCAAGGGCAGAAGGCCTCAAAATGAACCCCCCCCCCAAAAATATAACCTTCCGAATACTTCCAAAATGTTAAAACAAATATACCATCAGCTACATTAGCGCGCAAGTTACACAGGTTTCACCTGCGACAGGTGAACCCTAAATATCCTCTCGGTGGCTGGATTGCTTAATAACAACGTAACCGGCGTAAGAAAATCTAGGATTATGCACGGCCCATGAAATCTGGGGGCAAGCTTGCCGCGGGAACAAAATGTTTGACCATCACCTGGTCACCTACCTTCAAATTGGTGGGTCTCCGTCCACGATCATATCTTTCCCTAACCTTTTCATGAGACACTTTAAGATTGGCTTTAGCCTTCTTCCAAAGATCTTTAATATTATCAGGATCTATTGTCTCAGTTAGAATGTCACTCAGAGGCCAAAGGTTAGAGAGCGGCGTGTTTGGAACAAACTGGAACATCAAAGAAGCTGGAGTAAACTTAAGGGATTCATGAACCGCCGAATTCAAGGCAAAAGCTAACCAATGTAGGGACGTGTCCCACCTAGAATGATCTTCATGATGATAGGCAATCAGCGCGGACCTCAGATTACGATTAACCCCTTCAGCCAGATATGGTTGAGGATAATAAGCAGAAGTTGTCACATGGGAGATGGACAGGACAAAACAGAATTTTTCGAAAAAGATTGGAGGTGAAAGCTTTAGCATTATCAGATACGATATATTGACACGGACCAAATGAAGCGAAAATGGAATTTAAACAAGTGATGGTGGACTGGGCGGTAGCCAGTTTAGTCGGAAATAACCAAGAAAATTTTGTAAAACCATCTACGCATGTAAGGATGAACTTGTTGGCATTCCCCTTTGACTGGGGGAAGGGTCCTACGTAATCGACGTAGAGACGTTCCATGGGGCGCGACGCTTGATGAGAAGACAAAAGTGCTACCTGGGTGGACATGGTTGGTTTACTAAGCAAATAAGATTTACAAGCTTTAACTAGTTCACGAATTTCACCGTCCATACCCTTCCAGATAAACATTTCCCGGATCTTTTCCCGGATTTTGAAGATGCCTAAATGCCCCCCTAATGGGGTCTCATGATAGTACTTGAAGATCATTGGCACAAGAACGGCTGGAACCACTACCTTCATCTTCTTATCATGCCTCGACGGGCAACATAGAACACCATTCCTCAAGACATAAGGGACAACATGTTCCCCAGAAGAAAGAGTTTCCATGATCGGAGCCAGCGTCGGATCTTCACGTTGATATTTCTGAAGATCCCTAAAGAGCATGGGAGCATCTGTTAAGATGGCATTAACCTCCGATAGTATGGACTCGGGAGGTGATGAACTATCGATCGGTTCATGGGTCACGACGTCGTTGGAAAACATACGGCTGAGTCCGTCTGCGACAACATTTTCAGTACCTCTGATATGCCTAACGTCAAATTGGAAGGCAGAAATTCGGATGGCCCACCGGGCTATACGACCAGTACGACGCGGCCTACAGAAGACCCAGCTTAAGGCTTGTTTATCAGTCTCCAGGTCGAATTTGACATGTTCCAGATAGAGACGGAACTTTTCTAAGGCAAATAAGACTGCCAAACCTTCGAGCTCATAGATGGAATACTTGGCTTCTTGAGCCGATAGAGTCCTAGATGCATAGGCGATGGGTCGCCTCCATAGGTCAGTCTCTTGAAGAAGGACTGCAGCTACCGCCGGCGACGACGCGTCGGTTTGGACGATGAATTTCTTCGAGAAATCAGGCATAGAAAGGACAGGGGCATTACAGAGAGCTAATTTCAGGTCTTCAAAAGCGGCTTGTTGTGAAGGCCCTCACTCGAATTTTATGCCTTTCCTACGAAGAAGGTTCAAGGGCGCCGATCTATTGGCGAAATTTGGAATAAATTTTCTGAAGAAATTCACCATACCAATGAACCTAGCAATACCTTTGATGTCCTTGGGAGGCTTGAAATCACGGATGGCCTGTGTTCTAGAGTGATCGATTGCAACACCATCTGGCGACACAGTATGCCCTAGGAATGACATGGAGGGCTTAGCGAAGGCAACCTTGGACAACTTCACAGTTAACCCAGCCTTACGAAGGCGATTGAGAACTTCTCGCCGATGATCAAGACGTTCTTCGTATGTTTCCGAAAATACGACGACATCATCAAGATAGTGGTGCAAGTACTCAAATTTGATGTCGGAGAAGACTCTGTCTAGTAGCCTCGTAAGCACCGCTGCTCCCGTGGGGAGCCCGAAAGGCAAACGGTTGTATTCATACAGATTCCAATCCGTGGCAAACGCTGTAAGATGTTTCGATTCTTCAGTCAGAGGAACTTGATTATAGGCCTGATTCAGATCCAAGATGGTGAAGAACTTAGCTTTACGAAACCATGAAATACAAGAATGAAGGTCAGGAAGGGGCACAGATTGTAACACCACCTTCCGATTGAGAGCCCTATAATGGATGACAGGCCTGAAGCCACCTTGGGTTTTCGGGACTAGAAAAATAGGCGAAGAATACGCCGACTTAGAGGGCCGAATAATACCATCCTTTAACATTTGATCGATGATTCCTTTCAATGCCTTCATTTTAGGTAGACATAGCCTATAAGGTGAAAAACGGACAGGAATCGAATCCGTGACCTCAATTTTGTATTCAATAAGGTCAGTAACACCAAGGGTATCAGAGAACACCTCTGGAAACGACTGACACAGCTTACGAATACTATCAGCCTGCTCCTCTGGTAGATGTCTTAGGTCTAACAACATCTCATCCTGGATAGGCGGAACAGATGCACATGATACAGAATTACATTTCAATAAGGGGATTTTACAATTAGAAGCAAATTTGAACGTGCACGACTTACTTTGAAGGTCGAGCACTAGACCCGTATGGGACATGAAGTCGGCTCCCAATATAATGGGGCAAGATAAGTGCTTTGCCACAAACAATTTAACTTTCCAAGTAAATTTAGAAATACGAATTTTGGCTTTTAAGGAACCTAAAATTTCTAATGGAGAAGAATTAGCCGAAACATATTGAACAGAAGATGAGCAATAGTCAGGAAATTTACAAATAGATTTCAATTTCGAATACCATTCAGCCGAATTAATAGCACAAACACTGCCAGAGCTGTTACAGGTTCATTATTCACCTCAATTTTAAGAAAAGGTACAGGTGCGGGGGAATCCGCCACAATCCTAAGACATTCCTTAGGGCCTTCAAAAGATAAATTTGAAGCGTGAGATTTCCCTGAAATTTTGGTATGTTTACTTAGGGCTGAGCCTCGAGAAGAAGGGTTCGCCGACTCAGCCGAAGCCACTAGTCACTTATTATTATTGGCATTGGTGGAATTTGAACCAGAAGTTGAGCAGGAGGGGGTGCTATTAGAATTTGGGCAATTCTTGGCGATATGGGAAAACGCGCCGCATTTAAAACAGCCTCGAGATGAACTGGCCCATTATTTATCCTACTTGATCTGATCAATGGACATTTGTTGCGAAGATGGTCAGGCGACCCGCAAGCGTAACATTTACGGGCAGTGACGGTTCGGCGAGGAGGAAGCCGAAAACTACTAGAGGATGGAGGGGGTTCTTTCGCGACACGCAGTGTATCGGCGTATCTAACTCCTTCGGCTGAGACAGCCATAGCCTCAAGCTCAGCGAAGGTTTGCGGACGCGACGCAAAACACAAGTATGATCTGTAAGGTGGTGAAACACCTTCTACAATAGCCTGACAATTTGATCTTCAGGAAAATGAAGAGCAAACACCCTTGTATAAAATCTGATGTCCTGGATGAAGTCGGCAAGACTTTCGTCCAGACGCTGTACCCGATAGTAGTGTTTTTGAATAAGCGATGAGCTAGCTCGAGCCGGAATGAAGTTTGCGAGAAGGTGTGCATGAAAGTCTTCAATAGATGACTGTTCAGCGATTGCCCTGACTATTTTGTCTGAGAGAACAAAAATTGCATAGGGATAAATGATCTGCAAAATTTGGCACGGAGAAAGAGAAAATACAAGGGCATGATCCTGAAATTCAACTAAAAACCTTAAGAATGAAATAACTTCACTGGTAGAGTTAACCGAAAACTTAGAATACCTCTGGGCAACATTGCTAATGGATGAGGCAAGCTACTGAACCCGGGTGACATAGTAGGTAAAGGTTTAAGTGGCAAAGAAGCTAATTCAGAACGTACATTATTCAATGAGGTACGTCGTTCAGGTTCATGGTCTAATGGGGCAGAGGTTTGTTGAACTCCTACCGATTTAGCACTTTCTTCCCCGGTGGGAGAACGGTCCTCGCTGACTACGTTTACCGTAGCGGGTTGGTCGGTTTTGGGAGGAACTTCCCCAGTTAACAATTGGGTAACCTTACTGGATAATTCCGAAAGGTTTTCAAGAACCACACTAGCTTCCTTCCTCTGAATGTCATTCTACTTCAGAGACAACAGATCGTTAACTCTATTAGAAAAATGAAATACCACGAACCTGCTACGCAGGCGTAGCAGGGGGAGAGGTGATACTCCCACGTGGCGCGTCCCAGGTGGCGGATAGGGGGGTCCTAACCGGCTTGCCGGCGGACTTGAGGGAAATAAAATACCTCTCGCGGACCAAACACACTACCCCCTGCGGGTGGGGGACGCACATGTAGAATACACCCGCGGTATCCCCTGCCTGTCGTAAGAGGCGACAAAAAGGGGCGACCTTGGCGCGGACATGGATTGTGGTTTGGTATAATGTGTTGGACCTCCTGTGGATGGGAGAGGCTGAATACATCCATAGGTAATCCCTGCCTGTCGTAGAAGGCGACTAAAAGGGTTATGTGGCCGTGGTCCCCTCTTTATTTTTTATTATTTTTCCGAGGGTCAGATGTAGACCACTCAAAATTTTGATGTGCGTGCTGCCCGGCGATGGAGCTCCTATGTGTGCGACTACGCTCAAAAGCCCGTGCCAGCAACCACCCAGGACGCGGCGGGTGGGAGTGTCATGTACCCGGGCAGTGGTATCCGCCTGACAACGCAGGTCCCCGCACAGCCGAATGCCAGAAGGACATATTGTTATTAATTATTTTTATTTATTTTTTCTATATTTAGTGCTCTGTATACGCTATGGGGTACATGCTATTGCGGGTGACTGGAGGAAGGGAGTCCTAGTGCTCATTGCCTCAGTCATCACGTATTAGGCATCGTTCAACATCGGACCCCGGGCAATACCTGCTATGACCAGGTGGGTATTGCCTTGGCTGCTTGGTTCGGCTACAGAGACCCCTGATCGGAGTGGGTGGCATTCGGGGAGGATACTTTCGGGATGGCGTCGAAACAACTTCCGCCAGCAACCTCGGGTAGTTCGCTACCCAAGTCTTTAACTTTTGATTCCCTAAGGGGGGCAACCCCTTGGGAACAAGCGCAGCGACTTAGTCTGGGTTCCAGCTTCCCTAGGTTCCTGGTTGCTACCAGGACCGATGGGCAAGACTTCAAGCTGGTGAAATCGATTCTCTTTAGTCGCCACATTGAAGGTGTCTACGGTGAACTGGAGGACCTGAAGAAAATGCGCAATGGTGGTTTGCTTTTAAAGACGAGCACTGCGCTCCAAGCAGATCGGTTGCTTAAGTGCGACCACTTTGGCGACATCCCCGTCAAAGTGGAAGAGCACAAAACCTTGAATCTGGTTCGTGGAGTGATTTTCCACCGCGATCTCGTCCTGAACACTGACGATGAATTGATGGAAGACATGAAGCACCGCGGCGTGACCCACGTCCGGCGTATCACACGCAAAGTCAACGGTGAAGACGTTGCCACGGGTGCGTTTATAGTCTCCTTCAAATTGTCAGTGTTGCCAGAGAAAGTCAAGGTGACAACCTATCGTTGCGATGTGAGGCCGTACATCCCGCCTCCTATGCGGTGCTATCAATGCCAGAGATTCGGACACATGGTATCTCGTTGTTCGAATCAGTCAGTGTGTGGTACATGTGGGAAAGTAGCTCACGGCGCGGAGGAATGCACGCCTCCGTACAAGTGCACTAACTGCTCTGGTCTTCATTCTCCTCGGGATCGGAACTGTCCGACCTATCTGAGTGAGAAGAAGATCCAGGAGATCAAGACCCTGGATGGTCTTTCCTACCAGGAAGCGCGCCGTAAGTTTAATTCCCTGAATGCACCGGCCAAGACACTTGACTTCAGCTTGATAGCTCAGTCCCTGCCAGGTTCCTCATTTTCACCTGCAACACATGTCCTGAAGATCGCTGCGCCCAAGGCGGCGGTTGCTCCTGCCAGCAACGCCGCAAAGAGAACAAGCTCGAAGGCTGGTCCATCCCGGCCTTCGACCACCAATCTGCCTGTGCCGGCTAAGAAACCTACGCCGGCACAGAAGGGGAAGAAGACAACGTCTCCTTCCCCTACACGGTCGGCGAAAGCCGCGCCTAAGCCGGCGGAGGCGGCATCGTCGACCAGGGCTGGGAACTCCCCTCCCAGCCCGTCTAAACAAGAATCGACGGCGGGGAAGAAGAACGCCCTTAATAGGCGCTCTTCCAAATCTCCCACAAATGGGGTGTCACGCCCTCCACCTGGAGGGCCTGATTCTGCGTAAGCAGCTCTTCCTTCGGGGAAACCTGCGCGCTCCCCTCGTGGGCAGAAACCCCGCACCCGGACTACGTCAAAGAAGTTGAAGGCCTGCATCACCTCGTCTGATGACGAGGAGCTGCACATGGAGCACGAATCTCCATCTTCGGATGGGGATGTTAGTGTAGGTTAGGTTAGGTAGCATTCCGTTGCTCCTATCCTAATCCTCAGAAGTCCACACTTACAATATGGCACTGTTACAATGGAATTGTAACGGTTATGATAGGCATCTTGCTGAGTTGCGCCAGCTCATTAGCGAGTATTCGGCGAGTATAGTCTGTATTCAGGAAACAAACTTCCGACCAGATCATCATACGGTATTGCGAAATTTTCGACTATACTCGACAGAACGACATTATGCTCACCGGGCGTCCGGTGGCGTTGGCATTTTTGTCCGTTCTGATACCTACAGCGAGGAGGTTCCACTAAGAACCCCGCTGGAGGCTGTAGCTGTTCGCGTTCCGCTGCCTGTCATAACAACAGTGTGTAATGTCTATTTTCCGCCAGGGCTACCTCTTAACATTAATGATGTCACTGATCTTCTAAATCAGCTTCCACCTCCCTTCCTCTTGTTGGGCGATTTTAACGCCCATCACCCCATATGGGGCTCTGAGACGCCTTGCCCCCGGGGAAGAGAGCTGGAAACATTGGTAACAGACCTGGATTTATGTATTTTGAACACAGGGGAACCAACACACTTCAGTGTACGTTACGGCACATATTCTCGCATAGACGTAAGTCTATGCAGCCGAACGTTGGTTCCGCTGTTTCGGTGGAACACACACGACGATCTTTGTGACAGTGACCATTTTCCCATCATTCTTACTTTGATGAACCAAAAATCCGTCGAGGCTCCCCCTCGATGGATTCTTAAACACGCTGATTGGCCAAAGTACACATCACTAGCTGTCTTTAACGATGATATCAGGCGGACCGTCGGCGAGGAAATAACTTATGTCACCAAAGTTATTCTTGCTGCTGCTGAGGAGTCCATTCCGTTCTTCTCGGGGACTCCTCGCCGAAAACTCGTTCCTTGGTGGAACGAGGAAATAGCAGCAGCTATCAAAGAACGCCGTCGTGCTCATAAACGTTACCGTAGACAGCCTACTGCGGCCAACTTGGTAACATTTAAGAAATTCCGCGCTAAGGCGCGGGTTCTTATTCGCCAAAGTAAGAAGGCTTCATGGGAGAGATATGTGTCGTCTATGACGTCACACACTCCATCATCTCAAGTGTGGACTAAACTTCGGCGTATTTCGGGTATTCATGGATCATCTTCGGTACCGGGAATTTCCATTGCAGGCAATATCGTCACTGAACCACTCTCGATTGCTAACCATCTTGCTCGCCATTTCGCGGACGTGTCTGGCTCCGGGAATTACCATCGTGACTTCCTACCTCTGAAGCGGGAGGCAGAACGTCGTCATCTCAGTTTTGCCACTCAGGCTTCAGAGGACTATAACGTGCCCTTTACGGAGTGGGAACTCCGTAGCGCATTAGCGCTTTGCAAGGACACGTCTCCTGGACCAGACAATATCCATAACCAGATGTTGAAACACCTTAGTGAGGACAGTCTTCTCTATCTCCTTCGTGTGTTCAACCGAATCTGGATGGAGGGTGACTATCCGTCTCAGTGGCGAGAGGGCATCGTCATTCCTGTCCTCAAGCCTGACAAAGATCCTAAATATGCAGGGAGTTATAGACCTATTTGTCTTACCAGCTGCCTGTGTAAGCTGTTTGAGAGGATGGTAAATCGCCGCCTTGTGTGGTGTCTGGAGAAACAAGGACTCTTGTCCGAGTACCAGTGTGGTTTCCGAGCCGCTCGATCCACCACTGACCACTTGGTACGCCTGGAGAGTTCTATCCAGGATGCGTTTCTCCGCAAACAGCATTTGGTAGCTGTTTTCTTTGACTTAGAAAAGGCCTACGACACCACATGGCGATATGATATCCTTTCAGTCCTGCATCAATGGAAATTCCGAGGTAACTTGCCGGTTTTCATTGCGAATTTTTTGTCCCTCCGTCTATTCCGTGTCCGAGTAGGGAGGGCATATTCGCAATACCACGTTCAGGAAAATGGAGTCCCACAGGGATCGGTTCTTAGTGTCACTCTGTTCGCGATTGCCATAAACGGTATTGTTGCTGCTGCTGGTCCCGCAGTAATACCGTCGCTATATGTGGACGATTTTGCTCTTCACTATAGCTCGCACAGTATGGCAGTCGCAGAGCGACAATTACAGCAAGCTATCCGGAAGGTGGAGCAGTGGACCTTTGAACATGGTTTTCGGTTTTCTACTGCAAAGACCTCCGTTGTCCACTTTTGCCGTCAACGTACTCTACATCCAGATCCTGAACTTTATCTAGGAAATGTCGCTCTTCCCGTGGTTGACACTTACCGATTTCTTGGGCTCCTTTTCGACAGTAAATTATCGTGGGAGCCACACGTGCGGGAGCTAAGAGTGCAATGCACCAAGAGGCTAAATCTCTTGAAATTTCTTAGCAGCACTAATTGGGGAGCTGACCGTGCGGTGCTCCTACGATTCTACAGGGCACACGTTTTATCTAGGTTAGACTACGGCAGTGCAGCATATGGCTCCGCAAGACCAGCATCCACCACGCCGGGGTTAGGTTGGCGACGGGAGCGTTTCGTACAAGCCCCATCGCTAGCCTGCTCGCTGAGTCTGGTGTGCCGCCTTTACACCTGAGGCGCCAGCAAATGCTTCTTTCGTATGCTGCTCATTTGCGACAAATGCCACTTCATCCTAGCTATCCTTGCGTATTCAACAATGGCAACCATTTTCTGTACGCTGCCCGTCCTCGAGCTACGCGGCCGGTTGGAATACGCTTGGAGAGCAGTTACAGGTTGTTTAACGTACCTTCGGTTCCATGCCTTGTCAGACAACCGAGTGGGGCACCTCCGTGGGTAGTTCGACGTCCTGAAATAATCCTGGACCTACACACTGGCCCGAAGGAAAACACGGACCCTTCGATTTATCGGAGGCTCTTCATGTCCGTTGTTGGCCGCTATCCAGGTTCAGTCGTCGTCTACACGGATGGTTCAAGGACAGATACGAAGGTGGGCTGTGCGTTCATTGTCGACAATGATCGGTTTCTTTTTGCTCTCCCGGAAACCTGTAGTGTGTACACGGCAGAGCTCTATGCTATCTGCAGAGCTCTGCGGTACGCACTATACAATGAGCGCCGACGCTTTCTTGTGTGTACTGACTCCTTGAGTTCGCTTCAGTCTATTGATACCTGTTTCCCTCAACACCCTCTGGTGCAGCGGATCCAGGACCTGCTGGTCGGGTGTTGGGATGCCGGCACCAGAATCACGTTTCTGTGGCTCCCAAGCCACATGGGCATAGAGGGAAACGAGTTAGCAGATCAGGCTGCCAAGGAGGCAGTTACACTGCCCCCGTTGCCTTTCAAGGTTCCAGCAAGTGATATTCGCTCCCAGCTGCGACATCATGTTATGTCCCATTGGGAGATGGAGTGGCAGGCCATTCCACCTCCCAATAAGTTGAGAGCGATAAAGGGAACGACGAAGGTATGGAAGACTTCCCTTCGGGCTTCGCGGCGGGAAGCCGTGGTATTATGTCGTCTTCGGGTCGGCCATGGTATCGTGACTCACTCGCATCTTTTGAAAGGAGAACCTCCTCCGGTGTGTACCTGCGGTGACCATCTTACCGTGGTACACATGCTTACGGAGTGTACGGACCTGGTTGATCTTCGCCGTAGTCTTAACCTCCCGGATACCATCTCCCTTATCCTGCGTGATGACGTGCAGTCAGCAGGCCTCGTCATCCGCTTTATGAGGGATAGTGGTCTGTTTTATCGTATGTAATGATGTCCTTTGTGCTTGTATCTTTGTGTCAATTACGCTCTCATCCTATTGACTTCATTTTAGTTTGTGTTGCGTATTTTAATGTGTTCTTTTCACGTCTAATGTAAAGTATGTATATATATCTGTACTAGCAGGCAATGCCTTATTCCATTATCTCCTGTAATTTTTCTTATTTTATTCCCAAATAAGGCATTGCGAATTAGATCCACTGATTGTTTTAATTTCATACTCATTTTTCATCGCATTTTTTAAAACTCTAATCAGTGGCTCCGTTTTAAATTTTAACTATCATATGCCATTTCGTCCATCTCGTTCCATTAGGGGCCGATGACCTTCGATGTTAGGCCCCTTTAAACAACAAGCATCATCATCATCATCATCAAAAATGAAATAACCTGGCTTGTACACGTTTAATTTGATTAGGAGAAGGGTCATTTTCTTCAAAAAACTAACTACAGATGCTAGGTCAGTAGTATTGTCGGTGATCGTGGAGAGAGAGTCATCAATTTCTTTCTTTCCCAAAGTGGGGATGGAAATGGGCAAATCAAAGGACTCTCTAAGCTTATTTGTGTCTACCGCAACCGTGCTTCCAGATTGCACATTTCTAATTGTTAATTCATAGATCAACTCCTCCTTGCGCAAATAGTTGAGATGGAGGACATCGCGAGGGCCGGGCATGATGACAAAAATTTAACAATTTTGAAAAATGAAAAGGAAAAGTCCAGCGACCGAGAAAATTGTTAGTGTTCAAGAGCAAAGGGGCTAATTTGAGACCCATTCAACCATGCTCTGCTACCACTTGTTACCGTGGTTTGGTGGATCAGCAGAGGTGAAATAAGGTGCTGTGATGAATAGGTCTCAATATACGAAATTAAAGTTAATGTAAAATTTAACAATGTTATATTTTCGTTTCAAGATCAAGAAATAACAAATATAACAGGTACTCAGTAGCCTAGCAACAAATCGAGAATGTACAATTACAGTTGTTACAGAATTTGGGCTCCGAGACCCAGACACACAATTCTTGAGCAATTAGCCCAACTTTAGCCAAATAGCAGGTTTGACAAAGGGGCAGAAAACCCCAATCATGCCCAGGAGCACTTGCTCCCTATTACTCAGTAAAGCCTCCTCGAGGCACACAGAAACCAAAATTTTAAGAAAGAGCAACCCGCTCTTAAAGTTCAAGCCTATCAAAGGCCACACCAAACTCGACTTTCAAGCTGACCTCCAAGCACATGAAAACAGGGGTAAAAATACCCAACCTACTGAGGCCTATTCAGTAAAGAAGCAGGTTAATTACATGGCCTCCAAAATACCAACTTGAGAGGAGGCGAAACTGCACTCCTAATACATTTCTTTAAAACCTATTTGGCACTAGGCCGCTTATGCGAGGGCTAATCCCATACTAAAGAGGTGACTTATATAAGAAAATTATTTATATTATATTATGAAGGGAAGAAACGGTTGTGAAAAAAAGTTCACCTTAAAGCAATAGGAGTGGGTGCTCGAGAGGGTGAAGCACTCTCTATCCCAATATGTAGTTTAAAGAGATAGAATCTATACCCAGTGTCTTTTACATTTTAGAGGAAAGTTACATGGTAAAAGGTATCGAACCTGCCCCGAGAGTTAAACTGCTGAGCTAGCAAGAAAAGAAGTTATTAAAAGGCCATTACCTTATTGATGAACCGCTGCCCGAAGAAAGAGGCACTTTCCGCCCCCTACTACATAATTTACACAATGATAGATGTTATTGAAGTGGCCCGGAGACCCGAAAATCAGCAGTTTATATACCCTCGTGGAACATTCGAGACCTTTCATGAATGATAACACCCGCCCACAAGCTTTTTATTGGACGGCCAAAATATTACATGTCAAAACTGGAGAAGAAAACCAGGATTGGCGGAAAATTAATTACAGATATTTACGATTGGCCAATTTCAAAACTGGCGGAAAGAACGGATTAACGTTGCCAACTTAAATAAGGGCTGAAAGAAATTTAATAAAGAACAAACTTATAAATACTAAATTTCTTCAAAAAAAGGTTCCTTCACTTCGCACTAGGGTGCACCCTTGTAGTTCTTAAGTAGTGTCATCTAGAAGAGAATGTTCACACTTCTTGATACAGAGAAAACAAAAATGAATTTAAACTGACACAGTTCAGAACACTTCAAAATTTACAATAGCGACATCTTCTGATAAACTTTAGAATTAACATGGTTGTTAGAGTTCAGGCTTTCTCCAGAAGAGGAGTTTCAACTGGCGCAAAGTTTGAATTAGCGGAGCGGAGGTGTACCTCCCGGTACAAAGATCAATACCATTTCAAATTCCCGGAATGGACTAGGGGTTTATAGGGAGCGAAATGGTGATTTTACTCTCCCACAATATATACAGTACAAGACCAACCTGACTGGAAAATGACCAAACTTGATGGAAATCAATTTCTAATTATTTTCTCATGTGCATTTCTTAGACAGGAGGATCAATAAGAGAGATCATGAAAGGTCGGTTCCTCAGGCTAAGTCCAGTGGACATAGTCCAAAAGGTGTTGTGCGTGGAGCAGATTCGTTATCTATCTATATAAATAAAAATCGTAACGACCGTGTGTCTGTGCATTGACTATTTTGGCGAAAATTTCTTACAGATTTCCGTTTAAGGGGTAGTAATGACAATCTGCATAATTTTTAGCTATAGTTTCCTGAAAGTCTTTAATTTTAACCCCCTCGCTCAAAATCAAATCTTCCACATGAACTGGAAAATTGAAATTAGGCAAAATTACACGTCTTAGCCGGTAACCTACGGAAAACTCCCAAGATCATGAAATGTTTCACTTTTTATGCCGAAGAATATCGAAATATAAGGGCAATTTAATGACGGTGCAGACCTTGGTTCCGAGGTATTTCGTGGCTAAACGGTAAGTCCTATCGCAGAACGGACGGCACAATCTCCGTTCAATTTGGAGAGATATACAGCTTTGGTCCTGTGCCATTTGTCATCTCTCTCACCCTTATAGGGTAGATTTGGCTTGTATTTCGGGTGTTCGTAAATTTTTGTGCTTTTTACACGTATGTTACGTAGTTCGACGTACTCGTAGGAAAGATAGTCATTGAATTTGGCACGCACATTGACACGACCAATGGTTATATGCGAACCAAATTTCATGATTCTAGCTTCCACATAAATATTGTGAAAAATAATGTAAAATGTAAAAAATGTATCCAAATTTCACACCATTCAAATATCGCAACTCAATCGAACCCATACGAGAACGTGTAGATCGATAAAAGGAACGTCTGAGGGTGCAAACGGTTTGTTGATATAATCTACCGTTTAGGAGCAGTAAATCCCGAAATGAAGGTTTGCACTTACAAACGTGCCCATAATTATCTGTCATCTATCTAAATATAATCGTAACTACCACGTGCCATTACATTGACTATTTTCAAGTAATTTCCGTACAGTTATCCGTTTCAGGTCTAATAATGACCATCTGCATATTTCTCAGCTTTAGTGTCTGTTTGTCCGTTTGATTGTATGAGTTCTTTTAACTTGGAAACTACTGAATATATTTCTACCAAACTTGATATTTAGAATCCACCTGTCTTTGAGTAGGTCTTAGGACCAATATCATTTCTGAATACCTAAATTTACTGGGCCACGAACCTATTACGTTGGCGTATCAGGGGGAGAGGTGATACTCCCACGTGGCACGTCCCAGGTGGCGGATAGGGGGGTCCTAACCGGCTTGCCAGCGGACTTGACGGAAATAAAATACCTCTCGCCGACCAAACACACACCATCTGCGGGTGGGGGACGCACATGTAGAATACACCCGCGGTATCCCCTGCCAGTCGTAAGAAGCGACTACAAGGGGCCCAAGACGCTCTTAACTTGGTGTGTGTGTGTGTGTGTGTGTGTATTGGAGACCACGGGGCCCTTAGCTGTGTCCTGGCATTGCTTCCATTTACTTGTGCCAGGCTCCTCACTTTCATCTATCCTGTCCGACCGCCCTTGGTCTACTCTTGTTCTTTTCCGACCTCGACGGTATTAGAGCATTCGAGGCATAGGTAGTCTTTCATTTTCACGCCGTTTGTGGCTCTTGCCTTTCTTCGCCCGTTTCTTAATTTTTCGAAGTGACGTATCCCTTCTTTCTTCTTTTTTCTCTCTCTTTACCCACTGTGGGTGGGGGACGCAGACGAATAATACACCCACGGTATGCCCTGCCTGTCGTAAGAGGCGACTAAAAGGGGCAACCAAGGGATGATTGGATTAGAACCATGAAACTACTTGTGATTAGTACCACCACGCCGGGAACACCATGGGTCGCTATTACTTGCGCGTAGTACCACTATGTTAGGTACCAAACAGGTTTGTGATTAGTAGCAATCAGGAGCACCGTGCGGTCAGGCTTTTACGGTACCTGTGATTAGTAGCACTATATGAGCGACACCAGGGTTCTGACTTGCCTATGATTAGTACCCACTATATAAGGAACACCACGGGATAGTACGAGTCCCTGTGGTTAGTACACGTATATGATGAAAACCATAGTTTGCGTTGCCTGTAAATGGCGCCGCTATGTGTGAAACACCATAGGTCTGTATTACCTGTGCGAATTTCATTACCTGTGAGTAGTACCATAATGTGTGGAATACCAAGAGTCCACGATACTGTTGATCAGTACCGCACCATGTCAAATAAAATGGTTCTACTTTCCAAGCGATAAGTACCATTATGAGAGTGCGATGGGCTATATTTTGGACCCCTTTAGCTTGCAAGCATCATCGATTTAGTACTGAGCTTTAGAAGCAGCCCCTTGGTCAGTATTACTATTGTTTTCCGTCAGTTTCTGAGACTGAGGCATTGCGGGTCGTCTCCACTGATTGTTTTAACTTCATATCCATCCGTTCATTTTTCGTCCTCACGGATTGAATTCTGTTCAGTGGAGGATTTTGCATTTTTATTTTGTCATTGCATTTCGTCTCATTTCGTAACATCAGGGGCCGATGACCTCGATGTTAGGCCCCCTAAAACAACAAGCATCATCATCATTATGAGGGCCGTTGACCAGCACTGTGGACCCCTTTAGACAACAAGCATCCTCGATTCAGGATTGTGCTTTAAAACAGTCCCTTGGACAGTAATACTATTGTTTCCGGGTCGGATCCACTGATTGTTTTAAATTTTTATTCTGTTCAATGGATGATTTTGAACTTTTAAATTGTCCTTACATTTCGTACCATTAGGGGCCGATGACCTAGATGTTAGGTCCCTTTAAACAACAATCATCATCATCACCAAATTTAGTGGGGGTTTGTCCGAAACCGAAACCAAAATTTTGCGCTGCCTGAAAATATGCACATCCGAAATTACTGGAAATCTACAATCCTTAATGGAAATCCATTTCTGTAACATTTTTCCAAATCAGCATTTTTTCGACAGGAGGATTAATAAGTGAGATATCATGAACGGTCGGTTTTGCAGGTTAAGTCCAGCGGACGTAGCCAAGGCCAACTAGATAGACAGGCCATAAGGCTCTACCTCCACTTCGGGCGCTACGTCACACCAGACGCCGGCTGCTTCACTTCTCGCCAGTGACTTGTAGGCTGATCTGAACCTCGTAGCAGTGAGGTTATCGATGGTGTTGAAAGATTTGAACGTGTGTGAACATTCCGTTTTTCTCTGTGGCCCACGAACCTACTACGATGGCGTAGCAGGGGGAGAGGTGATACTCCCACGTGGCGCGTCCCAGGTGGCGGATAGGGGGGTCCTAACCGGCTTGCCGGCGGACTTGAGGGAAATAAAATACCTCTCGCGGACCAAACACACTACCCCCTGCGGGTGGGGGACACACATGCAGAATACACCCGCGGTATCCCCTGCCTGTCGTAAGAGGCGACAAAAAGGGGCGACCTTGGCGCGGACATGGATTGCGGTTTGGTATAATGTGATGGACCTCCTGTGGATGGGAGAGGCTGAATACATCCATAGGTAATCCCTGCCTGTCGTAGAAGGCGACTTAAAGGGTCATGTGGCCATGGTCCCCTCTTTATTTTTTTTATTATTTTTCCGAGGGTCAGATGTAGACCATTCAAAATTTGATGTGCGTGCTGCCCGGCGATGGAGCTCCTATGTGTGCGACTACGCTCGAAAGCCCGTGCCAGCAACCACCCAGGACGCGGCGGGTGGGAGTATCATGTACCCGGGCAGTGGTATCCGCCTGACAACGCAGGTCCCCGCACAGCCGAATGCCAGAAGGACATATTATTATTAATTATTTTTATTTTTTTCTCTATATTTAGTGCTCTGTAAACGCTATGGGGTACATGCTATTGCGGGTGACTGGAGGAAGGGAGTCTTAGTGCTCATTGCCTCAGTCATGCCGTATTAGGCATCGTCCAACATCGGACCCCGGGCAGTACCTGCTATGACCAGGTGGGTATTGCCTTGGCTGCTTGGTTCGGCTACAGAGACCCCTGATCGGAGTGGGTGGCATTCGGGGAGGATGCTATCGGGCATGGCTTCCAAACGAAGTCGGCTCTCACAAGGTGGTCGCCCACCTAAGTCTTTAACTTTTGCTTCCCTGAGAGGTTCAACTCCCTGGGAACATGCGCAGCGTGAAGGAATGGGATCCAGCTTCCCTAGGTTTCTGGTCGCTACCAGAACCGATGGGCACGATTTTAAGCTGGTGAAGTCGATCCTGTTTAGTAGACACATCGAAGGCGTCTATGGCGAACTGGAGGAACTAAAGAAAATGCGCAACGGTAGTTTGCTTCTAAAAACTCGTACAGCACTGCAAGCTGATCAGTTGCTTAAGTGCGAGCACTTTGGCGACATCCCCGTCAAAGTGGAGGAGCATAAGTCCTTGAACCTGGTTCGCGGAGTCATCTTTCACCGCGACCTTATTTTGAACACTGACGACGAGTTGATGGAAGACATGAAGAACCGCGGCGTGACACACGTCCGGCGCATTACGCGCAAAGTCAACGGTGAAGACGTTGCCACTGGTGCCTTCATTGTCTCTTTCAAGTTGTCAGTGTTACCAGAGAAAGTCAAGGTAACAACTTATCGTTGCGATGTGAGGCCGTACATCCCGCCTCCTATGCGATGCTATCAATGCCAGCGATTCGGACATATGGTCACTCGCTGTTCGAATCAGGCTGTATGTGGTACATGTGGACGAGTAGCTCACGGCGCGGAGGAGTGCACAACTCCATACAAGTGCACTAACTGCTCCGGTTTTCATTCTCCTCGGGATCGGAACTGTCCGACATACCTGAGTGAGAAGAAGATCCAGGAGATCAAGACCCTGAATGGTCTTTCCTACCAGGAAGCGCGCCGTAAGTTTAATTCTACGAATACACCTGCCCGTACACTCGACTATAGCTTGATAGCTCAGAGTCTTCCAGGTTCGTCATTTACGACCAAGACACCTGTCCAGACCGCTGCGCCCAAGGCGACTGTTGCTGCTCCCAGCAACGTCGCAAATAGTCAAAGCTCGAAGGGGGGGACCACCCCACCTTCGACCAACCAGAAGTCTGTGCCGGCTGGGAACTGCCAGCCGGCACAGCAAGGGGGGAAGACTAAGTCTCCCCCCCCTAGGAGGTCGACGAAAGTCGTGCCCCAGCCGGCGGAGGCGGCTTCGTTGACCAGGGCTGGGAAACCATCTCCCAGCCCGTCTAAACTTGAAAAGAAAAAGGGGAAGAAGAGCGCCCGTCCTGAGCGCTCTCGGACTTCCCCTGCGAAGGAGAAGTCATGCCCTCCACCTGGGGGATATGAATCTGCGCCGGGAGGCACTCCTGCTCCCAAACCTGCGCGCTCTCCTCGTAGGGGACCCCCTCGCGCCCGAAAAGCGTCGAAGTTCTGGGCGGCACCCCTGCCATCTTTTGATGACGGGATGGATGTCGCGCTCTCCTCTACATCTACGGATGTAGAACTAGATAGTGTTTAGGCTTACGAGCATTTTGTCGCTCATAACCTACCACTCCTTTTATAGTCCACACTATGGCACTGTTGCAGTGGAATTGTAACGGTTATGACAGGCATCTTGCTGAGTTACGTCAGCTTATTAGTGAGTACGCAGCGAGTATAGTCTGTATTCAGGAGACCAATTTCCGACCTGGTCATCACACGGTCTTGAGGAATTTCAAACTATACTCGACAGAACGATACTATGCTCACCGGGCTTCCGGAGGCGTTGGCATTTTTGTACGTTCTGATAGCTACAGCGAAGAGGTTCCATTAAGAACCCCTCTTGAGGCTGTAGCTGTTCGCGTCTCGCTGCCTGTCATAGCAACAGTGTGTAATGTTTATCTTCCACCAGGCCAGCATCTGAACATCAATGATGTCGCTGATCTTATGGATCAGCTTCCACCACCCTTCCTCTTATTGGGAGATTTTAACGCCCATCACCCCATATGGGGCTCTGAGACGCCTTGCCCCCGAGGAAGAGAGCTGGAAACACTTCTATCAGATCTGGATTTATGTGTTTTGAACACAGGGGAACCAACTCACTTCAGTGTACGTTACGGCACATATTCTCGCATAGACGTTAGTCTATGCAGCCGAACGTTGGTTCCACTGTTTCGGTGGAATGCACACGATGATCTCTGTGACAGTGACCATTTTCCCATCGTTCTTACTTTGTTGAATCATAAACCCGTCGAGGCTCCCCCTCGATGGATTCTTAAACATGCTGATTGGCCAAAGTACACATCACTAGCTGTCTTTAACGATGATGTCAGGCGGACCGTCGGCGAGGAAATAACTTACATCACCCAAGTTATTCTTGCTGCTGCTGAGGAGTCCATTCCGTTTTTCTCGGGGACCCCTCGCCGAAAACTCGTTCCTTGGTGGAACGATGAAATAGCAGCAGCCATCAGAGAACGCCGTCGCGCTCATAAGCGTTACCGTAGACAGCCTACTGTGGCCAACTTGGTAGCATTTAAGAAACTCCGCGCTAAGGCGCGAGTTCTTATTCGACAAAGTAAGAAGGCATCATGGGAGAGATATGTGTCGTCCATGACGTCACATACTCCATCATCTCAAGTGTGGACGAAACTTCGACGAATTTCGGGTATTCAAGGATCATCTGCTGTACCGGGAATTTCCATTGCAGGCAGTGTCGCCACTGATCCCCTCGCGATTGCTAACCATCTTGCTAGTCATTTCGCGGATGTCTCCGGCTCCGGGAATTACAATCCTGATTTCCTCGCTGTGAAGCGAGAGGCAGAACGTCATCACCTTAGTTTTGCCTCTCAAGCTTCAGAGGACTACAACGTGCCCTTTACGGAGTGGGAACTCCGCAGCGCCCTAGCGCTTTGCAAGGACACGTCTCCTGGACCGGACAACATCCACAACCAGATGTTGAAGCACCTTAGTGATGATAGTCTACTCTATCTCCTTCGTGTGTTCAACCGTATCTGGATGGAGGGTGATTTTCCGTCTCAGTGGCGAGAGGGCATAGTCATTCCTGTCCTCAAGCCTGACAAAGATCCTAAGTATGCAGGAAGTTACAGGCCGATTTGTCTTACAAATTGCCTGTGTAAGCTATTTGAGAGGATGGTAAATCGCAGACTCGTGTGGTGTCTGGAGAAACAAGGACTCTTGTCCGAGTACCAATGTGGATTTCGAGCCGCTCGATCCACCACAGACCACTTGGTACGCCTGGAGAGCTCTATCCAGGATGCGTTTCTCCGCAAACAGCACCTGGTAGCTGTCTTCTTTGACTTGGAGAAGGCCTACGACACCACCTGGCGATATGGCATCCTTTCAGTCCTGCATCAATGGAGATTCCGAGGTAACTTGCCGGTATTTATTGCGAATTTTTTGTCCCTCCGTCTATTCCGTGTCCGAGTAGGGAGGACATATTCGCAATACCACGTTCAAGAAAATGGAGTCCCACAGGGATCGGTTCTTAGTGTCACTCTGTTCGCGATTGCCATAAACGGTATTGTCGCTGCTGCTGGTCCAGCCGTAATACCGTCCCTATATGTGGATGATTTTGCTCTGCACTATAGCTCGTGCAGTATGGCAGTCGCAGAGCGACAGTTACAGCGAGCTATTAGGAGGGTGGAGAAGTGGACCTTAGAACATGGCTTTCGGTTTTCTGCCGTAAAGACCTCCGTTGTCCACTTTTGTCGTCAACGTACACTTCACCCTCATCCTGAGCTTTATCTAGGTAATGTCGTTCTTCCTGTTGTTGACACCTACCGATTTCTTGGGCTCCTTTTTGACAGTAAATTATCGTGGGAGCCACACGTGCGGGAGCTAAAAGTGCAATGCACCAAGAGGCTTAACCTCTTGAAGTTTCTTAGCAGCACTAATTGGGGAGCTGACCGCGTGGTGCTCCTGCGATTCTATCGGGCACACATTTTATCTCGGTTAGACTACGGCAGTGCAGCATATGGCTCCGCAAGACCAAGCGTTCTTGCGAAGCTGAACAGTATCCACCACAGCGGGGTTAGGTTGGCGACGGGAGCTTTTCGTACTAGCCCCATCGCTAGCCTGCTCGCTGAGTCTGGTGTGCCGCCTTTACACCTGAGGCGCCAGCAAATGCTTTTTTCGTATGCTGCAAATTTGCGACAGATGCCACTTCATCCGAGCTATCCCTGCGTATTCAGCAATGGCAACCGTTTGTTGTACGTTGCTCATCCTCGTGCGACGCGGCCGGTTGGGATACGCTTGGATAGCAGTTATGAATTGTTTGACGTACCTTCGATTCCTTGTCTTGTCAGACAACCAAGTGGGGTACCTCCGTGGGTTGTACGACGACCTGAAATCATCCTGGATTTGCACACTGGCCCGAAAGGAGACACGGACCCTTCGATTTATCGGAGGATCTATCTGTCCGTTCTTGGCCGCTATCCAGGTTCAGTCGTCGTTTACACGGATGGTTCAAGGACAGATACGAAGGTGGGCTGTGCGTTCGTTGTCGACAATGATCGGTTTCTTTTTGCTCTCCCGGACACCTGTAGTGTGTACACGGCAGAGCTCTATGCTATCTGTGAGGCTCTGCGGTACGCACTCGACAATGAGCGCCGACACTTTCTCGTATGTACTGACTCCTTGAGTTCGCTTCAGGCTATTGATACCTGTTTCCCTCGACACCCTCTGGTGCAGCGGATCCAGGACCTGCTGGCCGGGTGTTCGGATGCCGGCACCAGAATTATGTTTGTGTGGCTCCCCAGCCACATGGGCATAGAGGGAAACGATTTAGCAGATCAGGCTGCCAAGGAGGCAGTTACACTGCCCCCGTTGCCTTTCAAGGTTCCAGCAAGTGATATTCGCTCTCAGCTGAGACATCTGGTTATGTCTCATTGGGAGATGGAGTGGCAGGCCATCCCACTTCCCAATAAGCTGAGAGCGATAAAAGGAACAACGAAGGTATGGAGGACTTCCCTTCGGGCTTCGCGGAGGGAAGCCGTGGTATTATGTCGCCTTCGGATCGGCCACGGTATCTTGACGCACTCCCATCTACTGAAAGGAGAACCCCCTCCGGTGTGTACCTGCGGCGACCATCTTACCGTGGTACACATCCTTACGGAGTGCGTGGACCTGGTCGATCTGCGCCGTAGTCTTAACCTTCCGAGTACTATCTCCCTAATCTTGCGCGATGACGAGCAGTCAGCAGACCTCGTCATCCGCTTTATGAGGGATAGCGGTCTGTTTTATCGTGTGTAATGATGTCCTTTGTGCTTGTATCTTTGTGTCAATTACGCTCTTATCCCATTGACTTCATTTTAGTTTGTGTTGCGTATTTTAATGTGTTCTTTTAACGTCTAATGTAAAGTATGTATATATATCTGTACTAGCAGGCAATGCCTTATTCCATTATCTCCTGTAATTTTTCTTCTTTTGTTCCACAATAAGGCATTGCGAATTAGATCCACTGATTGTTTTAATTTCATACTCATTTTTCATCGCATTCCTTTTTTTTTAAAACTCTAATCAGTGGCTACGTTTTAAATTTTAACTATCATATGTCATTTCGTCCATCTCGTTCCATTAGGGGCCGATGACCTTCGATGTTAGGCCCCTTTAAACAACAAGCATCATCATCATCATCATTTCTCTGTGGCTCCTCGCCGAAAACTCGTTCCTTGGTGGAACATGAAATAGCAGCAGCTATCAAGGAACGCCGTCGCGCTCATAAACGTTACCGTCGACAGCCTACTGTGGCCAACTTGGTAACATTTAAGAAACTCCGCGCTAAGGTGCGAGTTCTTATTCGACAAAGTCAGAAGGCTTCATGGGAGAGATATGTGTCGTCCATGACGTCACATACTCCATCATCTCAAGTGTGGACGAAACTTCGACGAATTTCGGGTATTCAAGGGTCATCTGCTGTACCGGGAATTTCCATTGCAGGCAGTGTCGCCACTGATCCCCTCGCGATTGCTAATCATCTCGCTTGTCATTTCGCGGATGTCTCTGGCTCCGGGAATTACAATCCTGATTTCCTCCCTCTGAAGCAGGAGGCAGAACGTCATCACCTTAGTTTTCCCACCCAAGCTTCAGAGGACTACAACGTGCCCTTTACGGAGTGGGAACTCGGCAGCGCCCTAGCGCTTTGCAAGGACACGTCTCCTGGACCGGACAACATCCATAACCAGATTTTGAAACACCTTAGTGATGATAGTTTACTATATCTCCTTCGTGTGTTCAACCGAATCTGGACAGAGGGTGATTTTCCGTCTCAGTGGCGAGAGGGCATAGTCATCCCTGTCCTCAAGCCTGACAAAGACCCTAAGTATGCAGTAAGTTACAGACCGATTTGTCTTAAAAATTGCCTGTGTAAGCTATTTGAGAGGATGGTAAATCGCAGACTCGTGTGGTGTCTGGAGAAACAAGGACTCTTGTCCGAGTACCAATGTGGATTTCGAGCCGCTCGATCCACCACAGACCACTTGGTACGCCTGGAGAGCTCTATCCAGGATGCGTTTCTCCGCAAACAGCACTTGGTAGCGGTCTTCTTCGACTTGGAGAAGGCCTACGACACCACCTGGCGATATGGCATCCTTTCAGTCCTGCATCAATGGAGATTCCGAGGTAACTTACCGGTATTTATTGCGAATTCTTTGTCCCTCCGTCTATTCCGTGTCCGAGTAGGTAGGACATTTTCGCAATACGTTCAAGAAAATGGAGTCCCACAGGGATCGGTTCTTAGTGTCACTCTGTTCGCGATTGCCATAAACGGTATTGTCGCTGCTGCTGGTCCAGCCGTAATACCGTCCCTATATGTGGATGATTTTGCTCTGCACTATAGCTCGTGCAGTATGGCAGTCGCAGAGCGACAGTTACAGCAAGCTATTAGGAGGGTGGAGAAGTGGACCTTAGAACATGGCTTTCGGTTTTCTGCCGCAAAGACCTCTGTTGTCCACTTTTGTCGTCAACGTACTCTTCACCCTCATCCTGAGCTTTATCTAGGAAATGTCGTTCTTCCAGTTGTTGACACCTACCGATTTCTTGGGCTCCTTTTTGACAGTAAATTATCGTGGGAGCCACACGTGCGGGAGCTAAAAGTGCAATGCACCAAGAGGCTTAACCTCTTGAAGTTTCTTAGCAGCACTAATTGGGGAGCTGACCGCGTGGTGCTCCTGCGATTCTATCGGGCACACATTTTATCCCGCTTAGACTACGGCAGTGCAGCATATGGCTCCGCAAGGCCAAGCGTTCTTGCGAAGCTGAACAGTATCCACCACAGCGGGGTTAGGTTGGCGACGGGAGATTTCGTACTAGCCCCATCGCTAGCCTGCTCGCTGAGTCTGGTGTGCCGCCTTTACACCTGAGGCGCCAGCAAATGCTTCTTTTGTATGCTGCAAATTTGTGACAGATGCCACTTCATCCGAGCTATCCCTGCGTGTTCAACAATGGCAACCGTTTGTTGTACGTTGCTCATCCTCGTGCGACGCGGCCGGTTGGGATACGCTTGGATAGCAGTTATGAATTGTTTGACGTACCTTCGATTCCTTGCCTTGTCAGACAACCAAGTGGGGTACCTCCGTGGGTTGTACGACGATCTGAAATCATCCTGGATTTGCACACTGGCCCGAAAGGAGACACGGACCCTTCGATTTATCGGAGGACCTACCTGTCCGTTCTTGGCCGCTATCCAGGTTCAGTCGTCGTTTACACGGATGGCTCAAGGACAGATACGAAGGTGGGCTGTGCGTTCGTTGTCGACAATGATTGGTTTCTTTTTGCTCTCCCGGACACCTGTAGTGTGTACACGGCAGAGCTCTATGCTATCTGTGAGGCTCTGCGGTACGCACTGGACAATGAGCGCCGACACATTCTTGTGTGTACTGACTCCTTGAGTTCGCTTCAGTCTATTGATACCTGTTTCCCTCGACACCCTCTGGTGCAGCGGATCCAGGACCTGCTGGCCGGGTGTTCGGATGCCGGCACCAGAATTACGTTTGTGTGGCTCCCCAGCCACATGGGCATAGAGGGAAACGAGTTAGCAGATCAGGCTGCCAAGGAGGCAGTTACAATGCCCCGTTGGCTTTCAAAGTTCCAGCAAGTGATATTCGCTCTCAGCTGAGACATCTGGTTATGTCTCATTGGGAGATGGAGTGGCAGGCCATCCCACTTCCCAATAAGCTGCGAGCGATAAAAGGAACAACGAAGGTATGGAGGACTTCCCTTCGGGCTTCGCGGAGGGAAGCCGTGGTATTATGTCGCCTTCGGATCGGCCACGGTATCTTGACGCACTCCCATCTACTGAAAGGAGAACCCCCTCCGGTGTGTATCTGCGGCGACCATCTTACCGTGGTACACATCCTTACGGAGTGCGTGGACCTGGTTGATCTGCGCCGTAGTCTTAACCTTCCGAGTACTATCTCCCTTATCTTGCGCGATGACGAGCAGTCGGCAGACCTCGTCATCCGCTTTATGAGGGATAGCGGTCTGTTTTATCGTGTGTGATGATGTCCTTTGTCCTCGTGTTGTTTATGTCAGTTGCGCTTTTATCTCATTGACTTCATTTTAGTTTGTGTTGCGCATTTTAATGTGTTACTTGAACGTCTAACGTAAATTATGTGTTAATATCTGTATTACTGGGCACTGCCTTATTCCTTCGATTTCCTGTACTTTCTCTTATTTTAATAGAACATAAGGCATTGCGTATTAGATCCACTGACTGTTTTAATCTCACCCACATTTTTTTTCATCACCATTCTTTTTTAACTCTAGTCAGTGGATACTTTTTAAAATTTTAGCTTCATGTCTCATGTCATTCATTTCGTTCCATTAGGGGCCGATGACCTTCGATGTTAGGCCCCTTAAAACAACAAGCATCATCATCATCATCAATAATAATAATTGTACCGAGCGGTACACCTCCACGCCGCTAATTCAAACCTTGCGCCTGTTGAAACTCCCCTACTGGAATAAGTCTGAACTTTGTCTTATGTGTTAATTTTCAAGTTACCCTGAAGATGTCACTACTTGGAAATTTTGACGTTTCTGAACTGTGTTGTTTTCGATGTATTTTTGTTTTGCTTGTAGTAAGAAGTGTGAACATTCTCTTCTAGAGGACACTACTGAAGATCAACAATAGTGCACCCTAGTGCGAAGTGAAAGAACTGTTTTTTGGAGAAATTTTTATTTCAAAAATTTGTTTCTTGTTAAATTTCTTTCTGTTATTGTTTAAGTTGGCTGTATACCCCTTTCTTTCCCCTTGTTTTGTATTTAGCCAATCCCGAATTTTTAAAATTAATTTCTAACCAATCAGGTGTATCTTCTCCAAAGGGGATATGTTGCTGTACCCTAGGCAATAAATGATTGTGGGCGGGTGTTTTTCTTCCTGAAACGCCTCGAGCTTTCTGCGAGAGTATATAAACTGCTGATTTTAGGGTCTCTGCGCCACTTCTGTACCATCTTTCAGTGTGTAAAGTACGTAGCAGGGGGCGGGAAGCGCCTCTTTCTTCGGGCAGCAGCTCAATAACCAGGTAATGGCCTTTTAATAACTTCTTTTCTTGCTAGCTCAGCAGTTTAACTCTCGGGGCGGGTCCGAAGCGTTTCCACCATGTAACCTTTTCCTAAAATGTAACTACTCTTAGCACCTATTCTCTTTTAAAGCTACATATTGGGATAGAGAGTGCTTAACCCTCTCGAGCTCCCACTCATATTGCTTTGAGGTGAACTTATTTTTCACAACCGATTCTTCCTTAATGTAAGGTAAATTGTTCTTTTCTAAAGTCACCTCTGTAGTATGGGATTAGCTCGTGCATTAGCAGCCTAGAGCCAGATTAGGTTTTACACAAAATGTATTAGGATCGCAGGTCGCCTCCTCTCAAGTGGTTATTTTTGAGGTCATGTATTAACCTTTTTCTTACTTAATAGGCCTCAGTAGGTTGGGTATTTTACCCCTGTATCTATGTCCTTAGAGGACAACTTGAAGGTGGAGTTTGGTGTGGCCTTTAATAGGCTTAATGTTGAGAGCGAGTGGCTCTTTCTCGAAAATTGAGTGTTATACGCCTCGAGGAGGCTTTACTGTGTAATTCGGAGCAAGTGCTCCGGGGCATGATAGGGGTCTTCTGCCCCTTTGTTGAATTTCTGTATATCGTAAGAGTGAGCTAATTGTTTATGTATTGTGGGTTTGGCTCTCGGAGCCCATCCTGTAACTCTGTAATTGTACATTCTCGAATAGTGGCTTTGCTACTCTGTACCTGCCATGCTTGTTATTTCTTAATTTTGAAAAGAAAATATAACCTTGTTAAATTTTAAATTCATTTTAATTTCGTAGCCTAAGACCTGTTCACCCCCCGCACCTTCTTTCACCTCTAACTACCACGGAAAACTCCGTAATAATAATAATAATAATAATAATAATAATAATAATAATAATAATAATTGATACGGGGTTACCCGTGGATGCAGAGGCGAATGAAAGTACCAGGGTGAACGTGTCTAACTAAAAAGTCAAGAATGGAATTTAAAACTTGAACCAAGATTATATTTTATTTTATTCTTTTAGAATTTCAAACTTAACAGTCTTTCACTAAGTGAACAATAATATATCAGGTACAATGACAAACTAGAAACAAGACAAGAAAGATCCCAATTTTAGTGATTTTTACACTCTTGGGCTTCAAGCTCCTTGTTTTACAATTTTGAGCTCTTAGCTCAATTTTACCAAAGCACAAATTTTAATGCAAGGGCGGAAAATCCCCAATACATGGAGCACTAGCTCAAACAATGACAATTTCAGGCATCCCAGAGGCATTATTACAACACTTGAAACCGGGGTATCTCGTACCCAACCTACTGGGCCTTCATGGAACACGAATAATGGTTAAGTAAATGGTCCGAAACACCAAATAGAATGAAGGCGTTAAGTTGCACACCTAAACAGGCATTCTTTAAAACCTAAATGACCTAGGGCGATGAAACAGGGGCTATTCCCAAACTTTGGAGGTGACCCGTATAAGGAATAAATTTAAAACATTAAGGAAGAGAAGAAAAAATTTACCAAACCGTAGTCACCTCAAACCAAAATGAAGGGGAACTCGAGAGGTTGCATCACTCCCTATCCCCGAATTACGGTTATACATTTTATGAAGTTTTTACATAAGCCGGCAGAAAATTACATTTTTAGAAAAGTAGGTTACATGGTAAAAATTTCGGGTTTTCCCACGGGTTAAACTGCTGAGCCAACAAGAAATAAAGATGTTAAACGACAATTACCTTGCTGAAAACCTTCTGCCTGATGAAAGAGGCACCTCCCGCCTCCTGATTCGCATACACACACTTAATTAGATGTTGATCAAGTGGCCAAGAGCCGTGAAAATCCGCAGTTTATAAACCCTCGGGGAAAGTTCGAGGACTTTCGTGAATAATCAAGACACACCCGCAGAATGTTATTGAAGGATACAAAGTTTGCACTCAAAATCGAAGAAGAAATACGTGATTGGTTGGAAATTAATTCCAGAAATTCTTGATTGGTTAAATTTAAAACAGGCGGAAAAGAAAGGATAAATATTGTCAACCCAAAAATGAATGAGCGGATTTTAGTAAAGGAAAAACTTATGAATACAAAATTTCTTCAAAAAAGTTCCTTCACTTCACACCAGGGTGTATGATCATAGTTTTTTGGTAGTGACCTCTCTGAGAGCATGTCCAAATTTCTTGATGAACGGGAAGCAAAAACAAGGTGAAATTCACACAGTACTGGCAACTTCATAATAAAAATATTACGGTAGTGACATCTTCAGAGGAAACGTGTAAATAGGTCTAGTTTCAGTTTCAGTGTTTCTCCTGTCCAACTTGATGGCTGAATGGTCAGCGTACTGAACTTCGGTTCAGAGGGTCCCGGGTTCGATTCCCGGCCGGGTCGGGTATTTTAACCTTAATTAGTTAATTCCACTTGCCTGGGGGCTGGGAGTTTGTACCGTCCCCAAAATCCCTGCAACTCACACACCACACATAACACTATCCTCCACCACAATAACACGCAGTTACCTACACATGGCAGATGCCGCCCACCCTCATTGGTGGGTCTGCCTTACAAGGGCTGCACTCGGCTAGAAATAGCCAGACGAAATTATATTACAGTGTTTCTCCTGTAGAGGAGTTTTAATTGGCGCAAGATTTAAATGTGCGGCGTAGAGGTGTACCTCCCTGTACAATAATAATAATAATAATAATAATAATAATAATAATAATAATAATAATAATAATAATAATAATAATAATAATAATAATAATAATTGTACCGGTTGGTACACCTATACGCCGCACATTTGAATATTCCGCCTTAAAGTACTTCTCTACTGGAGAAATCCTGAACTTTAACAAATGAAATAACCCTACTGGTTATCAGAAGATGTCACTGTGTGTTTTTGATTTGCTTTTGTTTTTCATTGATCAAAAAGTGTGGACATTCTCTAACAGATGTCTCTACAAAAAACTATGATAACGCACTCTAGTGTAAAGGATTGAACCTTCTCGGAGAAATGTTGTATTCATAAGTTTTGTCTTTACTAAATTTTGTTCTCTGCTTTGTGGGTTGGCAGTATTATCCCTTTCCTTCCGCCTGTTTTGAATTTAGCCAATCAGTAATTTCTGTAATTAATTTTCCGCCAATCATAGCTTTCTTCTTCGAATTTCCATGTGTAACTCTTAGTCAACCAACAAAAATTGAGTGGTTGTGTGTACTCATTCCTGAAAGGTCTCGAATTTTCTACGAGGGTATAAAACTGCTGATTTTCTTGTCTCCGGGCCACTCGTATAACATCTAACTCAGTGTGTGAATATGTAGCAGGGGGCGGGATGTGCCTCTTTCTTCAAGCAGCAGCTCTTCGACAAGGTAATGGCCCCTTAACATCTTTATTTCTCGCTAGCTCAGCAGTTTAACTCGCGGGGAAGGTTCGAAACCTTTAATATGTAAACTATAAAACATTTAAAACCTTTCCCTGGTAAGCTTCATTTTTCTTGAATTTTAATTCGGGGATAGAGTGCTTTACCCTCTCGAGCTCCCCTTCATTTTTGGAATTTGAGGCGACTACGTTTTCGTAACCGTTCTTCTCTTCCTTCTTAAAGTGTTAAATTTATTTTGCAGACTAGTCACCTCCATAGATTGGGATTAGCCCCTGTATTGTCGGCCTAGCGCCACATAGGTTTTAACAAGCTTTAGTGTAGGAGTGCAAATTCTTGTCTCCATTCCTCTTTGTGTTTGGGTCATTTAATTAACCCTTAATTTGCTATTGATGCCTCGTAGGTTGGGTACTAGTTACCCCTCTTTATTTATAAGTATGAGTAGTATAATAAGCGGGTTCGGCGGCCACCGCCACCGCAGGCTCCCAGAGGCCACCTCCACCACCACCACAGCCAGAGGCCTCCTAGATGCCTCCGCCACCACCACCAGAGCCAGAGGACTCCCAGATGCCTCCTCCACCACCACCACGGCCAGAGGCCTCCCAGAGGTCTCCTCCACCACCCGCGGGAAATTTGAATTTGTAAACAAAGCCACGTGCTTTTTGACAGCTATCATCGACAACAACGCACCGCTAACCTCAGTACTGCCATCTTGACGGGCCTAAACCTCAGTAGTACCAACTTAACCTAACTAGCGCGAGATAAACAAATCCACGTGCTTTCTTGACAGCTGTCATCCGCCATCTTTAAACTACAGAGCACAGTGCTGCCCTCTTTATCGCAGTAGCTGCAAGTTCGTCACCTGTCATCCACAGTGCTGCCATCTTGGCGGGCCTAAACCTTAGTGCTCCCAACTTAACCTCACTAGCGTGAGATAAACAAATCCACGTGCTTTTTTGACAGCTGTCATCCACCATCTTTAAACCACAGAGCACTGTGCTGCTCTCTTTATCGCAGTAGCTGCAAATTCGTCACCTGTCATCCGCAGTGCTGCCATCTTAACGGGCCTAAACCTTAGTGCTACCAACTTAACATCACTAGCGCGAGATTAGAATCGGTAAACAAATCCACGTGCTTTTTTGACAGCTGTCATCCGCCATCTTTATTCTATAGAGCTCAGTGCTGCCCTCTTTAGCTACTTACCTTTGAAATGTGGTGGCGGATAATTTGAAAAATGCTTTTTGACAGCACCCATCTTTGAGCACCGTGCTGCCCTCTTTAGCTAGATACCTTTGAAATGTGGTGGCAGGCAATTTCACATGACAGCAGCCATCTTTAATCAAGAGAGCACCGTGCTGCCCTCTATGTGGTGGTGGCAATTTGAAAAATTCTACATGCTCTTGTTTGGAAACAAACTCACGCGCTTTTTTGACAGCCGTCATCCGCCATCTTTAATCAATAGAGCACAGTGCTGCCCTCTTTAGCTAGATACCTTTGAAATGTGGTGGCGGCAAATTCCACGTGCTCTTGTTTGGAAACAAAGCCATGTGCTTTTTTTGACAGCTGACATCCACCATCTTTAATCTATAGAGCACAGTGCTGCCCTCTTTAGCTACTTACCTTTGAAATGTGGTACGTCACAGCTGTCATCCGCAGTGCTGCCATCTTAACGGGCCTAAACCTTAGTGCTACCAACTTAACCTTACTAGCGCGAGATTTGAATCGGTAAACAAATCCACGTGCTTTTTTGACAGCTGTCATCCACCATCTTTAATCCATAGAGCACAGTGGTGCCCTCTTTAGCTACTTACCTTTGAAATGTGGTGGCGGATAATTTGAAAAATGCTTTTTGATAGCAGCCATCTTTAATCCAGAGAGCACCGTGCTGCCCTCTTTTGCTAGATACCTGTGGTGGCAGGCAATTCCACGTGACAGCAGCCATCTTTAATCAAGAGGGCACCGTGCTGCCCTCTTTGTAGCGGTGGCAAATTCCACGTGCTTTACAAACTCACGTGCTTTTTTCTGACAGCAGTCATCCGCCATCTTGCATCACAAACCTCAGTGCTGCGCTCTTTAGCTAGTTACCTTTGAAATGTGGTGGCGGCAATTTGAAAAATTCTATGTGCTCTTGTTTGGAAACAAAGCCACGTGCTTTTTGACAACTGTCATCCACCATCTTTAATCAATAGAGCACTGTGCTACACTCTTTAGGTACATACCTTCGAAATATGGTGGCGGATAATTTAAAAAGAAAAATTCTACATCAGCCATCTCTCGACGCTAATTGCACAAGTTGGTGGCTATACATGACTCCTTAAAGGTGCTTATGCAAGATGGCCGCTATACATAGGTCCTTATGAGATTCCCTTGGGATGCTTGCGCAAGATGGCGGTTATACAAGGCTCCTTATGAGACGCCCTAGAGATGCTTGCGCAAGATGGCGGTTGCTCTTATGAGGCGGCTTAAGGTTCCTTGCACAAGATGGCTAGATATACCCTAAGGATGCTTACGCAAGATGGCGGCTATACACGACTCTTTATGAGACGCCTTAAGGGTGCTTGCGCAAGATGGCTGCTGCTCTTATGAAGAAAGCTAGCTTAGAGGCTAACGTGTCGTGCTAGTGCGATTCATTAAATTTGGGGCTTAAATGCATAATGTTAAATATCTCGAAAACGGTGCATCGTAGAGCAAAAAGGACAAAATTTTTCTACCCAATACCTCGGTTCGCAGCATGGGGAACATGATATCAAAAGAAAAACATAGTCTAATGATGAGATCAACAGATCGGTTCTAACTTAGGCCCTTTGGCATTAGCTCTGTTTCAGCTTGTAATGAAGCAAGTCTTCGTAACATGATCAGGTCTAGCTATGGTAGAGAGTATAACGTACCGTGCAGGTTCGATTCATTACATTTGGAGCTTAAATGCAAAATGTTAAATATCTCGAAAACGGACAAAATTTTTCCACCTGATACCTAGGTTGCAGTATCAGGAACATGATAGCATAAGAAAAACAGAGTCTAATATTGAGATCGACGGTTCGATTCCTACTTAGGCCCTTTGGCTTTGGCAGCTATCTATTTCCACAAGATGGCGGCTATACATAGCTTCTTATGAGACAGCTTAAGAGCGCTTGCACAAGATGGCTGGTGCTCTTATGAGACGCCCTAGGGGTGCTTGCGGGAGGTAGCAGCGACAAGACGATGACTATACACAGCTACTCATGATACGGCCTAGAGGTGCTTACACAAGATGGTGGCTGCTCTGATGAAGAAAGCTAGCTTTGCATCATGCAGATATTTTTACAGCACTAAACCTCATACCTTTGAAATGTGGTGGCGGGTAATTTGAAAAATTCGACGTGCTTTTTCATAACCTGTTAAGGTCTCTTCTTATGTCAAGGCATCGCTCTATCGAACAAGTTTAAACCTACATCGGAATAGCTAGAGCAAGCACGTGCTGCAGTGATGACGTCATTAAGCATGTTTAGACTTGCAAATCACAGAAGAAACGTAACAAGGCTGGGATCGAAAACTGCACTCTATGCCGTTAACTTTATCATGTGATCGGAACATTGATGGAAGTGTTTAGAACACTTAATAAGTAGAACCGAACACTGTACTCGATGCAACATGTGTTTAGAACATGTCAGGGGATACCTTTGTTCTAAGAAGATTAGTTTACCGCACATTCCTTGTAGGGCTAATAGGCTAAGGGGCTAATGGGCAAAAGGGCTAATGGGCAAAAGGGCTAAAGGAGCTACAGCCTCATCGATCGCTATCAGCAAGAACGCTTGTACTTTGTTAAGTGTAGAAAATTAATCTTTATTTGTAAATGGTTTCACGTCTTACCTAATAAAATCCCCGAGGTGCGATGAGTTACGTTTTTCGAACTAGTGTTTGGAACACCGAAGTTTTCAAGATGATAGCAGAGAGTTTAGCAATGTTCTGTTGTTGGATTATAAATTCCGCGCTACAACATGCATAAGGTGGCAGCCTTGAGGTTTACTGCCATAAAGATGACAAGAGTGAGGTTAACAATGTTCCGTTGTTGGATTTTAAATTCCGCGCTATAACATGCATAAGGTGGCAGCCTTGAGGTTTACCGCCGTAAAGATGGCAGCAGTGAGGTTAGCGACGCTCTATTGTCCTTCAGAGTGATGTTAGGGTTCGTCAAGAAGACAGCTGTCAAAAAAGCACGTGGCTATGTTTACCAAACAGGAGCACGTGGTCGTGACGTCACGGTCACGTAGTATGCTGCCTCAGCATGCAAAGTTCAATGTCTACACCTACGTAGTAAACATTCTGCTATGTTCACAAGATTTTTTACACATAACTGTTCTTTATGCTTAAATTCATGCACATAGTCTATGCTAAGATGGCAGCACAAACACATGCGAACTTTGTACATTCTAATGGAATAAGTTTAGTACTGCGTGCATCATGGATACATGATGTGTACACGCATTTAAACATGGCTATATTAATGCTGCTGCTTTGTTTACAAGATTTTTATACATTGCTATTCTTTATGTTTTAAGTTCGTGCACACACAAGCGATAGTCGTACGCTCAGGCAGGAGAAGTTTAGTATGATATTCGATACATACATTATCTATAGGTGATGTGTACACGCTTTAAAACATAGCTCTTCTTTGTGCTTTAAGTTCGTGCACATGGGTTAGGGATACACAAAAGCGATTGCTACATGCTCTAGCGGAAGAAGTCTAGTACGATAGTCGGTGCATGTAAAATCGATAGGTTATGCTAAGATAGCAGCGCACTTACACGATTTTAGCATAATCTAGTGGAAAAGGTTTAGTATGATAGTCGTTTCGTGCAAAATCATTAGGTAATGTGTACACGCTTTGAAACAAGGCTATTCTTTGTACTTTAAGTTCATGCATCTTAGTTATGCTAATATAGCAGCACAATCTACCTGCAGGAGTTTAGTACGAGAGTCGATGCATGTAAAATCGATAGGTGATGTGTACACGCTTTGAAACATGGCAATTCATACTGCTGCTCTGTTCCCAAGACTTTTAAGCATAGCTAATCCTAATGCTGCTCTTAAAGACGTCGAGCTAAGGATTGATTACGTCACCGTGACGTCACAGCCACGTGCTCTTGTTTGGTAAGCATAGCCACGTGCTTTTTTGACAGCTGTCTTCTTGACGAACCCTAACATCACTCTGAAGGACAATAGAGCGTCGCTAACCTCACTGCTGCCATCTTTACGGCGGTAAACCTCAAGGCTGCCACCTTATGCATGTTATAGCGCGGAATTTAAAATCCAACAACGGAACATTGTTAACCTCACTCTTGTCATCTTTATGGCAGTAAACCTCAAGGCTGCCACCTTATGCATGTTGTAGCGCGGAATTTATAATCCAACAACAGAACATTGCTAAACTCTCTGCTATCATCTTGAAAAGTTCAGTGCTCCAAACACTAGTTCGAAAAACGTAACTCATCGCACCTCGGGGATTTTATTAGGTAAGACGTGAAACCATTTACAAATAAAGATTAATTTTCTACACTTAACAAAGTACAAGCGTTCTTGCTGATAGCGATCGATGAGGCTGTAGCTCCTTTAGCCCTTTTGCAGATTAGCCCTTTTGCCCATTAGCCCCTTAGCCTATTAGCCCTACAAGGAATGTGCGGTAAACTAATCTTCTTAGAACAAAGGTATCCCCTGACATGTTCTAAACACATGTTGCATCGAGTACAGTGTTCGGTTCTACTTATTTAGTGTTCTAAACACTTCCATCAATGTTCCGATCACATGATAAAGTTAACGGCATAGAGTGCAGTTTTCGATCCCAGCCTTGTTACGTTTCTTCTGTGATTTGCAAGTCTAAACATGCTTAATGACGTCATCACTGCAGCACGTGCTTGCTCTAGCTATTCCGATGTAGGTTTAAACTTGTTCGATAGAGCTATGCCTTGACATAAGAAGAGACCTTAACAGGTTATGAAAAAGCACGTCGAATTTTTCAAATTACCCGCCACCACATTTCAAAGGTATGAGGTTTAGTGCTGTAAAAATACCTGCATGATGCAAAGCTAGCTTTCTTCATCAGAGCAGCCACCATCTTGTGTAAGCACCTCTAGGCCGTATCATAAGTAACTGTGTATAGTCATCGTCTTGTCGCTGCTACCTCCCGCAAGCACCCCTAGGGCGTCTCATAAGAGCACCAGCCATCTTGTGCAAGCGCTCTTAAGCTGTCTCATAAGAAGCTATGTATAGCCGCCATCTTGTGGAAATAGCTGCCAATGCTAAAGGGCCTAAGTAGGAATCGAACCGTCGATCTCATCATTAGACTCTGTTTTTCTTATGCTATCATGTTCCTGATACTGCAACCTAGATATCAGGTGGAAAAATTTTGTCCGTTTTCGAGATATTTAACATTTTGCATTTAAGCTCCAAATGTAATGAATCGAACCTGCACGGTACGTTATACTCTCTACCATAGCTAGACCTGATCATGTTACGAAGACTTGCTTCATTACAAGCTGAAACAGAGCTAATGCCAAAGGGCCTAAGTTAGAACCGATCTGTTGATCTCATCATTAGACTATGTTTTTCTTTTGATATCATGTTCCCCATGCTGCGAACCGAGGTATTGGGTAGAAAAATTTTGTCCTTTTTGCTCTACGATACACCGTTTTCGAGATATTTAACATTATGCATTTAAGCCCCAAATTTAATGAATCGCACTAGCACGACACGTTAGCCTCTAAGCTAGCTATCTTCATAAGAGCAGCAGCCATCTTGCGCAAGCACCCTTAAGGCGTCTCATAAGAAGTCGTGTATAGCCGCCATCTTGCGTCCGCCATCTTGCGCAAGCATCCTTAGGGCATCTCTAGCCATCTTGTGCAAGGAACCTTAAGCCGCCTCATAAGAGCAACCGCCATCTTGCGCAAGCATCTCTAGGGCGTCTCATAAGGAGCCTTATATAACCGCCATCTTGCGCAAGCATCCGAAGGGAATCTCATAAGAACCTATGTATAGCGGCCATCTTGCATAAGCACCTTTAAGGAGTTATGTATAGCCACCAGCTTGTGCAATTAGCGTCGAGAGATGGCTGATGTAGAATTTTTCTTTTTAAATTATCCGCCACCGTATTTGGAAGGTATGTACCTAAAGAGTGTAGCACTGAGCTCTACAGATTAAAGATGGCGGATGACAGCTGACAAAAAGCGCGTGAGTTTGTTTACTAAACAAGAGCACATAGAATTTTTCAAATTGCCGCCACCACATGTCAACTAAAGATGGCAGCACGGTGCTCTCTTGATTAAAGATGGCGGATGACAGTTGACGAAATTGCCCGCATGATAGCAGCACAGTGCTCTATTGATTAATGATGGTGGATGACAGCTGTCAAAAAGCACGTGGCTTTGTTTCCAAACAAGAGCACAAAGAATTTTTCAAATTGCCGCCACCACATTTCAAAGGTAACTAGCTAAAGAGCGCAGCACTGAGGTTTGTGATGCAGGATGGCGGATGACTGCTGTCAGGAAAAAGCACGTGAGTTTGTAAAGCACGTGGAATTTGCCACCGCCACAAAGAGGGCAGCACGGTGCCCTCTTGATTAAAGATGGCTGCTGTCACGTGGAATTGCCTGCCACCACAGGTATCTAGCAAAAGAGGGCAGCACGGTGCTCTCTGGATTAAAGATGGCTGCTATCAAAAAGCATTTTTCAAATTATCCGCCACCACATTTCAAAGGTAAGTAGCTAAAGAGGGCACCACTGTGCTCTATGGATTAAAGATGGTGGATGATAGCTGTCAAAAAAGCACGTGGATTTGTTTACCTCACGCTAGTGAGGTTAAGTTGGTAGCACTAAGATTTAGGCCCAGTAAAATGGCAGCACTGTGGATGACAGGTGACGAATTTGCAGCTACTGCCATAAAGAGGGCAGCACTGTGCTCTGTAGTTTAAAGATGGCGGATGACAGCTGTCAAAAAAGCACGTGGATTTGTTTATCTCACGCTAGTGAGGTTAAGTTGGTAGCACTAAGATTTAGGCCCGGTAAAATGGCAGCACTGTGGATGACAGGTGACGAATTTGCAGCTACTGCCATAAAGAGGGCAGCACTGTGCTCTGTAGTTTAAAGATGGCGGATGACAGCTGTCAAAAAAGCACGTGGGTTTGTTTATCTCGCGCTAGTTAGGTTAAGTTGGTACTACTGAGGTTTAGGCCCGTCAACATTGCAGTACTGAGGTTAGCGATGCGTTGTTGTCTGTCAAAAAGCACGTGGCTGTCAAAAAACACGTGGCTTTGTTTACCTCGCGCTAGTTAGGTTAAGTTGGTACTACTGAGGTTTAGGCCCGTCAAGATGGCAGTACTGAGGTTAGCGATGCGTTGTTGTCGATGATAACTGTCAAAAAAGCACGTGGCTTTGTTTACAAATTCAAATTTCCCGCGGGTGGTGGAGGAGACCTCTGGGAGGCCTCTGGCTGTGGTGGTGGTGGAGGAGGCATCTGGGAGGCCCCTGGCTCTGGTGGTGGTGGGGGTGGCCTCTGGGAGGCCTCTGGCTGTGGTGGTGGTGGAGGAGGCATCTGGGAGGCCTCTGGCTGTGGTGGTGGTGGTGGTGGAGGTGGCCTCTGGGAGCCTGCGGTGGCGGTGGCCGCCGAACCCTCTTATTATACTACTAGTATGCCTTAAGGGCAGTCAAGTGTGAAGTTTGTTTATAGCCTTCTGATAGGCTTGAACTATTGAGAGCGGGTCATCTCTTTCTGGTATTTTAGGAGGTGCCTCTGGGAGGCTTGACATTACTTGGTGGGAGCAAATGCTCCATGTAATTAGGGGTTTTCTGCCCTTTGGTAATTTGTGGTTGTGAGCTGAGGCACTGTGCTGCACTCTGCTGGCAGGCAATTCCACGTGACAGCAGCCATCCTTAATCAAGAGAGCACAGTGCTGCACTCTTTAGTTGAAATATGGTGGCGGCAATTTGAAAAATTTCTACGTGCTCTTGTTTGGAAACAAATCTACGTACTTTTGATGACGTCTACCATCCGCCATCTTTAATCAAGGGGGCACCGTTGCTGCACTCTTTGGTTGAAATGTGGTGGCGGCAATTTGAAAAATTCCACGTGCTCTTGTTTGGAAACAATGCCACATGCTTGTCTGACAGCTACCATCCGCTATCTTTAATCAACAGGGCACCGTGGTGCACTCTTTAGTTGAAATGTTGTGGCAGCAAAATCGAAGTGCTTTACAAACTCACGTGCTTTTTGACAGCAGCCATCTTTAATCAAGAGAGCACACTGCTGCACTTTTTAGCTACATACCTTTGAAATGTGGTGGCGGCAATTTGAAAATTTCTACTCGCTCTTGTTTGGAAACAAACCCACGTGCTTTTTGACAGCTGTTTAATACCAGAAACTCTTGCTTTCGTTTGTAAAAGCATTATTGTACCTGAATTTTCATTGTTATTTCACCTAGTGAAAAGTTGTTAAATATTGTTGTCTGTTGAAATTATAACCTTTATTTTAATTTTAAATTCATCTTTCGGACTTATACTTAGACCCATTCCAGCCCGCACCTTCTTTCACCTCTGACTTCCTCGGATAACTCCGTAATAATAAAAAAATAATAATAATAATAATAATAATAATAATAATAATAATAATAATAATAATAATAATAATAATAATAATAATAATAATAATAATAATGTTTGGACCGTCGTCAAAATGTGCGGAAGCGGGTCCTGGCCGGGTAATGACTACGATTGCATTCCGGCCGCGCGTTCAGTACCGCCAAGGCATCCAAGACGACACCACGCCGTATCTCCTCAAGAATTTGATCCATATTAAAAATGCTTATAGGAATAGATGACAAAGATTTAGGGATCCAACTGACCGGGTGGAATACCTGGACCTAGCCCGGGAAGTACGAAATCGATTGCTGGAAAAAAAGATTGAAAAATGGGAGAAACTTTGCCGTAGTCTCTCAGAAAACGAGTCAGATCACCAATTTTGGCTGATTCTCTCAGAAAGCTAGTTAGATCGAGAATTTTGGCGGATTATATATATAAAAAGTTAAACATTCAATTATAAATTTCATGATAATACCGTAGTGAAGCACGGGTATCTTGCTAGTCTATACATATAAAATCACTTGTCCTGATCGATTGATCATCTCCGAGCCAAAACTACTGGGCATAAAGGAATGACATTTTGGGAATACATTCATATTACAATGCAGGTGCTCACTAAGGGAGGATTTTTGGATATTCGATCGCTAACGGGGTGAAATCGGGGGTGAATTTTTAAAATATGTCTCTCTATATCACATAAACTGAACAGTGTAAAGGCATGAAAATTGGTATTTGGAATCTCACTAAAAATAAAGAAACACGTATGTTTTGTTTTTCGAAAATTCACTTAAGGTGGGGGGGGGGGGTGAAGGGTTGTGAGAAGAAGGGTTGAATTTAAAAAAATATGTAGGTATATTTCAATAACGTAACATGTTTGAGACATGAAAATTGTTATTTTAAATCGCCTGTAAAAGTAAAGGAACACGCAAAATTTGTTTTTCGGAAAATACACTTAAGGGAAAGAGAAAAGGAGTGAATTATTAAAAAAGTACCTATCGTGTATCTCAAAAAACATGTTACGGACGTGAAAATTGGTATTATGAATCCCCTTTGAAAATAAAGAAACACGTACTTTTGTTTTCGGAAAGGTCACCTAATCGGGGAGTCGGGGGGCCGGGAGGAATAATCAGTCGAATTCTCCTTATGGGGCTACTTAATCTGAAAAACTGAAGATGTTACAGTCGTAAAAATGGGTGTTTGGAATCTCCTTTATAAACAAAGAAACACGCACTTCTTTGTTTTCGGAAAATCCATTTAAGGGGAAAGGGTAAAAGAAAGTGGAAAAGTTATTTATGAATTATATTTATGTGGATACTAATATCTCAAAACGGAATGTTACAGGCGCAAAAATCGGTATTTTGAATCTCATTTAAAAATAAACAAGTATTTTTTTATTTTCAGAAACGTCCACTTAGGTGGGTAGGTAGGGTGGGGGGGGGGGGGGAGTAGAGAAAAATGGTTTAATTCTTTCTATGCGGATATTTATATCTCAAAAACTGAAGAATTTACAGGCGTGGAAGTAGGTATTTGGAATATCTTTTAAAAATAAAGAGACACAGATAATTTGTTTTCGGAAAACCCACCTAAGGGGAACTGAAGAAGGGCGTGAATTAAAAAAAAAGGAGCATAACTATAGTATATCTCAAAAACTCAACATGTTACAGATGTGACAAGTGGCATTCTTAATATCTTTTAAGAAATAAACAAGCATGTTCTTTTATTTTCGGAAAATAACACTTGAGGTGGGGTGTTTAATTGGACCGAAAAGGGGGTTGAATTCTTTTTAAGGATACTGATGTCTCAAAAACTGAACATGTTACAGATGTGAAAAATTGGTAATTTTAGTCTCCTTTAAAAATAAAGAAATACGTATTTCTTCTTTCATAAAAATCCACGTAAGAGGGTGGGTGAAGGAATTGAAAAATCAGTTGAATTCTTTGTATGAGGATACTTAAATATAAAAAACTAAAAATGTTGGAAATGTGAAAATCGGTTCTTGAAATCTCTTTTATAAATAAACACGTATTCTTTTGTTTCCGGATAATCTACTTAAGGGGGCGAAAGGATTGAAAAATTAGTTGAATTATTTGTATTTATAAAAAACTAAAGATGTTGCAGACAAGAAACTTGGTATTTGGAAAGTCCTTTTAAAATACAGGAACTTTTTTTATCTGGAAAGGCACTTAGCGGGATTGAAAAGAATTGAAAATGAGCGAATTATCTTTATGAGGATACTTATATCCCAAAAACTGAAGATGTTACAAATGTGAAGATTGGTATTTGTATTCTCCTTTAAAAATAAACATGTGTATTTTTTCGGAAAATTCACAGGTGGGGATGGGAGAAGGGTTGATAAAGGGGTTGAATTCTTTTTATTCGTTCTACTTATATCTCAAAAACTGAAGATGTTACACGCGTGGAAATAGGTACAGTACTTGGAATCTCCTTTAAAAACAAAGCAATATATTTTTTAAATTTATTCGAGTATTTTTTGACTTGAGAGAAGACTGTTTCTACATGTCGCTTGGTCATGTTTTCCCCAAAAGGCAATAAAGCATTGCGAATTGGATCCATCGGTTATTTTACATTCATAGTCATTTTACGCCATCATTCATTTTAAATTCTAGTCAATGGATATATTTTACAATTTTAATTAATCCATTTCGTTCCACCTAGTACCATTAGGGCCGATGACCTAGATGTTAAGCCCCTTTAAACATCATCATCTCCTAGTAATGTTATCATTGTTCCAGATTCGACCAGCTGCGCTGAAATCATATATAATCCGCCGAACTACTAGGATTTCTCTTCTTCACTTCTATAAAAGCAAATTTAAAACATTGTTTCATAATGAAATATTCGAGAGAATGATTGTATAATTTTATGAATATCACTTACTTTTCTCATTGCGTGTTGGACTAGCGATATACTACATAGGCTTGCGCACGCAAACCTCCTCCTTCTCATTGCCCGCTAATTAACTCTGGGTCAAACCGACTTTTGACCCATACCAAGATGCAATTAGAGATGACCATTTTGAACGCCCTCAAGTTTGACCTCTTGAAGAACACACTTTTTTATTTTATCCTTTTTTGACTCGTTCTTGAATTAAGGTTGCTTATTGAATTTACGTGCGACCTGCTGAAGGATTTATGAGTGTGGCCTCGTGGCTGCTGAAGCTCATAATTCAAGGCGGGTCTTCTCATTGACACTTCACTTGCTCGTGTAAGGCATCTGAACATTTTGTCTCCACAAGAAATGTCTCTACATTATTATAGACGGATTTTTATCGCATTCATCACTGTTACCTCCGTAGAATATGACGTAATTGACCATATTTCCTTACCCTTTCTGATATTTTCCCTCCTGGAACTTGAAATTTTAGACCATAGTTGTAGCAGTGTGAAATCCTGCGCAAAGTCGGGCTACCTCTTAAACACCATAATCTTTCTCTTTCCTGGCTACCTGCTTCCCGCCCTTACCTTGATTTCCAGCCCAAAGATTCTCATTCTTTAGTGTTTAAGGACGTTACCCTCCTTCCTTTCCTACCTCTCAGAATACTACTCACAATCTGGAGGCTGTTTAGCCGAAAAGGCTTGCTTCATGAGCAAGATTTCAGGTTGGATTCTCTCTCAGAAAGTAAAGAAATGTGAAAATTTGACTCTCCATTGTACTCTACCGGATAGAAGAGAAATCCCACTTTATTGAAACCTATTTTATGCCTGCAAAGCCATCTGCCCGGAGACTAGTTCGATCCTCAAAAGCACCACCAAAAGTTATACAGTTATCCGGGAACCGCATAAGTCTATGGCTGTGCTATAATAAGGTGGTGATGGTGATTATTGTTTCAAGAGGAAGATGGTACTAATCACAAGTATTGTACTTCGTACAGGTAACGCAGACCTATGGTTTTTCTCACACAATGGCGCCACTCATAGCCAACGCAAACCAAGAAGGCTCCTCGCCGAGTGTACTAACAACAGGGACTCGCACTATCCCGTGCCGTTCCTCAACATAGTGGGTACCAATCACAGGCTACGCTGACCCACGGTGTCGCTCATATAGTGGTACAACGCACAGTCAACGCCCAGACCCGCGGTGTTGCTCACATGGGTATGACGCACGGGTACTGGAAAACTCCCGACCAGGCCATTGATGCTACTAATCACAAACCTATTTAGCACTAACATAGTGGTACTACTCGCAAGTGTAGGCAACCCATGGTGTTCCCCGCGTGATGGTACGAATCAAAAGTAGTTACATGGTTCTAATTCAACCATCACTTGGTCGCCCCTTTTGGTCGCCTCTCACGACAGGCAGGGGATACCGTGGGTGAATTATTCGTCTGCGTCCCCCACCCACAGGGGGTAAAGAGAGAGAGAAAAGAAGAAAGAAGGGATCCGTCACTTCGAAAGATGAAGTAACGGACGAAGAAGGGCAAGGGCCACGAAGGGCGTGAAAATGAAAGACTCCCTAGGCCTCGAATGCTCTAATACCGTCGGAGTCGGAAAAGAACAAGAGTTCACTAAGGGAGGTCGGACAGGATAGACGAAAGTGAGGAGCCTGGTACAAGTAAGTGGAAGCAATATCAAGACTCAGCTAAGGGCCTCGTGGTCGTCAATCCACACTCCCAAGTTGAGAGCCCCTTGGGCCCCCTTTAGTCGCCTCTTACGACAGGCAGTGGATAGCGCAGGTGTATTCTGCATGAGCGTGCCCCACCCGCAGGGGTTATCATTAGTACCATTGTGAGGGGCAGATGACCTGAATTTGGACCCCTTTGGATAATAAGCATCATCACAATGATTGTGACCTGTATCCACTAATTGTTTTTGTTTGACGATCATTTTTTCATGACCATTCGTTTTAGATTCTAGTCAGTGGACACATCTTGAAATGTTAGTTTGCATTTCGTTATTACTCGAACCATTAGGGGCTGATGACCTAGCTGTAAGAACCCTTTATACAACAATAGTAATAATCATCATCATCATCGTCATCATCATCATGCTCTCTTGTTCGTGAAAAGCTCTTTATGTTCAACTTGGTAATCCTGTCCTATCTCCCGATGTCAACTCTAGTTCTTCTCTGACTTCGATGATACTAGCTTTGCGGGGTCTGGTGTATCTCAGTTTTACAATCATAGCGGCCTACATCTTTTATAGATATCTTAATTTTTGAACGGTTGCTGATTAGAGCATAGAGAGAATGGTTATCTGGTTACATTGTACTTTATAACAATAATCAACACTACTGGAGTATCTATCCAAGTCTCATTGCCACCTTATTCAGTAATCTGAAACCACGTAATACGAGGTTTAGTATCTCTATAAAGCTCGTTACGAGTACAATGGGATTAGTAGCAATAATGTTAGGGTTACTTGTACTTGGACATCTACAACGGTGACGTAATATTCTAAGGCCTCTGAAGCAGAACATATTCTGTAATTATATCTTCGATTTTTAGGGGCCGATGACCTTCGATGTTAGGCCCCTTTAAACAACAAGCATCATCATCATCATATATCTTCGATTACGTAATGGTAACTGTGTGACTTTTTACATTACTAATTGAGGTTAGTGTCTTGGGTGTTCATCAAATAGGTTAGTGAGTGGTGTCACCTTGACTGTATTAATTCACATTTCATGACGGATAGGTAGGTCATATTCCTTGTATAGTCGTTAATCATTGTGAGACTGTGAAGAATGATCCTTCCAATCTACATACTTATTTAAACCAAAGTGTTAGTGTCTCATTTTGTCTTTCGGACAACTCTGACACCACAAATTGGCTTAGGTATAATTTAATAATTAATAAATTCCATTGCCCAGTATATGTGTAATACTTTAGCTAAGAACGAAACGGTGAAATGGAGGTTATTAAGCCAAGCAGAAAGTACGGTAATTGATACGGAATACAGTAAAATTTAATATTTAAACTTAAAATATCATAGCTGAGATATGAAGATACCTGTAAGTTATCATTGTGGTTGATTCAGTCATGTTTCCTTAACGAAATTCACCCCCTCCCTGGACTTTCTAAATACTCAAATCTTCTAGGATATGTGTTCCATTGTATTTATTTCCTTGTACAGTCAATTACAAATATAATAACATTTCCGCAATGCGTAAATGTGACTCTAGCGAGAATACAACTTACAGACAGGGGTCTGTTTCGAAAGTTTTGCTCGCTCTGTTACGCCTAAACGATAGAATGCGGATGCGTGCGGTTAGGGGCGCGCAACTGTGAGCTTGCATCCGGGAGATAGTGAGTTCGTATCCCACTGTCGGCAGTCCTGAAGATGGTTTTCCGTGGTTTCTCATTTTTACACCAGGAAAATGCTGGGGCTGTACCTTAATTAAGGCCACGACCGCTTCCTTCCAACTCCTAGCCCTTTCTCACCCCCCACGAACCTGCTACGCAGGCGTAGCAGGGGGAGAGGTGATACTCCCTCGTGGCGCGTCCCAGGTGGCGGATAGGGGGGTCCTAACCGGCTTGCCGGCGGACTGGAGGGAAATAAAATACCTCTCGCGGACCAAACACACACCCCCTGTGGGTGGGGGAGGCTGACGAATAATACACCCACGGTATCCCCTGCCTGTCGTGAGAGGCGACTAAAAGGGGCGACCAAGGGATGATTGAATTAGAACCATGAAACTACTTTTGATTCGTACCATCACGCGGGGAACACCATGGGTTGCCTGTACTTGCGAGTTGTACCACTATGTTCGGTACGAAATGGGTTTGTGTTTAGTAGCAGTCATGAGCGTGGCCTGGGGGTTTCCAGTACCCGTGCGTCGTACCCATGTGAGCACCACCGCGGGTCTGGGCGTAGCCTGTGAGTTGTACCACTATATGAGCGACACCGTGGGTCTGCGTTGCCTTTGATTAGTATCCACTCTGTGAGGAACACCACGGGGCCCGTGGGACCGGCATCCGTGCCTAGTACACCTAGGTGAGGAAACTCATTGGTTTGCGTTGGCTCTGAGTGGCGCCATTGTGTGAGAAACACCATAGGTCTGCGTTACCTGTACGAAGTACAATACTTGTGAGTAGTACCGTCTTGTGTGGAACACCGTGAGTTTCGCTACTTTTGATTAGTACCCCAACATGCCAATACCATGGTTCTACTTTACTCGCGACATGTACCATTCTGTGGGGCCTTAGACATGGATTTTGCACCCCTGTCGACATAAAGCATCATCGTGCTATATGAGTGGTCCCTTGGTCAGTAATCAATTATGTATGATCTTTGAGTCTGATCCACTGTATTTTGGTTGTTTGTTTCCTTTTTTTGTTTTGTTTTTGTTGCGTTCATGTCCATCCATTCATTCTTCATGACGACATTATTACTTTTTTGGTCAGTGGATGAATTTGACATTCTTTTATTTCGTACCCTTAGAGGCCGATGACCTCGATGTTAGACCCCTTTAAACAACAAACATCATCATCATCATCATCTTTCTCATCCCATCGTCGCCATAAGACCTGTCTGTGTCCGTGCGACGTAAAGCCACTAGCAAAAAAACAGAATGTGGAGGATGGGATCGCGGAACCACTGTCAATATTTACCACATGTCTTTACTTCATAGTATTTCCCGTGATCTAATTTGTACCGGGGTTTTGTGGATCGTAGAGGTGAAAGAAGGTGTCGGGGTGAATGGGTCTAAATACAATGTCAAGAATTGAATTTAAAACGTAAACTGAAGGTTTAGTTTTTGAAAAACAACAACTTAACAAGGACATTTCAGGTACAAAATAGGAATTTGGAAACAAGACTTAGGAAATCCAATATTTCAGAACTTTCACTCTCTTGGCCTTCAAGCCCCTAGTTTTACAATTTTTGAGCTCCCAGCTAAAATATACAGACGTCCACCAATGTATTCAAAGGGCAGGAATCCCCTAATTCACGGAGGACTTCCCCCCCGAAATTACAACACCTAGCCTTCAAGAGGCTTTCATTAATCTCACAAAAACTTTGAAAAAGAGCTAACAGGCTCTCAGTTTTCCAAGCCTACTTAAGGCAACATCAACTTAAAAATTCTGGCCTCGGAAGGCACAACTTACAATAGGAAAATTATTATAGAGGAGTATTTAATACCCAACCTACTGGGCCTTCATGTAAAAGGAAAAACGGTTAAATAAATGGCCCGAACACAAAATGAATGGAGGCGATGCTTGCACTCCTAGATATGAGCACTTAAAACTTAAAGGGCACTAGGCCGGAGATACAGGGGCTATTCCTCGAACTACTGAGGTGACTCGTATCAGAACAGATGAATGCATTACGGAAAGGAAGAAAGCCAGTTACAAACGTAGTCACCTCAAACCGAGACGAAGGGGAGCTCGAGAGGGTACATCACTCTCTATCGCCGATTTACAGTTAAAGATTGAGGAAGTTTTTACATTAGTAGTATAATTGGATGGTTCGGCCGCCACCTCCACCTCAGGCTCCCAGAGGCCACCTCCACCTCCACCTCAGCCAGAGGCCTCCCAGATGCCTCCTCCACCTCCACCTCAGCCAGAGGCCTCCCAGAGGTCTCCTCCACCTCCCGCGGGAAATTTGAATTTGTAAACAAAGCCACGTGCTTTTTGACAGACAACAACGCATCGCTAACCTCAGTACTGCCATCTTGACGGGCCTAAACCTCAGTAGTGCCAACTTAACCTAACTAGCGCGAGGTAAACAAAGCCACGTGCTTTTTGACAGATTTGTAAACAAAGCCACGTGCTTTTTGACAGCTGTCATCGACAACAACGCATCGCAAACCTCAGTACTACCATCTTGACGGGTCTAAACCCCAGTAGTGCCAACTTAACCTAACTAACATGAGGTAAACAAGGCCACGTGTTTTTTGACAGCCACGTGCTTTTTGACAGATTTGTAAACAAAGCCACGTGCTTTTTGACAGACAACAACGCATCGCTAACCTCAGTACTGCCATCTTGACGGGAATAAACCTCGGTGGTACCAACTTAACCTAACTAGCTCGAGATAAACAAAGCCACGTGCTTTTTGACAGCCACGTGCTTTTTGACAGCTGTCATCCGCCATCTTTAAACTACAGAGCGCTGTGCTGCCCTCTTTCGTCACCTGTCATCGGCAGTGCTGCCATCTTGGCGGGCCTAAACCTTAGTGCTACCAACTTAACCTCACTAGCTCGAGATAAACAAATCCACGTGCTTTTTGACAGCCACGTGCTTTTTTGACAGCTGTCATCCGCCATATTTAATCCATAGAGCACAGTGCTGCCCTCTTTAGCTACTTACCTTTGAAATGTGGTGGCGGATAATTTGAAAAAATGCTCTTTTGACAGCAGCCATCTTTGAGCGCCGTGCTACACTCTTTAGCTAGTTACCTTTGAAATGTGGTGGCAGGCAATTCCACATGACAGCAGTCATCTTTAATCAAGAGAGCACCGTGCTGCCCTCTATGTGGTGGCGGCAAATTGAAAAATTCTACATGCTCTTGTTTGGAAACAAACTCACGCGCTTTTTTGACAGCCGTCCTCCGCCATCTTTAATCAACAGAGCACAGTGCTGTACTCTTTAGCTAGATACCTTTGAAATGTGGTGGCGGCAATTTGAAAAATTCTATGTGCTCTTGTTGGGAAACAAAGCCACGTGCTTTTTTTTGACAGCTGTCATCCGCCATCTTTAATCAATAGAGCACTGTGCTGCTATCATGCGGGCAATTTCGTTAGCTGTCATCCGCCATCTTTAATCCAGAGAGAACAGTGCTGCACTCTATGTGGTGGCGGTAAATTCCATGTGCTTTACAAACCTATGTGCTTTTCTGACAGCTGTCATCCGCCATCTTTAATCTAGAGAGAACAGTGCTGCACTCTATGTGGTGGCGGCAAATTCCACGTGCTTTACAAACCTATGCGCTTTTCTGTCATCCACCATCTTTAATCTAGAGAGAACAGTGCTGCACTCTATGCGGTGGCGGCAAATTCTACGTGCTTTACAAACCTATGTGCTTTTCTGTCATCCACCATCTTTAATCTAGAGAGAACAGTGCTGCACTCTATGTGGTGGCGGCAAATTCTACGTGCTCTTATTTGGAAACCAATTCTACTCGCTCTTCAGCTGTCATCCACCATCTTTAATCAAGAGAGCACCGTGCTGCCCTCTTTGTGGTGGCGGATAATTTGAAAAAATTCTTTTCGACAAGCAGCCATCTTTAATCCAGAGAGAACAGTGCTGCCCTCTTTAGCTACTTACCTTTGAGGCGGTTAACTTGAAAAATTCTTTTCGACAAGCTGCCATCTTTAATCCAGAGAGAACAGTGCTGCCCTCTTTAGCTACTTACCTTTGAGGCGGTTAATTTGAACAATTCTAGCTGCCATCTTTAATGAAAAGGGCATCGTGGTGCTATCTTGCAGGTAATATTTTACGTCACAGCTGTCATCCACCATCTTGCATTGCTAACCTTAGTGCTGCCCTCTTTAGCTACTTACCTTTGACAAGCTGTCACCCGCCATATTGCATCGCAAACCTCAGTGCTGCACTCTATGTGGTGGCGGATAACTTGAAAAAATCTTTTTGACAAGCAGCCATCTTTAATCAACAGAGCACCGTGCTGACATCTTTAGCTACCGCCATCTTACATCGCTTACCTCGCTGCTGCACTCTATGTGGTGGCGGTTAATTCGAACAAGTTTAATCACGCATCGGGAAAGCTAGAGTAAGCACGTGCTGCAGTGATGACGTTATCATGCATGTTTAAACCCGTTCGTTGACTAAAAGCTTTAGTCTTCGGGAAACAGTGATAGAGTGTGGAGTGCAAACATGACGAAAACATTAATAGTTGATGTGCAAGGCTTTAAAGTAAACGGAAACAAGTTTGTGTTTAAAGAGGTGGCTGTGTTAGATTGCTGTGTGTTGTGGGCACCAAAACTTGTTAGTTTAGTATTTAGTCCACCGTTCCCTTACTGTTTGCAAACAGATGAAGATAAAAAGCAGACTCAGTGGATTGAAAACAATTTAGGTTTGAAGTGGGAAGAAAAAGAAATACCTTATCGTTTTCTACCTTTAATGATGAATGCACATTTGTCAAGAGCAGATCTTGTTCTTTTAAAGGGTTGTGAAAAGAAAGAATGGTTGCGTGATTTTCTACCATCATCATGTGAAGTTATCGACATGCATGAATTGGGGTGCCCATCATTTAAAACTCTTCCGAAAGAGCATAGTAGAGAAACAACTAAACAGTCTTTACAACATGTATGCATGCTCTTTGATTGGTTGTGTCGCAGTGCATGCCGGGAAGTGAACAACATATGTAAAGTGCAGTGTCGAAATAACCTTAGTGTAAAAGAAACATTTGTAGAGTAAAGACATCATGTCATTTCTAACAGATACTAAGTGTAACGCAGTTGAAAAGGCGATCGTAAAGTTTTATGCATGCAAAAAGAAACTAAACACTTTTACTGAAGAAGAGTTAAATGCATTACCAAAGGCATTTTTGGTCAATGTAGCTGCGAATGCTGTAAAGAAGATTTGGGATAAGGTGCCTTGTGAGTGGACTCAAGATCCTGTTTTGTCAGAGCTTCAAACGTGTAGTTTACATCATGAACACGTGAGTTTAGCTAGAAGACCTTCTGTGAGACAGTGCCGTACATGTCAACTAATTAAACTGTATCACGGACCTAAAACTAACGAGCTGTCTTCGCTTATAAACACTTATCATGGCTGTGGAGAGAGTAAACAAGGAAAAGGTGAAGAAACGTGCTGGGAGAAAGATGAGGAAGCATGTTGGGCGTGGACTCATCAATAGAGTGATTGATCTTCTTTTCTTCGTGCTTCATCTCCCCTGCGGCCCTAGAACACGTTCGCCTGACATGTAGTTACATGCTGCCTGCATAGAGTATGTCGTGTAGCTGTTAAAATCTGCTTCGTAAAGTTATGCTGTGTGTGTATGTGTTATTACCTAGTGCTTTAGCTGCTCAGAAGAATATAGCAGCACTTGTCGTTGTTGGTGCAATAAAACGAAAACTGAGTGTCAAAGACCGTAACATGAACAAAGGATAAAAATGTATGTATATAGTCTAAAATAAATATGAATTGTCAAAACATATTACAGGTGTTGTTTAATCCTACAGCATGACCTAGTGATTTAGAAGAAAGGAAACGTAGAGGATTAAAAGAAAACACACATAAGATTTAAAGTACATCCTCTTTATTAATCCATGAATTAAAGCTGTTATTAAAACCAAGCCATTTAACATACAGTTTATTACCACGACGTCGAATAACACGTTCAACTAAATAGTGATCAGGATATTTTGTTTTCTGCAGTTCTTCGATGTAGAATCCTCCTTCAATAGGCTGTCCTCTGAGATCGCGAAGTAAATACGTAACTGGATTAGTAAGCTTAACACTTCTGATTTGAAAAATTTCAGTGCTCCAGTTAGGTGTGTATCCTTTTGCAAAGATAGACTTGTGTTTGCTGATGCGAACGAAATCACCTTCTTTAAAGCGATAGCGACGTGGATCAGCTGTTTTGATTACAAGATGAATAGCATCTAGACGAGGTGTATTCTTCGTAACAAGACGTGGCTTTGTTCCGATAGTGCGATGAGGTGTATCGTTGTAGGTAGATAAAAGTCTAGGTAGCAGATCAATCCAACGATATGAACCTTGCGCTGTAAATTCTCGCCACATCATTGTTTTGAGTGTACGATTAAAGCGTTCTACAACACTTGCCTTGAGATTACTGAACGTAGAGTAGTGTTGAATGCCAAGTAACTTGAGGTAAGAAGAAAAATCCTTGTTGTAAAACTCTTTACCTTGATCAGTTTGAAGAAGCCTTGGGCAGCGTTTCGATTCTTCAACAATATGTTTAAATGCTTCTTTAACTTGAGCTGCTGTTTTAGAACGCACGGGCTGTGCAAAAGCAAACTTTGAGTACACATCGATAACAGTAAGTAGATACTTATAGCCCTTATTACTAGAAGCATATGGAATCATTTCTACTAAGTCTGCTTGCCAGAGATCATCTTTTCCTCGTGTAATAACGCGTCTGCGACAGTATGTGCGACGTGCTGGTTTATGTAACTCATGTGCGATGTTTACCTTTACAGGTGAGATCTTCTCTTGACGAGCCATTACAAAATAATACCGGCATAACGTAGTTCTCTTTCTATTTCTAGAATTTCTGATCCGTGACCCGTGTGACCAGCCTCTTGCGATGCTCTTAAAAGTTGTAATCGTTCAACGAGTAAATTTGGGTCATTCCAGTATCTTACATCCACATACGGCAACAAAGGCTTGTAGATAACGTCTAGACTACGTGCAGTCGGAAACAGCTTAGAAATAAACTCACGATACTTGTAACTCTTATTCGCATTTACAGCTTCTGTTCTCTTGTAATTACGTCGTGTTGCATCAGTAGCAAAAAGTATTGCTTTATACTTTTTAAGATCATCTTGTAAAATTATATCCTTGTCAGGTATTCGTGAGAAAAGAAGTTCTAAGTGTCCTTTCGTAGGTTTATAGGTAACACCTTTTACAATGAGTTTGTTGCTATTAATCTTAACATTTGAATTTCCTATCCGGAAACAGTCATCTTCGTAGCGAATACCATAGGTAGTGTCAGTTTGTCCTGTAAAAAGTTTTTCTATATAAGGTGCAAAGAGAGATCCATAGGTATCTTGAATAAAAGTTCTAAACTGATTGCGATACTCTGGTGTAATCATAACCTCAGACAAAGATGGTCGATTTTGCGTCGATGTAGTAGGTGTTTCTGCAATAACATCTGTAGTTAAAAACTCAACACGCTTAGGTGGTGATGTATCATTAAGTTCTTCTTCTTCTTCTTCCTTATCTTCCTCTTCTTGATCTACATCCTGCTTCTTCTCTTCAGTATCTTCTTCATGCTTTTCTTCTTCATGCTTCTCTTTATGATATGATGTTTGCATAGAAGCAAAACTTGAAGTAGACTGCGGTAATGAAGTAGAATTAAAAATTTCTTTGAGTGGTGTACTTAGTTGTGTTTTTAAAAATAAATCCGTGTCTGCTTGAATACGTTTAAGCTCTTTAAATTTCCGTCGAATATTGTTTCGAGCTTGGATGATATGTTTTGTGATCTCCTTGCTAGATGTTAACATGATGGTGGTTTTAAATCAAGTAGTTACTGTAATTCTGTGTTAATGCATATAAAATGATCGAAACCCATGCGATATCGTCCATGCTGTACATCACTTTCTTTATCAATAACTAAAAAGCTGTAACGGTGTAATGACCAACATTTAGCACACATACGTTTAAAGTCATCGAATGTCATATCAGTGTTAACATGATCGTTATACACATGTCGCATGTTGCGCTCATCTTGCCGAAAAAGCACAATAACATTTGCGTTGTCGCGTATCAACTGCTTGGGCACACGAGAATAGGTTTGGCACAAATAGATGCAATCAACATATTTATGTCGACCCATACTAAAGAATGCACGAATAACGTTTTGCTGTTCTGTTGCGACATCATCAAAGATCATTAGAGAATTAGGAAGCACATCGTCTGGTGATGGTACTTGCTCATGTGAATTAAATTTAAAATATCTTATTCCATCTTTAACTAGATCGTGCATTACAGTTTGTAGAATAGTATATAGCGGCTGATAGAGTGACTTTGCGAAAACGTAAATATTCTCGAAGCGTATACCATTTACAGAAGTAATAAGTGTGAGTAAAAGATTTGTTTTACCGCATCCCGACGGACCTGATATAATACATCGAACAGTAAAAGGAAACAACGTTCCATGACGTTTTCTTGTAGTTGTACTAGAACTAGGTAAGAGATGTGGTACAATGTCGGTAACAGGTAGCGTGTCTTGCTGCTTTATAATCTTCATGATAACTGAATCATAAAGTACGTAATAGTAATATATATATTAAACGAAACAAGAGGCAACGGTTAGTTTATGATTTGCTCTTGACTAGTAAAGTCGTGTCCAGCATGGTGAAACAACGATATCCAAACGACATGAAGAAGAAGAAGAAAGTAAAAACTGTTGGATGGAAAGATGTTATAAAGGCTGCGCAAAAAGCTATTCGAGGGGAATACAATCCTCGTGTAGCTATTACTAAGGCGTTACGCGCAGCAAGAGCGAGAATTTCTCCAAAGTGCAGAGCAATATTTAGTAAACGTGCGCGAATTATTCCTGTACCAAAACGAGGAGGATTTCTTCCTGCGCTGTTTGCTGGCTTAGCAGCTTTAGGGTCATTGCTAGGTGGTGCTAGTGCTGTAGCGAGAACTGTCAAAGCTGTAGAAGAAGCGAAACAACAGTTGAAAGAGAGTGAACGTCATAACAAGACGATGGAGGCAATTGCGTTACGAGGCAAAGGTGTGAACATGAAGCTAGCGCCATACAAGAAAGGGCTTGGTATCTACATTTCTCCAAAAAACGTCTACTGAATGCACTGCCATATCGAGCTCTAACGCATGATGAAGTTTTTACGTTTGCTAAACAACTAGGAATTCATTATTTTCGAGGAGTGTATATGCGTGATCAACTACCAGCACGTCCACGTGAACGTGAAAGTGCCGTAATTAACTTGGACGACAGTCGTGGACCTGGAACTCATTACGTTGCTTATGTAAAACGTAAATCTAAAGTATGGTATTTTGATAGCTATGGAGATTTACCTCCTCCTTTTGAGCTCATACGTTATTTCGGAAGCAGTGCAGACATTGTTTACAATAAAAACCGTGTGCAAAACTTTAATACACGCATGTGCGGACGATTATGTCTTATGTTCTTATATCAAACCCAGACAGTAGAGAAAGTGTATTAGTGTCTACGTGATGACGAACAGTGAAAGAACGTTTGCTGTACGTGGAGAAGGACCTGAAACAACCATCTATTTTAATCCGCCAATCGAACTTGGTTATCGGCCGCATAGTCTTGGACTAGTATCGTTTGAAAGCTACAATAAAATCTATAATGTGCGTGATGGTTTAAACAAGTTCTATTACGATGAGTATGTGCTAACACTACCCTCAGGTAGTTATACAGTAGATGATATTCACGACTATATTGAAAGTACGTTAATTGATCAGTTTGGGGAAGATAGTTTTAGTAATCATAATTACAAGTTCTCAATCACTATAAGCAACATTACGCACAAATGTGTTATTGAATCATCATTTAAGATTGACTTCAAATCACAACCTGATTCGATTGGTCCACTGCTTGGATTTTCATCGAGGGAGCTCCTACCGAACGTACGTTACGAGTCTGATCAACCTATAAAGCTCTTCGATGATTATAATGTGAACATTACTTGTAATATTATTACAGACTTGAATAGTAATCTACAACCTTCGCACGTCCTGCACGACTTTATTGTTACAGAGGAACGTGGATATACTATTTGTGAGAAACCAGCAGTAGTTCTTTATCATCCTGTGTCTGTAAAACACATTAGCAACATTACTCTTAGACTTGTAAATAAACATAATCAGCTTATTCATTTAGATCAGCACGCGTACGTAGCTTACAAACTACATCTTAAACCAGTATGAAAACCATCTATAAAACACGGTGTACATTCCGAAGGCATACTACATGTGTGCAGAGACTCATCGAGTTAACAGATACCCATAAGCAGATACTCCAAGATTTAGGATATACACTACTACAACAGAATGGAAGAAATGCTAGACATTACGAATACAGTAGAAAGTCGTGAAGGTGTAGTACGAAGTGAGCTTCATTCCTATCAACATTTTAAGTTTGGATTAAATAACAATGATGAAATTCATTTTATTATTAATCAACAAGATGTTTACACCTTACCACACGAAAGCTACCTCTATATTGAAGGACGATTAGAAAAGTCTGATGGAAGTGGACCAAGCACTTCACAACTAAACAACCATGCTCTAGCTTTTCTCTTTTCTGAAGCGCGATATGAAGTAAATAATGTTGAAATAGATCGAACGAAGAATGTTGGTATTACAAGTGCAATGAAACTCTACCCTTCTTTCTGTGATGAAGAAAGTAATCTTTTGCGGATGGCTGGATGGTGTCCAAAAGCTACTAACAACTGGATGATTAATGAGGATGGAACTTTTACGGGTATGTTATCACTGAAACATATTTTTGGATTCGCAGAAGACTTTACACGTATTATAATCAACGTAAAACAAGAGCTTATTCTAATCCGTGATCGAAGTGATTACAATTCTCTTAAAGCAGTAGAAACACCTGTAGAATCGAAAATAACACTGCATCGTATACTGTGGCGGATCCCACATGTAACCTTATCTGATCGTGAAAAACTTCGATTGCTCAAGATTGTAGAAAATGATACACCATTACCTATACGTTTTAGAAGTTGGGAGCTGCATGAATATCCTGTGTTACCACCTACAAACAAGCATAGCTGGGCAGTTAAAACATCACGTTTTACTGAGAAGCCCTTGTACATTATTTTTGGATTTCAAACTAATCGTAAATTCAATCACGAAAAAGATAGCTCACTGTTTGATCACTGCAAATTAAGACACGTTAGACTATATCTCAATGGAATTACGTATCCCTACGAAAACATCGACATTAACTTTGAGAAAAATAAGTTTGGGATGCTCTATGACATGTTTTGTAAATTTCAATCATCGTATTATCAGAAAGAAGATCGTCCGCTATTTACACCTCAAGAATTTAAAAATAAAGCACCGATTGTAGTTATAGACTGCTCTTATCATGAAGAATCTATAAAAGAATCTCCAGTTGATATTCGTTTAGAATTTGAAACATCTGAAAACATTCCTGCTAACACAGCAGCCTATTGTCTTATTATTCATATGAGTGATGTTACTTACCATCCGCTAACGAATATTGTTACGAGACTATAAATAAGAATAGATCTTTTTCATTTTCATTAGTGTGTGCTTCGACATCGTACGCTATGGAACAAAACTGTAAATGTGCATGCTGTTTGCATGCTCATGCGCAACATCTTATTCATGTTTCACGGGTGAGTGAGACTATTAAGATGTTCTATAAACGTAGATCGTCGATGCCGAAACATCTTATTCAATACTTACCACCAGGATTTTTATATACGTACGCTGCCTCTTACGTACATAATTTTTGGGACATCCTTCCTCTTCACAGTAAGATGTCAATCGAAGTAGCTTTATGCAGAACTTGTGAACGACATTACAAGCATCGAGGAGAAAATGGTGATGATGATTGGGATGGACCAAATCCGAGGATTGAACACTGTACACAGTGTATGAATGAACTTTCTCTAGTACTTCATGATGATGATGATGATGATGATTCCGAAAAGGAATAACAGCAAGGTAAGAAGTATATGATCTTCTCTGTAAAGCATAACATACTTAGTATAATATATTTCTAAATGCTTTGTTTAATTTGAATGTTGCAGGAGGCATTTCAGAAGCATACGTTGTTAAGAAGCACACCAACCTTGTCAGCAGCAAAAACGAACACTGTTGTAGTACATTTGTAAATAAATATTTGATCGCATTCAAAAATGTTGTACTTATTGCATTGCTTTACTCCGACTTACTCTTAAGAAAAACGATCAGGTCTAAACATGCACAATGACGTCATCACAACAGCACGTGCTTACTCTAGCTTTCCCCGATGCATGTTTAAACTTGTTCGAATTTACCGCTACCACATCCCTTTACATCGACTTACTCTTAAGAAAACGGACAAGTTTAAACATGCACAATGACGTCATCACAACAGCACGTGCTTACTCTAGCTTGCCCGATGCGTGATTAAACTTGTTCGAATTAACCGCCATCACATAGAGTGCAGCAGCGAGGTAAGCGATGTAAGATGGCGGTAGCTAAAGATGGCAGCACGGTGCTCTGTTGATTAAAGATGGCTGCTTGTCAAAAAGATTTTTTCAAATTATCCGCCACCACATAGAGTGCAGCACTGAGGTTTGCGATGCAAGATGGCAGGTGACAGCTCGTCAAAGGTAAGTAGCTAAAGAGGGCAGCACTAAGGTTAGCAATGCAAGATGGTGGATGACAGCTGTGACGTAAAATATTACTCGCAAGATAGCACCACGATGCTCTTTTCATTAAAGATGGCAGCTTGTTAAATAGAATTTTTCAAATTAACCGCCTCAAAGGTAAGTAGCTAAAGAGGGCAGCACTGTTCTCTCTGGATTAAAGATGGCTGCTTGTCGAAAAGAATTTTTCAAATTAACCGCCTCAAAGGTAAGTAGCTAAAGAGGGCAGCACTGTTCCCTCTGGATTAAAGATGGCTGCTTGTCGAAAAGAATTTTTTCAAATTATCCGCCACCACAAAGAGGGCAGCACGGTGCTCTCTTGATTAAAGATGGTGGATGACAGCTGAAGAGCGAGTAGAATTTGTTTCCAAACAAGAGCACGTGGAATTTACCACCACCACATAGAGTGCAGCACTGTTCTCTCTAGATTAAAGATGGTGGATGACAGAAAAGCGTATAGGTTTGTAAAGCACGTAGAATTTGCCGCCACCACATAGAGTGCAGCACTGTTCTCTCTGGATTAAAGATGGCGGATGACAGCTGTCAGAAAAGCACATGGGTTTGTAAAGCACGTGGAATTTGCCGCCACCACATAGAGTGCAGCACTGTTCTCTCTGGATTAAAGATGGCGGATGACAGCTGACGAAATTGCCCCGCATGAGGGCAGCACGGTGCTCTATTGATTAAAGATGGCCGATGACAGCTGTCAAAAAAGCACGTGGCTTTGTTTCCCAACAAGAGCACATAGAATTTTTCAAATTGCCGCCACCACATTTCAAAGGTATCTAGCTAAAGAGTGCAGTACTGTGCTCTGTTGATTAAAGATGGCAGATGACAGCTGTCAAAAAAAGCACATGAGTTTGTTTCCAAACAAGAGCACGTGGAATTTTTCAATTTGCCGCCACCACATAGAGGGCAGCACGGCGCTCTCTTGATTAAAGATGGCTGCTGTCACGTGGAATTGCCTGCCACCACAGGTATCTAGCTAAAGAGGGCAGCACGGTGCACAAAGATGGCTGCTGTCAAAAAAGCATTTTTCAAATTATCCGCCACCACATTTCAAAGGTAAGTAGCTAAAGAGGGCAGCACTGTGCTCTCTGGATTAAAGATGGCGGATGACAGCTGTCAAAAAAGCACGTGGCTGTCAA